>NC_057862.1:57563979-57870979 GCF_019393635.1 Dromiciops gliroides | reverse complement strand
GTCACACAGCTATTAAGTGTCAAGTGTCCGACGCCAGATTTGAACTCACATCCTCTTGACTCTATCCATTTTGCCACTTAGCTGCCTCTAGGAAATGCCTTCTACTGATGCAAGATGGCATTCTCCCTGTAGCTTGCAGAGCTGACCAAAGTACTGAGGGCAGTAAGTGATTTTCTCTGGGTCACAAAGAAACCACATGCAAAGAGGCAGTCCTTGTCTGCAGTCTTCTTCCCAGATTGGTTACATCATGTATATTCTATTGGCTTCGTCTCCTTTTTCACTATCTTTCTTTTCTTGTTACTGTAACTTCTCCCAGTTTTCTTTATGGAGTTAGGAGAAGGTACTGATTTCATAGTGGTATGGTGATTTTTGGAATTAAGGAGAGAAATTCTCTGTCATTTTAAATTTGATGCAGCTTGTATTTCCTATATGCAGGGTTTAGTGGAAAGAGCATTGAACTGGAAGTCAAAACAGCTGCGCTTCATCCCTGACTCTGCCACCAATTAGCTGAATTTCCTTTAACAAATCACTTCCTGTTAACGGGCCTCAGTTTCCCCATTTGTAAAATTTGGGGATTAGACAATAATAATAACTGACATTCATATAGTACATAAATCCTAAAACTTAATTTATGAGCTTTCAGCTTAACAATCAAGTTATCTCTGAACTTTTCTTTTTTAACATATTTTGATAACTCAATTTCAATATAATTGATTTACTCTGTAATTCTATGTATTTTGTGTTATGCACTTGAAAGTACTATTCTCAGAAGGGGTCCATAGGCTTCACTAGATATTGACAAAGTGTCCAGGACACACACAAAGGTTAAAAACCCTGCTAGAGCGCTTTAAAGTTTATAAAGCATTTCACACAAACTATCTCATATTTTCACAACTCTTTAAAATATTATTATCTCCATAACTGATACACTTAATTGACTTGCTTTGGGTCACACAGACCAGGAAACAGGACTTATATTCAAACCTCCTGACTCCAAGCCCAGCCCCTTCTCTGACATGCCACATTGGCCCTCTAGAAAGACAACTTCTAAAGTGGCTTCCAGAGAAAATACTTTATGATTCTCAAAAAGGACCTTCAGCAGCGAGGTAAGAGGTTGGTGAAAAGTGGCTCCCTGGACTGGGATCTACTTCTGCTTTGCTGTGTGGCCTTAGGCAGATCACAACCTCTTTGGGCTTCCCTTGCCTTTATCTATAAAAGGAATTGCAACACTTGTTTTCACTAGTGGGGGCAAGTGTGAACCAAAATAAGATCAATGCATTCGAAAGAGTTAGAAGCCCTCAGTGAAGAGAACTGCTTTCTAGATTCCAGAGGAGGATTTGCAACTCGCTGCCAGCCTGGAACAAGAACCAGTTGGGTTTTTTCTGGGGCCCCCCAGCATTTCCTGAAGCCCTGGTTCTTCTACTTAGTAATTAGGCTCACAATGATTCCATGTAACTAAATAATAACAAATGCATTATCTCCTTTTAGTCTGTGTTTTTCCTTGTCTATCATAAAGTAATTAAAATAATGAATGCCTTGTAAAACAATAGGTAAGAGGGCTGGAAAGATAGTATTATCTGCCATATACCTCTGTTGCTTGTGAATTATTCACTAATTAAAAATCTATTTGGTTTGTGAGGAATCCCGGGTGTCCTCCCTCCACTTCCCCTACTGCTCCCCCAACCCCCCCAGTCTAACCTCACTCCCAGTGCTTACAGCATTTCCAGGGAGCCAGCATTTATTAAATTAAATTGAATCAAGTGGGTGGAGGAAGGGAAAGGGGGTAGGTTGACAACTAACTCAAATGTCACTAGCAGTCATTGCCCAGGAGAAGAAAATTTGATAAGTCCTCCCCACTTTTTGCTCTTACTTAGAACCACAACATATTTGGGATAGAAGGGCCTAAGAAGTCTTTCAGGCAAGGACCTAACTTCTGGGCCTGACTTTATACACAACTTACTATGTAATCTATGTGACCTTGGAGAAGTCACTTAAAGTCTGCGAGAGACAGAGACACAGAGAGACACATAGAGAGAGACAGAGACAGAGAGAGACACACGGAGAGAGACATAGAGACAGAGACAGAGGTAGAGGCAGAGAGAAGAGAGAACAAAAACCTTTCTATAGGCTATGAGTTTCATAAAACTCTTTGCTCCCATCACCTTGTAAGGTAGATTGTGAAATTATTATTCCCATTTTAGAGATGGGGAAAACCAAATCTCTGAGAGGCTAAGTGACTTGCCCTAAATCACACAGCTATTGTCTTAAGTAGATTTCAAACTCAGGTCTCCTGAATCTTAAGTATACTGCGCCATTCTGTGAGCCTGTTTCCTAATCTGTGAAATGGGAAAATGTCCCAACATTCCTTTCTCATGGAATAGGTTGAGGAGGGGTATTATAAATAAACAAGGAGTTTGTTTGCACAGCAAAGCAGAGGTAGATCCCAGTCCAGGGAGCTACCTTTCATTAGACTCTTACTCGTTGCTGAAGGTCCTTTTTTAGAATCATAAAGCTTGTTTATAAATATATGAAATTATTCTTAAATCTTATAACAATAAAGGCTCTTGGACAGCTCATACCAAGGAACCTATAATTTCATCACTATGGGTTTCCCTTCCCCAAAGCAGGTCTAGACTACTCTATGACTTGATAGACTCTTAGACAGTTGATTTTGGGGAAAAAAGGTCCATCATCCTGTTATGAGGCTGGTGATGAAGTTCCCCAAGCAGAACTAGGTTGGATCTTGGACGATGGCCATATTGCCAACCAAGCCTATACTTGATGTATAGCTCAGTGCTTTGAAGCTAGCCCTGCAACTGGGAACTTGATGTTGCCTCCCAGCTCTGATGAAGTATCAGAATAAGACTTTGATATTGAACAAGTACTTTCATATATGGTGGGGATACAAATCTTGTGAAAACTGACTAAGATGACCTCCATCTATATTGTTATGAAAGAATGAAGATCTTCCATTCCATAAGCTCTCACTGACATCTGTTCCTTTCCCAGTGAATTCAAGGCTAGATAATTGTAGGATCATAGGTCTACAGCTAGAAAGGACTATAGAAACTATTTAATACACCCCCTCCATTTTACAGTAAGGAAACTGAGGCCCAGGGAGATTAAGTGACTTGGTTAAGGTCAAGGAAGCAGGATTATGAGCTGTGGTATGCTGGAGTCAGTTTGTACCCATTCACAAGATAAGGTTGTTAAATTTTCAGTGTGAGCATTTACATCTCAGAAATCAGCAAGCACTTCAAATCAGGGCTTGATTTATTGTTTTGTTGATTGCCTAGGCTGAAGAAAATGATGGAGAAAATTTTAATAATGTAAATTTAAAAGTATGTTCTTTTTACATATTTTTTTCAGAGAAACTTTGAGAACCAATGTTCTTTTCCTCTTTTTTGCCCCCAAAGGAAGGATCTCTTTATTTCATATGGAGACTTCAGGTCTTTAATGGGATGTTGGAGTAGGGATTAATAATGATATTTGGAAGAATCAAATTACTGGATGAGAGCATGCACATATATTTAAGTAGGGGGTCAGTGGAGGATGATTTCAGAAAAACCTGGGAAGACATATGAACTGATGCATAGTAAAGTGAGCAGAATTAGGAAAACATTGTACACAGTGGCAGCAACATTGTTAGGAGTATCATCTCTGAATGACTTAGCTATTCTCAGCAATACAATGATCCAAGACAGTTCCAAAGGACTTAGGATGAAAAATGCCATCCTACAGAGAGAGAACTGATGAACTCCAAATACAGATTGAACCATACTTTTTGTTGTTTTGTTTTTGTTTTTGTTTTTGTGGGGCAATGAGGGTTAAGTGACTTGCCAGGGTCACACAGCTAATAAATGTCAAGTGTCTGAACTCAGATCCTCCTGAATCCAGGGCTGGTGTTTTATCCACTGAAGCACACTTTTTTTTTTTCTGTTCCAAAATAGAATAGAGTTTATTTACCTTCAGCTGTACAGAATTAAAAAAAAACAACAATAACAAATCAATCAACCTTCACCTATTTCCAAGAAAGTAACAAATGGTTGCAATAACTGAAAAGCCAGTGAGATACATAATAAACTTTTTTTTTTAATTTATAAAAAAATCCCCAAATTCTCCTTCATGTATTTCCAAGAATGTAACAAACTAATTAATGGTTGTAATAACTGTAGTCAGTGAAATATAAAATGAATTTTTTATCTAGAAAGAAAACCCCCAAATTCTCCATCTATTAATATCTCAAAGCCTCATGAATTAAGACAAATAAAAATATATAATAATTTTATAAATCAAAATATCTAAGAATTGCAGACTTATCCACTAAGTCCCTTTCTTGCCTCTTCTTACTAGGCAGTGAGATTATTATTCCCCTTGAGTTGTTATTATGGTGGAGGGGCCTAGGAGGGAGTCAGTTCCCAGATGAAGGGTTGAAGCATACTTTTTAAACTTTATTTTTCTTGTCATTTTCATGCATTCTCTTTTGCGACATGGTTAATATGGAAATATTTTTGCATGACTTTACATGTATGATTGATATCATATTGCTTGCCTTCTCAGTGGAGGAAGGAGTAGTAAGGAGGGAGAGAATTTAAAACTTAAAATTTTAACAAATGAATGTTAATTTTTTTACATATAGTTGGGAAACCTTTAATGAAATAAAAAATATATAAAAATGTAGAAGGTCAGTGACAGCTGGAAAGGGATCCCATGTCTTGTAAAAATTAAGTGATTCAGTGTGTGTGTTCTGAGGGAGGGAGATTCAGGGTTCTAAACCAAGAAGGAGTACATATGTGGGCCTTTGCATTTCAGGAAATAGTAAGTATTTATTTATTTTTTTGAGGAAATATTAAGCATTTGTATAATCAACTTTATGTGAGAGTGTAATGATTTACATTTCTGGTAAAAGACAGATTGAAGTCATTTTATGATGGATTTGTAGAATTCAGAGTGGAAATAAGACTTTTGAGATCATCTAGTTCTATATCCCCATTTTACAGATGAGAAAATGAAGGCCCACAGAGAGGTCAGGTGACCTTGTCTAAGGTCACACAGTTAATATTTGCACCCAGGGTCTTGGGTTCCAGGTCTAGAATTGCTTCTTCTGGATCATTTTGTGTCTTCCCACCTTTAATGGCTAAATAGTTCAGAAAAATGGGATGAAATGGTGTAACTCATAGAGAATGTCATGATAATGACATGTGTCCTCCCTATCCGACTGGATTTCCTTTGAATATGATAATGCTTGGGTCAGTGCAATGTATTTCCTTAGTCTTTCCTTTTCTTCATAGTTAAGAAGCTCACCTCTGGGGGCAGCTAGGTGGCGCAGTGGATAAAACACTGGCCCTGGATTCAGGAGGACCTGAGTTCAAATTTGAGACATTTGATACTTATTAATTGTATGCCCCTGGGCAAGTCACTTAACCCTCATTGCCCAGAAAAAAAAAAGCCGCTCACCTCTCCCTTGAGAGAAATTTCTTGGCTTCATGAGATACCCACCCCTTTTAGTGCTCACTGAGGGTGATTTCCCTCAATTCATAAACTCTGTACACAACTATGCAATGGAAAGAGGCACTGCGTTAGGAGACAACATAGCTAGTTTCCTTTTCTCCTTCTAACAAAGCACCACCCCCACCCCCACCCCACCACCCCCACCACTGAAGCAGCAGCAGCAGCTAGCATTTTTATGTCACCTCAAAGTTTGCAAAGTTCTTCACAAATATCTCATTTTATTCTTCATAACAACTCCTGCCAATAAATACTGTTATTATATCCATTTTATAGTTGAGGAAATTGAGACAAACACAGGTGAAATGACTTGCCCAGGATCATACAGCTAGTAAGTGTCTGAGGATGGATTTGAACTCAGGTCTTCCTGACTCTAGGTCTAGTACTCTATACACTGTGCTACCTAGCTGCAATGTGAAATAAAGCAGTGGAAAGAGTTCTGGTCTTGGGTTTAGGGGAGACAGGTATGAATCCCATCTTTGTAATTTATGAGCTATCATTTGACTTTTCTGAACCTTGATTTCCTTGTCTATAAAATGGGGATAATGATACCTCCCCTCATAACCCTTTATGCTTAGAATGTATTCCCCAATTACTTTCCCCTCATGAAGTCCTCCTCTCTTCCTGCAAGATGATGGTCATATACTATCTTCTTCGCTGACCTTTCCTGATCCCTTCCACACCCCCTACAAATGCCCTCCCTCCCAAACTATCTTATATTTAACTACTCTGTATGTATTTATTCACTTTGTATTATGTATATACATGTATGTAAACACATGTATAAACACACACTCCATAACAGGGACTTGTCTTTTCCATCAGAATATAAGGTCTTTGTGAGGAGGAATCATTTCAATCTTTGTACTGGTATCTCTAGTCCTAATACAATGTTCCACATCTAGTAGGGGCTGAGTAAATACTTGTTGATTTGATTGCTAGAATACCAATAGTATGTATGGTATATCTCACAGTGTTGGCTCAGTTAAAGAATTTACATAAAGTACTTGTAACCCCTTAAAGTTTTCCGTAAATATCAGATGTTATTTTAATACCTTAAACCGATCAGGAAGTCCATGAACCATGTCTGTAGGTTCCGGTTTATATTCCAACTCAGGCTGCATAGCTCAGGCTATGTTTTGGCCGTGGTGTATGCACTTCTATTCCCAGATTTGGGACTGAGTATACTCAGCAAACTTGGTCTGGGCTTTTTGATGTTACCCAATATAGAGCAACCACCTGCTTACAGTAGCACTGTTTACAGATTGTGTTCACCCTTCTAACCCCTATTGTTGAGTTTTTCTATCTTTCCCATTTTCAAACAACAGAGTGGTTAGGCATCTTTCTATTGTAAGAGTAATATAATCTTATAAAATATTAAAATCGGTGGAAGGGGGAAAAGCCACAAACCAATCCTTGTGTACTGTCTCCCACTGAGAGAGCTTTCTAGGAGTGTATTCATAATAATCAGGTTTATTTTTATAGCAGCTGCTCTAATATCTATGATCTCATTTGATCCTCACCTCAGCCCTGGAAAGAAGGAAAGGCAGATATTTGGAGGAGTCACAAGCAGGGTGCTAGTACCAGGGGAGATAAACAAGTGGGAGGGGACTTAGGATATGCAATTGTCAGAGGTCAGAGCAGGGAGCAGGTCAGGAATTCAGGACCATGGAGAGCAGGGTCCAATGGGAGACGCTAGCAGTACAATTCTCATAAAGGTGACCCCACTAAAAGTGCAAGCTTTTGTCTTAACCCAGAATTTCCTACGTGTTCCTTGTCAGAACAAGGATATTTCCCAGGGTCAGAGTAGGTTAGGGACTGAAGGTAACTGCTTCTATCCCTGATAGAATATAGGCTAGGGACTTTTATTTTTGTCTCTATATCCCTAGCACCTAGTAGGGTACCTGACCTGACACACAGTAGGCAGCTATTAAATTGTGGGTTGAATGTTTGTGGTCATAGGGCTAGAATAGAAGCCCTTGGCAGTTCAAGAACAGAATCCAATGTCTCTAGTAAACTAAAATTTCGTGAGACAGACCTATTTTAGACAGCTTTGGGTTATAGGATTCAGAGCTAGTAGGGACCTCAAAGATCCCCTCATCCCAAGCACTTGATTTTATTGATTAGAAAAGTGAAATTAAGGGAGGGTAAGGCTGGTTCAAGGACATACAAATAGTAAGTGGTAGAAGAAAAGAAAACAAAGAGCTTACTCTATTGTTTTCCTGGTAAATATCTACCCTTAAGGAAACTCACATGGTCCTAGTAAAGTTTCTCTATTTGGAAATTCCCAAATTAGTTGTTTCCTCTTGCTTTGCCACTCTTTAATGCTCCTTCTTCCTACTCTGGAGATTGGGCATATAGCCAGCTGAAGCTCCCCCTACAGAGAGCAGGCAACAACTCACAAGTTTCCTTCCCTACATCCAGAGTAGGATACTCTTGCTCACCTTAGAAGGGATATGATGATTGGGATGCTCTTTCTGCCGTGAGTCTTGGGCAGTGCTGATAGTTTATAAATGGGTGCTTTTAGACCACTGTGGTCTAGGTCTGTAGGACTGCCAAAGGGAATGGAGACATATTCTTCTTGGTTCCAATAGGTTGACCTTTCAAGTACTCCTGATGATAAGGGATCAGGGGGTCCTGTTAAACAATAATGTCAAGCCTATGGTGCAGTTTCAAATAGCTCCCTTCTGTCATGCCCAAGCTAGGGTCTCCTTAATCTGATCTCACCTATCAGGTACTGGCTTTTCTTTTTTTTCCTCCTTGGCCCAATGTGCCAATCTTCTGTTTTCTCTGTTGTCAGGAGGCCCAGAAGATTAACAATGGCGCTACTCAGGCAGATGGCACCCTCAAACCAGTGGATGAAAAAGAGGAAGCGGTGGCAGCAGAAGTTGGCTGGATGACCTCTGTGAAAGACTGGGCGGGAGTGATGATATCTGCCCAGACGCTAACTGGCAGAGTCTTGGTAAGACCCCTATCCTTCTCCTCATTTGTTTTTGCAATGATTATCTGTTGCTTTTGTTGTTTTATGGATGATCCTCTTTTCCATGGTAAACTGTACCCTGAGTATCAGAGCCAGGCATCCTTGTGTTTTCTGATTGGTGGTGGTGAGATGCCTGCAAAGAAGAGGGACACTTTGTATTTCCATCAAGGAGCTGTGGTGTCATTCCTGTTCTTCTAATGTCGCCACTTTCTCTGTGCCTAAAGACCCAGGAGTCTGGGTGCTCTTCAAGGGAGTTCATAGAGAATGGGATCTAGAATAAAGGCATGGGAAATCCACTTTTCAGTGGTCACAGCTGGTGCCTCAGGATCTCTTCTTACTTTGCTGCCTTCCCTCATGAGAAGTGGATGAGAACAATCCAAAAAAATGAAAAGAAAAGTAAAGAAAATCACAGCTCTAACTTGTGGAATCATAAAGGCATGATTTTTCGCTTTGTTTTGACTTGGGAGAGTCATTTATTTTCTCATGCTACTTAAGGAATATGCATTTGCCTTGGGCTAGCTTTCTGGCTTTATTTACCTGTTTTTTAATCTCTTTTCCTTGAATCCAGGTGAGTTGGATCCTGTCAGAGGATGGATCCAGTTATGTCTTCATAGTGATTAGGAAGTAAATTAAGAGCTAGGAACACATTGAGCTCAGTCAGATTGTTGTTGCATTGCTCTGAGGTTATGTTTGTTATTTACGCAGTGTACTTGCTGGTGGAAGGGTACTGGATTTGGAGTGAGTGGGCCTTGGTTCAGATTCTTGTTTGGCCATTAAATATCCATCTAATGTTATACAAGTCATGTGTCTTCTGCCTGGGGTGGGGGGAAGTTTTTGAATCCGTAAAAGGGGGAAATCAGATTAGATCCTACCTAAAGTCTCTCTCAGCTCTGATTCTTATTCATTTAAAAGAAGTTCAGAATAAGGAGAGATGGTTATTGACTGAAAAGGTCTGAGAAGTCCTCTAGGATTGTGAAGAGATATGAAATCATATGAGGATCATTGGAAGGAGCTAGAGATGCTTAGCTTAGGGAAGAGAAGACTTGACAAGAACATGGTCACTGCCTTCAACCACTGGAAGGATTGTTTTGTGAGAAAAGGGATTAATATTTATCTGACATGCCTCCAGAGGACAGAACAGAGAGGCAGATATGGGCCCAATAAAAGGAAGGACTTCTAAAAGTTAGAGTTGCCATCAAAGTAGATTGGCCTTCTTCAGAATGGAATGAGTAATGAGTTCACTAGCCTTGGAGTTGTTCAAACAATGACTCATCTAAGAGTTGAAGGTGACTCAATTCTTTTCACTTTACCCATTCATGGTGGTATCTTGTATCATGTCATTTCCCAGAATCCCAGGGTCCTGAGCTTTATAAACTCTCCAACAACAACAACTCAAAACATCCTTTTGATCCTTCTGCCTCTTATGCTCCCATTTACACCAAACCTCCTTTTTTCTATTATTGTGACTGATGGTTCCTTAACACTTCCCTTTGTTTTCAGTTTACACCTTCTGCTCTAACTTCATATTCCTTCATACCTATAGTTGACCCCTGGTCTAAATCATGTATCCATTTTGACCTTATCTTGGTATATGGTATGAAGTGTTGATCTATGGCTAGTTTCTGCCAAACTGCTTTCTACTGGTTGAAGTAATTTCTAAGGAAAGAGCATTAATATCTGGGAAATATGAAAAGGATTCACATAGAAGGTGACATTTGAGCTGAGTTTGGAAGGAAGCAAGCAAGGGATCCTTGGAGTGAGAAGTGAGAAAGAAGTGAATTATAGGCTTGGGAGAAAGTCAATGTAAAGGCATGAAGCTTATAATCTCCTCGTTCAATGCTCTCTCCCTTACACATTACATCCTGAGCTGGACCAATATCTCTTACAAACAACCTGTTTCCTCATAAGCCACTGGGATCTTGGCTGTGGTATTTTGACATTACTTTGCTTTAAACTAATTAGGTCCTGTGGCTTCTTGGCCTGATTCTTAACATTTGCTTGCACAGACATTGCCTGCCCAAATGTCCAGGTTCACTACTACCCAATCTGCCAGCTGGTCTTTTTGGAAAAAAAATCTACATAAGGCTAGGCTGAATCTTTTGTTCCTGAGTAGTACACAGAACCATGACATTTCTCAGCCAGATGGAAATCTAGCTCACAAGATAACAGAATCATAGACTTTCAAAATGGACAATACGTTAGAGTCTATCTAGTCTAATCCCCTAGAACTCAGGTCTCCTGACTCTCAGAACAGACTAGTTGGTCTCCTATCATCCAACATTGTCTCCTTGATACATGACATGCCTCTGTACCTAGCACAGTGCCCAGACCACAAAATCTTAGAATCATAGAGTTAGACATGTAAGGAAACTGAGTCTCAGGGAAGTTGTCTCTGGACCTCTTCTCAGAATCATGATTTTATTTTATTTTTTAATCATAAAAGTATTTTCTAGTTCCATGTAGAGATAGTTTTCAACATTTGTTTGTATAAGATTTCTAGTTTCAAATTTTTCTCCCTCCCTCCCCTCCCTTGAGAGGGGACCCTCCTCAAGACAGCAAACAATCTGATATAAGTTATATATGTATAATCACATTAAACATATTTCTGCATTAGTCATGCTGTGAAAGAAGAATTAGAGCAAAAGGGAAAAAGCTCAAAAAAGAAAAACAAAAAAATAGAAATAGTATGATTCAATCTGCATCTAGATGCTACAGTTCTTTTTTTTCTGGATTTGGAGAGCATTTCCCAACATGAGTCCTTTGGAACTATCTTGCACCATTGTATTGCTGAGAAGAGTCAAGGCTATCATAGTTGATCAATACACAATGTTGTTGATACTGTGTACAATCAGAATTATGGTTTTAAGTAACTGAAGGAAATGCTAAATTTTAGTTAGAGGTTAGTGAAAATAAAGATGTTACATTTTTCTCCTGCAAATTCACAGATTTCTTGAAATATAAGCATGGGTCAGTATGGCCCAGGTTAAGAACCCCTGCCTTAAAAGAAGGCAAGTTTTTTATTGTGAATTGAGAAATGAATTTCTGTGGAGGTATTGGCAAGGGGGCAGGAGGCATTTCTTCCAGACATGCTGCCTCTCTCTCACACACACACAGAGTTGTATTTATCTAGAATTGTCCAAATGTTTATCCTTGTAACAACAGTAGGGCAAAAGCAAGAAGAGTTGGTAGGAGTGGCAGACTTTCCCCTTTCAATTTTTAATGTGTTTTCCTTCATGCATGGCTCAGAGATTCAGTTTTAACATCTGGCCTCTTTCTGACTCAATGTATGGTTGCAGAGGTGCTGCCCACAGCTGGATGCACTAACTTCAGGATGGGGGTGTGTGTGTGGAACAAAACTGCCCTGGAGAAAGAGAGACTCTTAGAGATAATTCAAGCCCCATCTCTGACACATACAGGTTTTGTGACCCTGCATAACACTTCATTGCTCAGGATTCCTAGGGATTAAAAAGTGTGCATACAAGGGAGATGATTAATTAAGCTCAAATGTGAAAGTTATTTATATTAATAAGCAATATGAGGGTTTATGTGAATCTATTATGTCTATGCAAATCTTCAGTACTTAAGGCACTGTGACTCCATGGATATGGGTAGTCTTTTCTCAAATATAGATTGAAACCCTTAGTATCTCTTAACTCAGTTGAGCTGCTTCCTCAAAAACAGATCCACAGTTGGTTGCTGTACCTACCCATCCTGGAAATTCTTCCAGTTTAACAGGACCTGCTAGATAGGACTTGCATTCTAGATGGGTCACCTTTCAAAGTCTGGAGTCACTTCCAGGAAACCCCTTCTTTGGTAGAGAAGCCAAATGGAAAACATGTTAATCATTCACATTGATATAGTAGTTTATGAAATCTTTCATCACTGCATCCTGGTCTGAAAATATGCTTAGCATTGTCATGCCATTTCACTGATAAACTAAGAATTGAGGAAATCTAGTACCCTGCTTTTGGTCACACAACTGGTAAAGGTCATAGGTGGGAGTGGAGTTTGGGGACTCCAAGACTCAATGGCATTGCATATCATTATCTGGTTCCTCCTTTCTAACCAACCCACCATAACTAACAGTTATAGTTGTATAATCAAAGCAATAATATCCATTAAAAGTGATTACCACTACCAAGTCTCCTATACCTTTAAGAAGCTTAACTGTCTCAGAGTCTACAGAAGAATGAAGGATGGAAATTATGCATATCCAGTGTCTGGATCATACCAGGAGCCCCCTCTCTGAGAGCTATCCCACAATATAAAAATATTTCTTTGGAGAGGAAAAAAAATCAGCCCAATGGATTGATATGTTGTAAAAGTCTGAACACCTGTGCCATGTGGAACACCTGTGGACTTCCCATCTTCCTGGACATTTTGGCCAGGGGCATCTTCTCCTCTCTTTATTTGAGTCCTGCTTGATCTTCATAATTTTGTTATATTTGCTTTTGCTTTTTTTGGCATGTAGCTATTCTTCCCATTTCCATTGTTGTAGTTATTGTGTATAGTAACACCTATAGTCTTAACAAGGTGGAATGATCAGTATACTTCTCACAAGAAGCAGCGAGAGATTATATTTTCTGCCAGTTCATATAGCAGAAAACCACCAGCTTAAAGATGGTACCAAGTTGGGACCAAGTTTCTTTCAGGGAGGAAAGATTGTGGCGTGGGAGCAGAGCTGTAATTTGGGTGGAGGTGACCCAAGATCTGTCTCAGGGTGCCATCAGCAGCCTAGAAAAAACTAGCTAGTTTGCAAGGCTAATTATTGAACATTGGAAACTACTCAATGCCACCTATTTCCCTGTTGTCCTTCAACAGCCACACCTAGTTAGTTATGCCCCCACACAGACCTACCCTGTGCCTCTCCCACCTTCTATGTTCTCCCAAATGGGTGCCCTGAGGGGCCTGAGGGGCTCCATTTGAACTGAGAGCATACTTTGTGCCCATTACCCCAGGCACAAAAAATGCTTGTAATGGCCCTGATGGGCATTCAAGAGTGCTGGTTTTGCCACTTAACTGTGTCAAATCACATTGCCTCTTTTGCCTTGCTTTCCCTGCCTATACAGTAAAGGAGATTAGACTAAATAAAGTTTTCCTTTAGCTCTATAACCCATGTTATTATTTACTCTCTATATACTTTTACTCTTTACCCAATAGAAATGAATATTTAAACATGTTTAAAGGCTGCTAGCCACAATTGGTAACTGCTCCTTTATAAATACAGTCTTGGCCTATCTTATTCACATCAAAAAACCTGGATCTAGAAGGGAATTATTTGACCTTTAGAACTTTATGAAAATAAATTTTAATTTCAGAGACAGCTGAGGCTTCTTTAACCTCCCATTTCCCACCCAGGGTCTGGCTTCTTGGGGTGGGGAGCAGGGGAGGAGTACTTGTGAGTCAGAGATCTCTCTATTAGGGGGGGGACCAAGAAGAATGAGAGACTCCACACGGTAGTCTCATGAAAGGTCTCTGATTCCTTTCCTGCTCCCCAATGTTCTCCTTTGGGCAGCTAAATGGTACAGTGGATAGAGCACTGACCCTGAAGTTGGGAGGACCTGAGTTCAGATCTCACCTCAGACACTTGCCAGTTGTGTGACCCTGAGCAAGTCATTTAATCCCAATTGCTTTAAACATCCAGGGCCATCTCCAATCGACCTGATATATATCTTGCCACTGGACCCAGATGGCTCTGGAGGAGAGAATGAGGTTGGTGACCTTGCACAGCCCTCCTTCACTTAAATCCAATTTAGTTCAAGTCATGGCGTCACTCCAACATCACGGTCCTTTTGGAGAATGAAGGACAAACAACAACAATAACAATGTTCTCCTTTAGTTTAAACTTCTGATTCTTTCCTCCCTTGGGTGTCTCTGAGTCCTTGGAATACATCTCAGCTGTGCTGCATAGCCTCATTAAACATGTGGTATAGGGGATGGAGCACTGGCTTCTAAGTCAGGAAGGACCTGGGTTTAAATCCCACCTGTGATACATGCTAGTTGCGGGACCTTGAGCAAGACACTTAATCTTTCAATGTCCCAAACAACTGCAGAAGACTGTGAATGGAAGTCCTAGGGGAGATATCCTTATTGCTAGTTGCCTTCAACAGTGAAATCATAGATAAGCCTGACACGAAAACCAAAGTGTGGCATGGCAGTTAGCTGACATATAGGATATGACTGATACAAATTAGGGAAACTATTCTAGAATCACAGGGCCTAGGTGATAATGACTATGAGGAATGAGAGGAGGAGCAGAAGGAGGAAGAAGAAACAGCTGGCTTTTCTTTTGGGGGGGGGGCAGGGCAATGAGGGTTAAGTGACTTGCCCAGGGTCAAGCAGCTAGTAAGTGTCAACTGCCTGAGGCTGGACTTGAACTGAGGTCCTCCTGAATCCAGGGCTGGTGCTTTATTCACTGCACCACCTAGCTGCCCCCTGCAACTAGCTTTTATGTAGTGCCTTTAGGTCTGCAACGTACTTTAAATATGTTATCTCATTTGATACTTACAACAACCCTGGGAGATAGGTGCTGTTATCACCTCATTTTAGAGATGAGGAAACTAAGATTGAAAGAATCTAAGGGATTTAGGAGACAGATGGCTCAGTAGATAGAGTGCTGGGCCTAGAAACAGGAAGACCTGAGTTCAAATTTGGCCTCAGACACTCACTAGCTGTGTGACTCTGGGCAAGTCATTCAACATCTGTTTGCCTAATCCACTGGAGAAGGAAATAGCAAACCTCTCTATATCTTTGCCAAGAAAACCCCATATGGGGGCAGCTAGGTGGTACAGTGGATAGAGCACTGGCCCTGGATTCAGGAGGACCTGAGTTCAAATCCAGCCTCAAACACTTAACACTTACTAGCTGTGTGACCCTGGGCAAGTCACTTGACCCCAATTGCCCCATAAAAAAATAAAATTAAATTAAAAAAAAAAAGAAAACCCCATATGAGGTCATGAAGAATTGGACATGACTGAACAAAAACAAAATTTAGAAGGGACTTTAGAGAGTTTTTAAGTCCAATCTCTTTTGTTTTAAATCTGAGGAATCCGAGGCTCAGAGAGGGAAGTGATTTGCTCATGATCACATAATAAAATTGCCACCTGGCAGATTGCCTTCCTTTCATTTAATGCCATCATATTTGCACATGGAGGGAGCATTGGGACCAATAAGTAACCCTAGGAAAATTGTGTCTTCTTGAATATAGGACATTCTTACCATTTTCCATATATTGGTCTGAGAGAGGCACAAGGCCCTGCAGATGCCCTAGGGTGAGGGTTGGAGGTCTCGGAGTTACTGAGCACCCCAGGTGTCCCCATAATAAAGCAGTTCCTTAGATATTAAGAGAACTGTCATTCCCAGTGGAGCCCTAGAATGCTTTCTGTGAGATATTCTTTCCCCACTGTCATAGATGTTGCCCCTCAGTTCTCCTAGGGTGGTAGCCCTCTGTGGTTGCTACTACCCATTTCTTCTTGTCTTCTTGGCCACCTGGATTTCTCCTAGTTCTTAGGCTCTAGGTAAGGAACAAAAGCTCTTCTTTCCTTCTTCTCTTTATCCAACCAAGGCATGGATGGGTTAAAATCAAGCCAAACGTTACAAGTGGCAACATAAGGCCCAACACTTTTTTGAGGGTCAAGTTTCCCTAGATGGAGAATTGTCCTTTTCTCTAACTCTTTCTGACTCTTGAGAGAACCCAAGCCCGTCCTCTTTAACCTCTCTGAGTGCTAACCTTTGTCATCTAGCCCCAGAGTGAGGAGGGGAGGTCAGAGCAAGACATTGGTCCTACTGTGCACAGGTGGTACAGGGCCATCATCGTAGTACTTCTCAGCTGTGAATGTGCTGAAGTGTCAGGAAGTCCTCAGGGACAGTGGGGTGGCTTGTTGGTCCTGCCTCATCAAAGACAATTTGGAGCAGAGGTGGAATAATGCAGAGGGGCCAATTAATCTAAAAGATCCCCGGGTTACCAATCAGCAAAAATGGAATAAAGCGTAGAAAAAGAAGAAATCTTTGGGCAAAGAGGGAGATGGACTAGGCATTTGAGAGCTTATCCCCTTTCCTGCCTGGGGTCTCTTTTTTGTTTTGTTTTGTTTTGTTTTGTTGTTGTTGTTGTTGTTTTTTGCGGGGCAATGGGGGTTAAGTGACTTGCCCAGGGTCACACAACTAGTAAGTGTCAAGTGTCTGAGGCTGGATTTGAACTCAATTACTCCTGAATCCAGGGCTGGTGCTTTATCCACTGCGCCACCTAGCTGCCCCCTGGGGTCTCTTTTTTAATCCATATTTCCCATGCTGCCATGCTGCCCTAGCACGCCTACACTGGCATCACTCATCTCTAATCCCTGAGTTTGCTTGTTTCTCCTTCAGATTGTCCTCCGTGGCATTGCTACCGGCCCAATGGCTTCCCTTCCATCTCCTTTAGGAAAATAACATTCTGAGACATGCACTACTCTGTCATATTGTTAATTAACATTTCCCCTGCTATCTCAAATAACACTTCAGGAACTATCACATCTAATTCAACTGAATGGAAACATACTTCTTTGTTTGCATTGGGAATATTTAAAGGGAGGGATCTTCTCTCCTCCCCAGACAGACAGACAAAAGAATACCCCTTTATTTGTCTAAACATTTCAGATATGACACTTTAAATCTCTCTTTTTTTTATCCTTCCCCCCTCTCTCTCCATCCTTCTATTCAATCTATCTCTCTGTCTGCTTGTCTCCTGTTTGTCACCTGTCTCTCATCCATCTATCCATCCATTCATCCATCTATCTGTCTATCTATCTATCTGTCTATCTGTCTATCTATCTATCTATCTATCTATCTATCTATCTATCTATCTATCTATCTATCTATTGTAACAATTGGAATGACGCCACCTGCTGGAGACTTACTGTAGAAAAGTTCCGCCATGAAAGGAAGGTCTTTGAGAGCAAGAACATGCATCTTTTCTTTGGCGTTTGCTAGTGGGAGGAAGAAGGGAGGAACCTGGCACTCTGACTGGGGCTCTTTCCTTTGGACTCTAGTGGAGAGCGGAGCTAGAAATGCGCTCTCCCTTTAATAGATGAATGTAGGCCTTTCTCTCACTCTTTACCAAATTCTTATTCTCCTTAATAAATGCTTAAAAGCCTAACTCTTGCTGAAGCTTATAATTTATTGGCGACCACTCATTAGATATTTTAGACAGAATAGCTAGAATTTTAGCCCTTAACACTATCATGGCCCAATTTATCCAGATCTCAGAGGGCACAAAAGGAAATGTGTGTCAAATAGACTCTTTAAACACTGAAATAATCCTGTTAGTTTAATGGGGTTAAATAGATCGTCTTTCATAGGCAGACTGTTTACCCATGAAATTGGACCCTTTGAATAAAGGCAATATACTTAATCAAATATTGGAAACATTCTCAGGTTATTCATTTTACTTTTCCCTTTAGGTAACTTTCATGTGGTGTGTTTTTCCTTCCAATAGTGTCTTTTAGTTTTATTCCCATGAAAACCTCATGACAAATAGATAGACAATTCTATAATACTATCACTTTTTAGAGCTGGCAGAGACCTCAGAGATCTTATGGTCTGATATACTTATCTTCAAGATGAAGAAATTGAGTGCTAGAGAGTGTATGTCACTTTTCCACAGTCATAAGGAAGTTAATGGTAATCAGTGAACCTGAGGTGAAACCTTAGCTTTCCTATAAACTACTCATTTTATTTTGGTCAAGTCATTTTACCTCTGTAGGTCTCAGTTTCCTCCTCTGTAAAATGATGGAGTGGCTAATTCTGAAAGTTCCTTCCAATTGTAAATCCTTGATACTATGAACTATAACTAGTAACCACTCAAAACAATTATTTTTATTAGACTCATTTTCTCATATTTTAGGAACATCTAGGTAAAATTCATACACAATGAATAGATGAATGAAAAAAACCTTTATTAAGCACTTACTATGTGCTATGGTACATACAGTGTTGGGCCTGGAATCAGGAAAATTTCTCTTCCTGAATTTAAATCTGGCCTCAAACACTTATTAGCTATGTGACCCTGGGCAAGTCACTTAATTCTGTTTGCCTCAGTTTCTTCATGTGTAAAATAAGCTGGAGAAGGAACTGGCAAATAACTCTACCAAGAAAACCCCAAATAAGGCCATGAAGAGTCAGACATGACTGAAAAATGACTGAACAACAATATGCTGTGTGCTGTGCTAAATGCTTGGAATAAAGATAAGGGATGGACCTGTGCTTTCACTGGTAAAGGAAACTCCCAGGTGACTAAACTCCTAATGCTTGTTAGCACCTTCCCCGCAACCCATAGGCTTGCAGAGCTGCTTAGTTCACTCAGAAGTTACACAGCCAGGGACATACAGCCAGGATGTATGTGTGTCAGGGGTGTCTTCCTGAGATCAATGCTGACTCTCCATCTTTCATGCATATTCTGGGGATATAAATACAACTCCCCCTAAAATCCTTGGCTTCAAGGAATTTACATTCTAATGGGAGATGACATTTTGATGTCATTGGTCCTCTTTGAGAACAAAGGATAAATAACAACAACAACAACACAGACAACATAACTTGGAGATTATGTCTAGGCTGCAGTGTTTTGGTGAGAGATGTCACAGGGATGGTGACTGTAGTCAAAAAGGAATCATTAGACATTTTCTTTCCAGGAATGGCAGTATGAATCGGATTACTATTCCCAGAGAGTAAAGGGGTGAGATGGGGTGCTTTTATATGTGCAGCCACATGGTATGAGAAGAGCCAGAGAGTGATAGAAATAACGTGGTGGGTCTGGAGTGGGGTTGTAGTGATGAATGCTTACCAAGGGCTGGGGCAGAAACCTGAGAACTGAGTGGGAGGTGGCAGCTAGACCACAGGAGTATGGCCAGAATATTTTGTACAGAACACCCCCACCATGTACTGAGTACGAGAGAGTCGTGACATCCCGAAATGGCTGTGTTTTATCAAAAATATCCCACATAGAAAGAATATATATATATATCACTTTACAAAGTACATATGTTCCTGAAAATTTGTGTGTCAACTGAACTTTGGTACATTGAATTCAATTTAAAATTGCTCCTTATAAGAAATATATGGTAAATCATTTTGTAGAGGAAATAGTCACCCCCTAATTTATCTTTGGTATAAATGTAGATTTTCATATTTTGACTTTGTTTAAAATGAGGCATACCTCATTGTCCTATCTTATAGGGCATAAAATAGAATGTGTGTTAAGCTGTAGTATGAATTTTTAATGGATTGTGATTCATATTTCATGGATGGTAGCATGGTGTGTACAGTAGAAAAGAGTTGCTGGATTTGGAATAAAAGAGTTGAATTCAAGCCCCATTACGGCCACTTAATACCTATGTGACCTTAGGCAAGTTATTTAACATCTTTGGTCCTCAGTTTCCTTATCTGTAAAATGAGGGGTTTGGACTCCATGGCCTCTGAGGTCCCTTCTAGTTCTGAATCTGTGATCTAGTGAGCAAACAATAAGTACAGGATTAAGGACTTACTATGTGCTAAGAACAGAAATGCCTTACCCTTAATATGTTTACATTCTGTAAAGGGAGAAAATATATACACTTTGTCTATGTCTATATATCCATCCATCCATCCATCCAATCATCTCTCTCAGCACACACTCAAAATATACACAGTAACTACCAGGCATTTGGGAAGGAGGGTACTAACAGTTGGTTGGGAGAAGGGGATTAGGAAAGCTTCAAATAGAAACTAGCCCTTGGGTTGAACTTTGACATAAAATAGGGATTCTAAGAGGTAGAGGTGAGGAAGCAATACATTCCAGGAATGAAGAACAGCCTGTCCAAAGTCACCAAGGTGAGAAGTGGAGTGTTTTATGTGAGAAACAGGAAGAAGGTCATTTTGGCTAGACTGTGGAGTGCATGAAGGGGAATAATGTATAATAAAATTGTAAAGGTAGATTATAACTAGGCCAAGAAGGGCTTTTAATGGCATCCAGAGGAGGTTGTGTTTGATCCTGGCTACAACAGGGAGTACTGGAGCTTATTAAGTAGATGAGTGGTATGGTTGTACCTGTACTTTGGGAACTATGTTCAAAGTTGGATTACAGAGAAGAGAGACAAGGAAACCAATTAGGAAGTTATTGCAATCGTCCAAGGAAGAGCTGATGAGGACATGAACCGAGGTGGTGGCCATGTGTATGGAGAGTAGAGAATGGGTGTGGGACATATTGTGGAAGTAGAAACAATAAGACTTGGTGACTATCTGTGTGCAGTGATGGAGGGTGAGGAGTTGAGCATGCCAGTAAATTTGTGAAAGGGGTGGTGCCCTTGATGGAAATGAGAAATTCCAAAGAAGGACACTTCATTCCATGGCGCAGATTGTAATCGATCTGCTCTTAGTCATCCAAAGAGACACTCCCTAACTCACCAGTCTTCCTCTATGGCTTTTAACATATGGTGGCTCTTAAATCTGAGTTACTCTGTTAACCAAAAGTGACTCAGTAAGTGACTATTCTAACCTGTGTTTGGTCCTTGGTGTGTGTGTGTGTGTGTGTGTGTGTGTTTATGTGAGGGAGGGAAGGAGGGAGGGAGGGAGGGAGGGAGAGAGAGAGAGAGAGAGAGAGAGAGAGAGAGAGAGAGAGAGAGAGAGAAGAAGAAGAAGAAGAAGAAGAAGAAGAAGAAGAAGAAGAAGAAGAAGAAGAAGAAGAAGAAGAAGAAGAAGAAGAAGGAGAAGAAGAAGAAGAAGATGAAGAAGAAGAAGAAGAAGAAGAAGAGAAGGAGAGAGATATAGAGGAAAAAGGAGTGACAGAGAGGTAGGTAGGACAGAAACAGTGAGGAAAAGGGAGACAGAAGGAGAGACAGAAACAGTGAGGGAGGGAGAGAAAGAGGAGAGGGAGAGAAAGAGACAGAGAGACAGAGAAGGAGGGAGAGACATGAGAGAGAGGGAGGAAGAGGCAGAGATAGAGAGGGAGAGAGACAGAGAGACAGAGACAGAGACAGTGAGGAAGAGGCGGGGGGAGAAACAGAGACAGAGAGGGAGGGAGGGAGAGAGAGAGAGAGAGAGAGAGAGAGAGAGAGAGAGAGAGAGAGAGAGAGAGAGAGAGAGAGAGAGAGAAAGAGATATTGATTAATTGATTGTATGGGTCTCTATGGTAACATAGAATGTGATTCTCACTACCTTGGCAGATAAATATGCAAAACTATTTGTAATCCCCTCAAGTCTTTCAAGACCTCAACAAATCTCCAATATCCAGGTAAGAAAACTGAGGCACACACACCATGCTGTTCTTCTAAATCCCCTAAGAGACCACTGAACTTTCACTCTGTTTAAGGGTGTAGATTCCAAAAAGCACTTTCTTCCCCAAATCCATGCTGGCTATCTCAAAAAGATAAATCTAGGTTGTAGGGATGGGTAGGGGAGTCAGAGCAATAGGGGTTAAGATCACTGTGTTTTCTTTACTAAGCCCCCACCTCAGTTTCCTCAAGGGTTCCATGGCTTTCCTAGCCCACGCTGATTGGTACCAGGGCAGTCCATGCACACTCCCCACCTTCTGAGTTTCCCCTGTGAGCTTTGTAAAGAATAGCTGTTAATTTTATTAGTTTCTCTTGTTGGCCTCTCCACACCCCCAGGCTCCAGGGGTTGTGGTGGAAACTGGAGAGAGGCTCAGATATCAGTCCTCTAGAGTGGAGAAGGAAAAATTCCTGCCAGTGGAAGAGACTGCTCCATCCATGCTGGTCATCTCTGGCATCTAAGGCTTGCTTCATACCAAGCCTTGCCATACAATCACCCTGAAACACACCCATTCCTGGACTGCTGCTGTTGGGGAGGCCAGCTGGGCTCCAGGGTGGGCTCAGACTCTTTCTTCCCTCCTTCCTTTCTAGAATTTCCTTTTTCCTCTCATGCATTTGGCCTTTTCTTCCTTTCTATCTCTCCCTCCATTCTCTCCCTTTCACCCTTCCTTTCCCTTCCTCTCTTTCTTTTCTGTTAAAGAAAACACAACCAATGGAACATTGGCAATAGCCGTCTTGTGAGTTATTGGTCCTGTCAAGGAAATGGGGCTGGTGAAGAGATGCAGGAGATAGGGAATGAAGCCTCCCTTGGCAACAGAGAAGGGATATAATGAATTATAATACTAGCAAATATCTGCATATCAGTATCTGCAAACATTCTCTCATTTGACCCTCATGATAATCCTGTGGAGGGAGGTGCTTTGATCATCTCTGTTTTGCAAATGAAGGAACTGAGGCTGAGAAAGGTTAGGTTCACACTGGACCATGGTATTTGAATTCAGGTCTTTCTGACTGCAAGTCCCACACTCTATTTACTATGCTATGTGCCACTGCAGAACTGGCTAAACCTAAATTTCTTAGGAATAATCATGTTGGCTCTGGGCACAGAAGAAGCCAGGATGACCAGACCAGCCAGCTGATAGTGTTTGCTTCACAGACTCACTTAATTGGAGCCAGTTCAGGCTCTACCTTCTGTGAACCTCCCTCTTGCTAGCCTGACTCATGGTGAGTCCAGCCAGGAAATTCTCACTCCATGAAGCCTCTGGGAGCTGGCACAGAGCCGGCAGTGGTTAGGGATTGGCATCCGATCTGTACATTGTAGATGGTATATGTCACAGGAAACCCCTCACCGCAGTGACCAATGAATGATGTGGAAAGAAGGGGAAATGAAATCTCTGCTTTCTCTCTCCTAGACTTGGGGATGGCGTGATACAGATAAGCAGTGATGGGGCTGGTTTTAGGAGATTGCTGTGCAGTGAGTTGTATTTTCCTACTAAGGCTAAATGTGATACTGGAGAAGGAGGACCATGTGTATAATGAAAGGAGGAGAAAAAAACTGTAAAACATCAGAAGGCTGACTGGTTTTTAGCACAGTCACTTCCTGGGACTTAATAAATGCTTGTTGACTGATTGACTGGTCTTTAGGGCGCTCAATTTTTGCTTTGCAACTAAATTTGCTTTCCTGTCAAACATTTTCAGGTACACAAACAACTCATTAAGACTTCAAGCTTGCTATTTATTGCCCTGAATTGCACAAAATAAAATCAAATATCACTCAAGAGGCCTGAATGTGATAAAGACCCCTCTTATACCATACTTGCCACTTAGTTCAGTAGGTAAGAGCGTGGCATTTTTTGTTTTGTTTTTTGGATGAGATCTGTGGTTTCACTGGCATAGGGAAATAGTTCTCAAACTTTCTGATTTCTGGATTCCTTTACAGCCTTAATAATTATTTAGGACCCCTCCCCCAATAATTTATATTTTTGTGGGTTATACTAGGAATGTTCTGGTAAATGTTTACCATCCGGCTCTTCCTTCCACCCTTTTCCCCCAAATGTACACATGAAACTTTTTTTTTTTTTGGCAGGGCAATGAGGGTTAAGTGACTTGCCAAGGGTCACACAGCTAGTAAGTGTCAAGTGTCTGAGGCCGAATTTGAACTCAGGTTCTCCTGAATCCAGGGCTGGTGCTTTATCCATTACATGACATTTAAAAGTGTAATCTTCATTTAAGTATTTCCCCCATCACCTTCTTAAGTTTAGGTAATCAACAAAATAATAAATTCAGTCCTAATTTGTAGGGTTTGGCCATTTCTAAGGTGCAAATGTTAAAAAATCCGCTCTCACAAGTCAATTCGAGCTGGCTCCAGTGCACTACTTATATCTAGCAACAAATAGCATAATAGAAATTTAAATGTTTTAGTATTACTATAAAATAGTTTTGACATTGAGTACCTTGTAAAAGGGTCTTGGGGACCTCCAGGGATCTCAAGATCACAATTTGAGAATCACTGAGAACTCGATAAGGAAATACCTTTGCCCTTGCAACTCTCAGTTTTAGAGAGTTGCCAGTGTCACGGTGCTGTTAAAGAACTTGGGCAGGGTCACAATAGCCAGTATGGGTCAGAAGCAAGACTAGAATTCAGGGCCTCCTGACTCTGTGACCAGCGCCCTCTCCATTTTGCTCCCCTGATCCATAGACATGGATGTAAGGATGCTAAAGGCACGACTTTCACCCCTATGTGGACCTCATCCCCATAGCTCTGTTCTATGGACATGGACTTGTTCCTTAGTGAAAAAAGGATAGGATTTGAAGCAGGAGAGAGCCTTAGAAAATCTTTTCCTTTAAACTCCTTGTTTTAAACTTGGGCCCAGGGAGCTGACAGAACTTGCTAAGGGTCATGGAGATAGTAAGTAGCAAATGGGTTTTCTGAACCAAGGTCCTCTGGCTCTGAATCTCAAGTTCCTTCCATTCTGCCAGGGTTGACTCTTGGCCATGAGGACGATTGGGCAAGAGTGTGTGGGTGGTTCAGGACAGCCTTTCCCCTCCACTAGCATAGCAGGCATGTGTCTTTTAAGATGCTGTGTTTGTGAGGTTATCTTTATATTCAAAGGACAACAATACAAGTAGCTTTTATGTGGGGGGAGGAGCTTTGTCAGTGCCCCCACCCCTGAGATCCTGATGCTGATTTTGCTTATGTTTCAGTGTCATGTAGCAGCATTTAAAAATATTCAGATGAACAGAAGTTCTCTGTAGTAAATTTCCAATTCAAGAAAGTTCTTTAGCTGCAAGACTCAAAAATAGCGAGATGATGATGACTCTGATGTCAACATTTATTGGAGCCCAACTCACATGAGCTTGGAAAAATCACACTCGGGACCATAAGAAGGCTTATGTTACCAAGTTTAGTTTACTAAGTTTAGGAGGAGGCAGACTGACTCGTGACTGGAGAATTGAAATGTCCAACCAAGTTTAGTGTAGCAGAGAGTCCCATTTTTAGACAATGGGTTTGGACCAAGGCCATTTCATTTTTTTTTTAAAGCCTTTCTGGAAAAGACAGAAATTCACAATTTACCCTAAATTTTTATTGAAAAGGGTCATTCTCCTTTTTCCTTTTATTCAGGAGTTAAGTCCACAAAAACTTTAAAAAAAGAATTAAAGACTCCTAAGCTTCAAGTAGATTAGTTTTTCCAATTGGTCATTTCCATAATGGCCACTTGGATACAAATGGATGATGGAAAGGCAGAATTTTATTGAGCCTCCCAATAGGAGAGCCACTATACAATCTTGCATGAGTGTAGTACCCTATTGACATAGCTGTTTATCCCAGTTCCTCTCTAACTGCCTAAAGTAAGGCAGTCCTTGGCTTAGCCTAGAATCAAAGTATTTTAAAGTTGGATGAGTGGGAGCAGCTAGGTGGCGCAGTGGATAAAGCACCAGCCCTGGATTCAGGAGGACCTAAGTTCAAATCCAGCCTCAGACAGTTGAGCTGTGTGAGCCTGGGCAAGTCACTTAATCCCCACTGCCCTGCAAAAATAAGTACATAAATAAAGTTGGATGAGACTTTTTTGTGGTTGGTCAGTTTTTTTCAATCATATCTGACTTTTCATTACCCCATATGGGGTTTTCTTGGCAGAGATACTGGGAGGGTTTGCCATTTCTTTCTTTAGGATGAGACCAAATCTGCTCATTTTCCTGATGGGAACAACGAGACTGAGATCTACAATGGTGATATAACTTACTTAATGTTTTGGTCTTATCACTGCATAGCTAAGAATAGAAGCTAGATTTTCTGATTTGCTGGTCCTGTCCAATTCCATTTTACAGTGGAGAAAACTGAGGCATCCAGAATGAAATTATTTGTCCAAGACTTCCTGGGATTCCTTGCTTATTAAGGATTACATCTGACAGTCTGTTTGAAGTAAAAGAGATTATGAATTGTAAATTCTTTCACACGCACAAGGAGTGATTTTTAGTTTTTTTTTTTTAATATGAAAAGCTGGCCTATTCCCAGAATTATTTCCAGATTCTTCTTTTTTCCCTCACTCAACCTATAAGCAAAGAGATTGAGCTTTTCCCTTTCCCAATCATTTCATGAATGTGTATGTAGGGCTTGGCTGAGGGTGGATTGGGAGGGTGGAGCATGGAAAAAGTTGGAGAAAAAAGAACCTTTTCCCCACCACTTCCATCTCAATTAGACTAAAAATAGCTAGAAATGGTAATAGGGAGATAAAAGTGTGGCATTTCAAAGAGCCTTGGCTGCAGCAGCTTCCCCTCCCTGGGAGGCTGTCTGGAAAGGTTGCTGTCCAACTGTGAGCCTGAAGATGATTTAGGATAGCAGAGGATGGGTTGGTCTGACTTAGGTCTCCTAGAATCCCTTCTCCTTTGAGAGATGGGACCCTGCTCACAGTAACTGTTCTGTCAGTTTCAAAATAATGTAAGGATCACATGATGACTGCCTTGATTAGAAGAGCCCATTGAGAGCTCAGTAGAACCCTCAGAATTCTGCACTGGGCTCTCTGCGCATGTGAATATACCAGCAATAGAAGCTTTGACTCTGCGAAAAGACAATCTGCTTTCAGGAGCATGGGAGAAAAACCACAATCCTGTCTTTGTCCAGTTCAACTCCTTCAGAAGCAGATTCCCTCTGGGTTTCTGTGTAGGCTCTTGTATATTTGGGGCCCTATAGGATAGCATTTTATGCCTCTCAGGTATTTTTTTCCTTACCCCAAATCATCCACAGAGAAAAAAAAAAGAAAGCAATTCTCTTTTCTGGTCCATCGAATGTGGCTTTATATACCTCTAGGTAGTTAGGGACTTTGGTAGGTATCAAATTGAAAAGAAGAAAATTAAAAATTAACATATACTCACTGGCCTTGGGTGGGTGGGGGCAGTGTAGTGGAAAGATTATTGGCTTAGATTCAGGATGCCTGGGTTCCTTTTAGTCCTGGTTCAATTAAGTCATATGTGACCTTGCTGGAGGGGACAGATAGGTGGTACAGTAGATAGAGTGCTGACCCTGGAAGTAGGAAGACCTGTGTACAAATCCAATCTCAGTCACTTAAACTAATCTGTCTCAGTTTCCTTATCTGTAAAAGGAGGATATTAATAGCATCTACCTCTCAGGATTATTGTGAGGATCAAATGAGATAATAATTGCAAAGTGTTTGGCACAGTTCCCAGTACATAGTAAGCACTATATAAATGTTATTATTATTATTATTATTATTGTCAGGTACTTAGTACAGTGACTGTCAATTAGGAGGTACTCTATAAATGATTATTCCCTTCTCTTGAGTGGGCAGGGCCAGTTTTTGCCTTTTTTTTTGTATCTTTGGCATTTAGCACAGTGCCTGAGACATAGTAAGCATTTAATAAACTCTGATTGATTTGTTGATTAATCAGCAATTGAATTTCTCCAGCTTTTTTGGTAACAAGCAAATGTGGTTGAAACCACATTCCTTTTGAATAGAAATTCCCTGAGGACAGGAGCTGGCTTAACTTTTTTATTTATTTATTTTTTTAGTGAGGCAATTGGGGTTAAGTGACTTGCCCAGGGTCACACAGCTAGTAAGTGTTAAGTGTCTGAGGTCGGGTTTGAACTCAGGTACTCCTGACTCCAGGGCCGGTGCTCTATCCACTGTGCCACCTAGCTGCTCAACTTTTTTCTTTTAATTTTGCTTTCTTGTCCTCAGAATCTATCACAATGCTTTGCACACAGTAAGCATTTAATAAATGTTTGTGGTTTGGACTGTGTTGGAGGCAAATGTACTTCATCCCTCCATTGCTGTTAGTGCTTCATGTCAAAGAATCAATCAATGAGTAAACATTTATTGAGTGCCTACCTTTATTAAGTGTCCCAGGCACTGTGCTAAGTGTTAAGGATATAAAAAGAGGCAAAAGTCAGCCCCTGTTCTCAAGGTATTCACTCTAATGCAGGAGACAACAAACTAATACATACAAACAAGGTATATACAGCATAAATAGGAAATAATTAATAGAGGGAAAGCACTAGAATTAAGAGGGATTGGGGAAGACTGTCAATAAGAGGTAGGCTATAAGCTGAGATTTAAAGGAAGTTTGGAAGGTCAGTAGGTTGAGTTTGATTTTTTGTTTTGTTTTGTCTTTTTTTTTTGCGGGGCAATGAGGGTTAAGTAACTTGTCAAGGGTCACACAGCTAGTAAGTGTCAAGTGTCTGAGGCTGGATTTGAACTCAGGTCCTCCTGAGTGCTTTATCCACTACGCCACCAGCTGCTCCCAGGTCAGTAGGTTAAGTGAAGATGGGAGAGCGTTCCAGGCATGGAAAAGGGCAAAATCATGCACTCTCAGCTACTAAAGACATCTCATGTATGTGTGTGTATGCATGTATGCACACACATATGTACATGTTGTCTCCCCCATCTAGATTATAAACTCCAGGGTGGGGACTGTTTGTTATCCCAATGTCTTGTACAGTACCTAGTATACAGTAAGTACTTAATTAATACTTGTTGGTTCATTGCTTGATGGAAGAAGCAGCAAAACGTAAGTTTTTTTGTCTTGTTTTGTTTTTTAGCTCTGTAACAAAGCAGAACACACAATAAGTTGGTTGGGAAGTTGTTACATTGACTAAAATTACACAGTAAGGAATGTTGTGGGTGACTAGTGAGTGGTCTTGGCAATTTGCTACTACCAGAGTCCATCAGATGAAATCTTACTTTGGGTTCACTACTTAGATAGAATCAGAAAGTAACCTCCTGCATAGAATCACAGAATCAAATTAGAGCTCGAAGGGAAGGGAATAAGCATTTATTAATCACCTACTATGTGCCAGGCACTGTGTTAAGCACTTTACAATTATTATCTCATTTGATCCTCACAACAACCCTGTGGGGGAGATGCTATTATGATCCTCATTTTATAGTTAAGGAAACTGAGGCAGAAAAAGCTTAAGTGACTTGCTCAGGGTCACACAGCTGCTATCTGAGATCAAATTTGAACTCAGGTCTTTCTGACTCCAGTTCCAGCATTCTGTGCACTATGGTGCCACCTAGCTGCTTTAAAGGATGTTTAGTCTGATCCTCTCATTTTACAGTAGAAGACACTGATGAATTACCCATATCTCACAGCTACTAAAAACCAGAGCTGGAGCCAGGCATCTTGACCCCATGTTCAGTGTACTCCAAGTTCATGTGATTTAATCTATATGATTCAGCCTGTGGAGAATTAAATCGTAGGAACAAGAGCTTGGCCTCTGGCCTCATTTAGGGATCAGGAGTTGTAGAGTTCCCTACCCTCAATGTTAACTAATGATAACAACACTGATATTGCTCTGGAATGGCATTGAGGCATAGAGGAAAGACATCAGGAGACCTGGCTTTAACTTCTGGCGCCAGGATTGACTAGCTGTGTTCTTGGGTAAGTCACAACTTTTCTGAGTCTCAGTTTCCTTATCTGTGGAGAGGGGGAAATAATCTACAGTTTTATAAGCACTGTTATTAATGGCAAGAAGCAGTTTCCTTATCTTCGAAAACTAATGAAATGTGAATGAATTTATTTGTACTTATTTACCCATGCTTTTTAAAAGAACAGGAAAAACCAGAAGCCTTCCAGTGAAAGAAAGCAAATCTGTTGGCCAGTGAAGAACAAGTCCAACATGGATGCCCCCTGAGTGTGTTTCCATAGAGGACTGTCCCCAAGGACTCTGTTCTATTTGAGGTTAAGGGTGTAACGATTGGAATAACGCCACCTGCTGGATACTAACTGTAGAAGAGTTCTGCCCATGAAGCGAAGGTCTTTGAGGGCAAGACCAGGAGTCTTTTCTTTGGTATCAGGAAGTGACGCAGACTAGTGGGAGGAGGAAGGAAGAGACTGGCGCTCAGTCTCGCGGGCTTTTTCCTCTGGACTCTGGTGGAGAAGGGAGGTAGAAATGTGCTCTCCCTTTAATAGATAGGAATCTAGGCCTTCTTCTCTCTCTTTACCAAATTCTTATTCTCCTTAATAAATGCTTAAAAGTCTAACTCTTGCTAAAGCTTGTAATTGATTGGCGACCACTCATTAGATATTTTAGACAGTTTAGCTAGAATTTTAACCCTTTACAAGGGTCATCTGCATTTAGCAAACCCTATATGGAGAATATATGTATTCTAAAAGGCATCTGCCTGAAGCCAAAAGATAAAAATTCTTTTTCCTGGGCTGAGATGGAAAGATACAGACAGAAGGAACAGAAATATATAAATAACTAGATTCTCTTTCATTTAAGATTCTTTTAGAAGCAGCCTCTGGTGCTAATTATTTCTGCCGCAGATTGCTACTGCCGACCTGGAATTCCAATCATTCTGCCATAGGTGGCATAGTTTTTGAGATTTGAAGTGACATGGAAAAACCAGTTCTTCTGAAAGATAATTTTGTTTATATTAAACAGACACATTAAGCCATTTACAAGAGAGCTGTTTGTTCTCAGTGATGGAGAGGAAATCTGAATATCTAATCCAGAGCCCTTTAAAAAATTTTCAAAAGAACCAAAAATAATAATTGGATGAATTAGAACTTCCCCAGGATGCCCATCCATGATCCCAAGGCACTTAGAAAGGACCAGTTATCAATCAGTGTGTTAAGCATCAAGGAAGGTATGAAAACAGATAAGATATGGGTCCTGTCCTCAAGCAGCTGACACCCTAGGATGAAAACTTATTTATCTTCCCATTGGCATTTCTTATCTTTCTGACAGGATGTGCTTATCATTATTGCTGTTTGTCATATAATGAAAATAGAACCAGACCACTTTTCCTTGTTGGATCCACCCTCTGTACAAGCTGCCCTTCTGTCATAGTTGATGGTCAAAGTAAATTGACCATTCTAAGTAGGTCTTGGCTTTTGGTGGTATCTGAGTATATGGCATCTTGTCCATTCCAGTGTCCATTTTGTGGTAAGGCATCTCTAAGCCCATCAGCTTCAATACCCTCCACAGCTGCAAGAAATTTTCTTAGATCTTCAAGATGGGGAAGATGAATATACACAAATGACTATAATCTATGATAGACTGTGGGGAGCACAGAGGAGTGGTGTGGACATGATGTTAAATGACAGTTCACTGGAGTGAGATCACTTTTAGTTGGTAGAATTAGGGAAGGCCATGGAGGAATCATTTGAGATGGGTCTTCAAAGAGAGTCAGAGAGTGAGACAGAGAGAGACAGAGGGAAAGAGGGAGAGAAAAGAGTAAGAAAGAAGGGGAGAGAGAAAGAGGAAGAGAGAATAAGAGGAAGGGAAGGAGAGAGGGAAAGAGATATTGAGAGAGAGAGAGAGAGAGAGAGAGAGAGAGAGAGAGAGAGAGAGAGAGAGAGAGAGGGAGGGAGGGAGGGAGGGAGAGAGGGAGAGGGAGGGAGGGAATAGGAATGTATGGTAAGGGGTATGAAGCATTTCAAGTATAATAAATAGCTTATGTCAATGGCACTGCAAAGCTCAAAATCTTTTGAAGCCTAATGCTTTCTCTATCTTGGGCATCCTTCAATCACAACCAATAGGATGTTTGTTGGAATAAGCAATAATAATAACAGCTAGCATTTATATAGCACTTTAAGGTTTGCAACACTTTACATTAGTTATCTCATTTGATCCTCGCAAAACCCCATAAGGTTGGAATTATTATAAACCCTCTTTTTACAGATGAGAAAACTGAGACAGAGAGAAGTTAAATGACTTATCCAGGGTCACACAGCCAGTAAGTGTCTGAGGCAAGATTTGAACTCCTGATTTCCTGACTCTATGGCCAACATTCTATCCACTGTGTTGCCTACTATATAAATAGGAAGTTTTGAGGAAGAAAGGAAGGGAGAGATGGAAAGGGAAAGGGAGGGGCAGAAGGGAGATGAGGGAGGGATCTTTAAAGGTTAGTAAGGACGTGAATTATCAGGGAGGTTAGTCAGGACATGAATTATCAAGGAATTGCCTAGCCCAATACAAACATACAATCCATCATAAGGTTATAATATAATCCTTTTTTTTTTTTTTTTTTTGCTGGGCAATGAGGATTAAGTGACTTGCCCAGGGTCACACAGCTAGTAAGTGTCAAGTGTCTGAGGCCGAATTTGAACTCAGGTATTCCTGAATCCAGGGCCGGTGCTTTATCCACTGTACCACCTAGCAGCCGCTATAATATAATCGTTAATAGTAACTCTAATGACCTAAGACATATAAAGCTTCCTGAAAAGAGGACGGCAGTAGATTCCCTACTGATGGCTCTCCTAGGCCTAGAGGAGCCTCCCCATATGGGCCACAAGGGAAGATAAGAAGAACCAAGGAGTAGTTAGGGTCCTTAGATCACAGATTGAGAGCTGGAAGGGAACTTACAGGTCCTTGAATTCATTGTGCACCAGGAAGAAAAGGAAGGAGAGGTTTCTGCTCCTCTGTCCAGCTGGCATGGAGAAAATGGAGAGAAAGAGAAGATTTGACTTTTAAATTCTTCCCACTTCTATTCTGGTTAGGTCATATGTTGCTTCTCTCTAGGACCTAATCCTTTCCTGTGGCAACACAGGACCTTTGTATCACCAGCTCTTTGGGCTCTGAAGGTCAATGGAAGTGTCCCTTTTCTAGAGGATTAGTCATTATTGAAACAATGAAGTCTTACCCCATTAACAAATAAAAAATTCCCAGCTTAATCCAGTCCAATGACTTGTGTTGGGGCCAGTTTTCCTGAGGCTTATTATTCTGGCTAGAACTACATGGAGGAGGGGAGAGTTACTGAGGCCCCAAGCCAAAAAGCAAGAATAGGACTTTGTGTCATTTTTAATAAGGATATTATCAAGGATGGCCAGGTAGGCAGGCTTCTGATGCATGGGTAAAAATGCAGAGGTGCAAATGCATAGGACTCATTCATTGGGCAACAAGAAGTCTAGTTTGGCTATCTGGAAGTATTAAGGCTTTCCAGCTACAGCAGGTTGGAAAATTTTGTGGGTTTGGGATGTAAAGCTTAAGAACTTGAATTTTATTCAGTAGGCAGCAGGTAGCTTTTTATCTTTGTTCTGAATACAATTCAACAGATATTAAGTATCAAATGTGTAAAGGACAGTTCTTAGGCTTGGAATACAAACAGCGGATATGCCAGAAAATGTTTAATGATTGGTGCTCAAAAAATGCAAGCTGGACACATTTTTAAGGTTAACCTGCATCATTAACATTTTCTCCATCACTTTCTTCAGTTCAGACAATCAACAAAACAATAAATCAAGGTCTGGTTTATAACATTTGCTGACTTCTGAGCTATAAATGCTCATGCAGAAAATTTTGCATTTGGCTCAACCTGGTTTGAGCTGACTCCAGCACACATGCAGATCATACAAAGAGAAAACATGAAATATACCTGGCCTCAGGGAGCTTATACTCTACTGAAGAGATAAGACAGGCACTCACAGAAGTAAAAGCAAAGTTGTTTTTAAGAGGGAAAGGAATTAATGACTGGGTGGTGCAGGTAAGATTTCCTAGAGAAGGAAGCTAAGATGGTACAATGAATATGGTGCCAGGCTTGGAGTTGGGTATCATCTTTGCAGAAATAATTGGATCCATGGTAGTCGAGATCACCAAGAAAGAAAGAAAGGAGGGCATAGACCATGAGCCTAATGGGGGCCCCACATTTTAGAGGGCTAGAAAGGGATGATAAAATAAAACTTAAAAAGTCACTTAAAGGGCAGCTAGGTGGCGCAGTGGATAGAGCACTGGCCCTGGAGTCAGGAGTACCTGAGTTCAAATCCGGCCTCAGACACTTAACACTTACTAGCTGTGTGACCCTGGGCAAGTCACTTAACCCCAATTACCTCACTAAAAAAAAACAACAAAATAAAAACAAAAAAACAAAAAAAAGTCACTTAAACTCTGAGTCTCAGCTTTTCTTTTGTAAAGTGGAGAGGTAGTAACCTCACTATCTTCCTCACAGAATTACCATGAATGCAGTCTGTCTTTGACCATGCCTACAGGGTCCAGAGAGATCTGGGATGAAAGGATTGACCTGCTGACCAAGGACTAAGATTCCCATGTTCTGCCCCTGCTTCTTGCTGGTGGGAAGAAGTAGGGAGATGAGAGAGAGAGAGAGAGAGAGAGAGAGAGAGAGAGAGAGAAGAGGAGAGGAGAGGAGAGGAGAGGAGAGGAGAGGAGGGAGGGGGGGGGAGGGGAGGGGAGGGGAGGGGAGGGGAGGGGAGGGGAGGGGAGGGGAGGGGAGGGGGAGAGGAGAGGAGGGGAGGGGAGGGGAGAGGAGAGGAGAGGAGGGGAGAGGAGGGGAGGGGAGAGGGGGGGAGAGGGGAGGGGAAGGGAGGGGAGGGGAAGGGAGGGGAGGGGAGGGGAGGGGGGAGAGGAGGGGAGAGGGGGGGAGAGGAGGGGGGAGAGGAGGGGAGGGGAGGGACAGAGGCAGAGGCAGAGGCAGAGACCACCAAATGCTGTCATATTTCCAAGTTTCCTCCCTCAAGTTTCTCTTCCTTCTTTTCTGAGCATGGCCAAAGACTGGCCATTGTAAACTCAAATGAGATAAATCCTGTGAAAGCCCTTTCTCATCACCACAACTTGTGTAAATAGGAGTTATTATGCTACAGTCAAATAAGATAGAGTTGACATTTTCTTATTCATAACATCCCTTAGCTGGTGTCTGATCAACTGGATCTAATACTGATCTTTTTCCTTCCACTTTTTTCCCCTCTCCCTCCTCCCCCAACCTGCCTCAGTTCCCACCTACCTCTTCTGCTCGATCAAAAGATTTCACGCTGTGGGGGGGGGGCGCAAGTAGAACTCCATTTAGGAGCCTTCCTTCTTAGCCCCCAATCTTCCTTCCTGTTGTCTTTGCTCCCATTTTATCTCCTCAGTTATTCATACTCAGGTATTAATGGTTGGGCTCACCAAGATAAATGCATTTCAGTTCCAAATGAAAGCAGTTTGTTCACTGACTTGAATTTAAAAGCCTCAGAGATTTGGGGACTGAGGAGGGGGAGAGCTCTTGACTTTATCTAGGGAATCATAAAACTTTTCTCAGGCTTTATAGCTTCCATCAAGATGAAAATGCTAGCCCGAGGTTTAAAATATGGATGATAAATAATAAGGAGAACTCAGGGTTTTGACAGAGGAAAGTTTTCTTTGCCGATTTTATATCTTGAACTATTGTACCAACAGGAAGCTATTCATTTCATTTTGATGCAAGAGGCAGGTTCTTCCAGGAGTTTATGCAAATACAGGACTGGGTGAGGTATTTCATACAATTGGTAGAGCAAAAACAGAGCCTGACAAATCATGTCCTGGGGCCATATCTCACTCCTTCACTCCTTCTCCATCCTTCAATTTCCTGCTCTACCCTTCCCCTGCCCCATTCAATTTTCACTGGAATAGAAATTCCCATTAAATTAGAGACCTAGGGTTGTTATGGGGACCTGGGGTTGTGATTTACAAGGCCAGAGAAAAGACTGGAACTGGCCTGATTTACTGGACCATCTTTCATGCTCAAGGTACCCCAGAGCTCTTTGTTGTGATTGAATTTGCTATTTGACTTTTCTAATCATTCACATGCAATTGGAAATATTTCTGGCTGCTTTTCTTGATGCTGCCCAGGAGGGCTTCATCTCCTTTCCTTCTTTAGGAATTGAAAGTTTCTGGGATCTGAAATTCTGCCTTAGGAAGCCTGCAGAAAACATTGTGAGAGTGGTCTGGAGATGAATCTTCTTCTTAAATGATGGATAGAAGAATCTCAATTGGGATGGAATAATAATGAGTCATGTTTATCTGATATTTTTCTTACAGCTTTGTGAGCTTTGTAACCATTTCACCACAAGTCCTGGTTTCAGCCCAGCCCCCTGAAGCCATCTTCAAGGGAACGACTCTTAACATAGCCAGGACCTGACTACTGCCACTCTAGGGGCTTGGGCCCCCACCTTTTCAGTAGCCTCCAATAGTGAAGACCTCAAGATAGATCTCACTACCAGAGACCTTGGCACTATCAAATAGTTCAACATCAGAAATGACTGTTGTTTTATGCAGTGAAATGAGACTAAAGAAGATATATTACCATCTGCTTTGCAGCTATTTCCTAAAGACCACTGGGCTTTTTCATCTGACTTGCAGCTCAACCTTCCTCTATGTGTTGCCTTCCACTGTTAGAGTAGTGATTCAGTATTTAGTTTAGTTTTAGGGTTGGTTTTTTTTTTTTTTTTTTTTTGCGGGGCAATGGGGGTTAAGTGACTTGCCCAGGGTCACACAGCTAGTAAGTGTCAAGTGTCTGAGGCCGGATTTGAACTCAGGTACTCCTGAATCCAGGGCCAGTGCTTTATCCACTGTGCCACCTAGCCGCCCCTGCCTTCCACTGTTAGAATGTAAATTTCTTGAAAACAAGGGCCGTCTTGCTTTTAATTTTTATCTCCACTGCTTAGCATATGTCAGGAGGAACTGAACACGTGATTTCATTGTCATGAGGAACTCCCAGATGAGGAAATTCCTTTTATTGATCTAAGTACTTTTTCTACAACTTCTAGTCTTAAGAGTTAAGTGATTTACTCAGGGTCAGACAACCACCAGTATGAGTCAAAGGTGGGGCTTGAACCCAGGTTGTACCAATATTATGGGCAGCTCTTTATCTACTATGCTTTTTGTGCACATCATACGCACTTATTGAAGCTTTTCCCCCCTATTCATTTTATTGATGAGGCTCAGACGACCTCAGTGAGTTTACCTAGGTTCTCTCTGCCAGGATGTGTACTTGCACTCAAGTCTGGTTCCAGACTCAGTTCATGTTCCAACTATACCAGTTGTCTTCATCTATAGCTTGTTTGTAGGATTAGAGTTCTTCAGACTTTTTTTTCTTCAGAATTTTTAAAGACAGTTTCCCAGGTGTAATTCAGGAAGAACTAGCACCTGCTTCCTGAAGTTGTCAACAGCAAAAACTCCCGCTCCTCCCTTTCTGCACCTGTCTCTACCACCTGGATCTCTGTGGTCATTTTCCACAGGGGAATTACTCAAGGTTTGCTAGCTTATTTAAACAGGACTTTTTACCACCTAGAGATGGTCCATCCAGAAATGTTTAGTGCCCTCAGTGGGGCCTGTAAATTGCCTCCATCTTTTCGCCTTCCTACCTGCCATCATTAACCTTACCTCCCTAGCCAATTGTTCCCAACTCCACAGATCTCCCCAGCTTGCTAGAATGAGTTCTGATGCTGTGTAAACAGCAGCTTGTGGAACTATTTTCAACTATTATGAATTTATCATCTGAGTTGGCCCTTATTAGCAATAGTGAAAGAACTATAGATGAGAAGGGACCCTAGAACATCCACCCAGTCCATACTAATGCCTCATGCTGGTGTTTAGAATGTGAATGATGGCTGGATTCCTGTGTCTAATTTGCTCAGTGTAGTAGTATTCATCTCAGATGTGTGGGCAGTTTAATTAAGATATTCCATCTGCTGGAAATGGATTCTGTAGTTTACTTTTGTTTTCCTCTTGCCAATCTAAGCAAATCTTCATTACCATGATATTCCCTTCCCATCCTGCAGGGGTTTATGGGAAAAGAATGCGGGTCTCATCACTGTTATGCTTACTTCATGTCCTTCCCTATGTTGGGGAGGACCTTTCTCCATGTCCTTTGTCTATCCTACCTGTCTTCCAAGGACCAAATCACATCCTTGACAAGGCCTATTCCAGTCTACTAGGGCCTTTGATTCTTTAAATGTTTTTAGCTCTTGTGGTCTCTGGGTCCTTCATTTTGGTAATTGAGTAATACTGGGTAAGTTGACACATAGCTCACATGTGTCTGTATTTGATCTCCTTGGATTGTAAGCTTCTGGATATGAGAGGCTATGCCTTAAGTCTCTCTTGATTCTTTTTGGTACCCAATAAAATATATTTAGATGATTTTTGTGTATTTAGGGGAAGAGTAGATATTGAATGGAAATAGTTTCAACTGATTTCATTGACTGCCTATCTGTTTAGGTCTTGGCATGCTACATGCTTATGAGTTGATGTGTGTCCTTCCCAGCATCACCTTCCTCCCCCAGATAAGGGAGAGGCCAGTAGCTTGGAACTCAGTTCAGTTCAGAACCTCATGGCAAAGTTTAAGATATTTAGAAATCTGAGAGGGGAGGTCTGGTACCTAGGACTGATCTCTCTCAGGAGTAAGAGGGAGGGTTGGCTTAGGGATTTCTAAAACTTATTCATTATCATCATAACTCACACTTAAGTAATTCTTCAAGATTTATAAAGTATTCTTCTTCACAAAAACCCTATAAGGCAGCTAAGACAAGTATTGTTGTTCCCATTTTACAGATGGAGAAACTGAGGCTTAAAAGTGGTCACACAGATATAGAATGCTAAAGTCAGGATATGAACCCAGAACTTTGGACTCCAAGTCACACTGTGTTCATCACTACTTATCCAATGAATGAATCTAAGAACTGGGGGATCCCAGAGACAATAAACTTTATAATGTTAGAGGAATAAGTGGTCTTAGAGATTGTCCAAGTCAATTATCTCTGTTTATAGTGGAGGAAGCTGAGGCCCAGAGAGGGTTTATCTAAAGTTGCAGTAAGTTAGTAGTAGAGACAAGATAGAACCCAGATCTCCTGATTTCCAGGAGAGTGTTTTCCCCTAGACCATATTGGTTCTCTGAGGATATTTTCCCCAGAGGGTTGGGATCTGGGGGAAAGGGTCAGAGAATGGCAGGAAAGGTCAGTACCATAGGACCAGCCTTGAATTTGAGTTTTAATTCGAGTTGATGGGGAAACTAGGTGGCTTAGTGGATAGCACACTGGGACTGGAGTCAGGAAGAGCTGGGTTCAAATTTAGCCTCAGATACTTACTAGCTGTGTTATTCTGGGCAAGTCACTTAACCCTGTTTGCCTCCGTTTCCACATCTGTAAAATGATCTGAAGAAGGAAATGAGAAACCACTCCGGTATCTTTGCCAAGAAAACCCAAAGGGCAATATTTTCATGCTACAGTCCACAGGATCACAGAGTCAGACACAAGTAAACAACAACAAAAGGGAGGAAATAATGTAGAATACAAAGCGGGCTGGATGTGAAATCCAATGCTTCAGTAAATGTAGGTTTTAGTCCTGGTTCTGATGTTTCCTGACACTACAACCTTGGACGATTCACGTGAGCTCTCTGGTCTGCAGCTTTCTTTTTCTGTGACTAGATTGCCCAAACCCTTTTCGAGATTCAACGGTCTGATTCTTGGAGATGAGAAATCCCGAACCCAGGGTCAGTTTTCCTGTCTACCTGTGACTCTGTGCCTATGAAGGATTGCTCTGTTGCTCCTGATTCTAGGGTCATCCTGTCCTTGTTTCTGCGCCTGCTTGTCATCCATGTCGGTTGGACTGTAGGCCAGCCTGGGGAGGGTCATTTCAGGCAGCCCGGATGGCAGAAGGGATCCTTGGGACTGGATGGAAAAGGTGCGTTTCAGTCATGCCTTTCATGGACCATGCTCATCATGGAGGATATTTTGTAAGTTTCCATCAGTACAGGGACAATACTTCTTCACTGGAGTTGATCAGCTGCTCAATGATCAAGGCACCAAGCAAAAAAAAAAAAGTCTGGAGAGAGGATGACTGGTTTCCATGGCAACTGCTGCTTGCCTGAGCACAACACACATTCTCCCCACTCCCCCCACCCCTTGTACGTATGTAGGGGTTTATTTATTTTTGGTGAGACCCGGGGATGGTGTTCAGGGGCTTCCTGTGCGGATATGCTGGAGTAGTCTCCACCTCTGTGCTGAGGTCATATTTTGAGCTCAGTGATAAGCAGAGAGACAGGCGGATTGCCCTAGGCACCAGGTTTTCTCTATGGATAAAGGCTGTCCTGTCTGCCTTGCACACATGTGTTATGTTGTTCTCTTGATAGTCCCCCAGGGCCCTTGATTACTAGTGGGGGAAACCAGTTACATGATCACCTTCCCACTGAGTAGGGGAAACAGAAAGCTTGTGACAAGGTCACACAGTGAGTCAGTCTCCCCGACCCCCCCCCCCCCAAACTTCCCCAACTTGCTCTGGTGACGCATGCTTCTTTCTGAGCTGTGGAGTTTTCAGTTATTTCCAGGGAAAACAAAGAGCTGATATTTGCCACCAAAAATGTCTCTACATACCATCTCATCCTTAAGCACCTTTGATTGTCAAGCTTTTTGGAATGGTAACGCTGCCCCTGTGAAATAATGTGAGCTATTTCCTTATTTGACAGGCAGAACGATGACTTGGGGAAGCAGGAGGCTCCCTCTGGAGGGAGGGAGCAAGCTCTAATCAGATTTGGCTGATGAGCATATGATTTATGGCCTTCCCTCTTTGGATGGTCCCAAGGCATCTCTTCCTAGACCAAGTGCATCCTCTGGAGCCTTGTATCAACAGCATGAAAAATAAATGCTGAGGAAATGCTTTGCAAAGTGTTTTGCCCATGATGGGTGGGGCCTGTGTTTAATTTAGCTGAGGCCTGGCCTCTTCTTTTCTGCTAAGGCTCATGAATACCAGGGCATTGGAAGCTTGGGTTGCCCAATTCTCTTCTCCCTCTTTCAATGGTACTGTGCATGGCCCTTCGGAGAAGGGCTTGGTAAAGACATGCTTTTACACTTAGCAAGGTGGAGATGGCTTCCTTCCTTTATATATCTTCTAAAAATGACAGGACAGAATACTAGCCTGAATTACTTTGTTGCTCAGAGATTTTCTTGCAAGACATTCAGGTAATGTGGGTACATTTGTTGCTATTAAATTCTTCCCCAGTGAAGAAGAATAATTCAAAGGTGAAAAGAAACCTCAGGGACATTAACATTATGTGGATGGAATTTAGAATTGATCAGTCAACAATTAATTATTTCTGTGAGGGAAATAGATGCATAGAGTTGGACCACAAGGCTATATCCATCAGATAGTCATGAAGCCAGCAGACGTCACTGGGCCCATATATTGTGTGCTAGATGTTCTAAGCACTGTAGGAGTTGTACTTTACAAGTACAATATCAGGGAGGTCGGGCTAGATAAAGAGATCTGGGGGATTTGGAGGCTTGCAAGATCATTTTGTCAGTGGTGTGATGAGGAAGCCATCAAAGTGACTGTGAATTTAATATGTTATGTGGCACACTGTCTGGAGGTGGAGTAGGATAGAATGGAGGATGGAGGGTGTTTATCCCACATCATACAACCTGTCCACCATGCCTCCCATTATACTGTTGAGGTTGTGTGCAGATATGTAAATATCACCCAATGTGACCACATGACTCTTCATGTTACAATGCATGGAGAATATAAATTTCAGAACTAGGCAGGTGATAACCTTGGTTGGAATACATTTGGAGTATTGTGTTCAGATCTAGACACCCCAATACAGGGAGGGCATGCTGGAGAATGACCAGAGGAAAGTATCGAGGACGGTCTAGCACCTTGAGTTCAAGCTATTTAAAGACGTATTGAAGGAACAGGGGCTGTATAGCGTGGGTAGAGAAGAACCTATGGTGTGCCAGGCACTGAGTCAAGCATTTTACAATATTACATTATTTATCTAATTTGATCCTCCTAACAACCCTGCAAGGTAGATGCTATTATTATCCCCATTTCTTTTTCTTTGCAAGGCAATGGGGGTTAAGTGACTTGCCCAAGGTCACACAGCTAGTAAATGTCAAATGTCTGAGGCTGGATTTGAACTCAGGTTCTCTTGAATTCAGGGCTGGTGATTTCTCTACTGTGCCACCTAGCTGCCCCTATTATCCCCATTTTATAGTTGAGGAAACTGAAGCAAGCAGAAGTAAGTGACTTGTCCATTGTCACACAGCTAGTAAAACATCTGAGACTAGATTTGAACTCATATCTTCCTGATTCCTCAGTGTGCCACCTACCTGTTTAAAGGAGGCAAAGCGGGACACATGATCACTCTCTTCATATAACTGAATAATTAATTAAATTTGTTTTGCTTGGCTCCAAAGAACAGAATGAAGAACAATGGGTGAAGGTTGCACAAAAACAAACTTGGGCTGGATTTAAAGATATGATCCTTTACCAGTATAGCTATCTAGAAATGGAGTGGACTACCTCCAGAAGTAGTGATTCCCCTTCACTGATGACCTTCCAGCAAAGGATGAATGGCTATTTGTTGAGTATGTTAGGTAAGGGTGAGATAAGATGGCCAATTCTGAAATTTTGTGATTTTATGGATTCAGGAGAGAGGAATCTCTGTGAAGACTGAAATAGCCAGGGAATACATCATGGAGGTAGTCAGACTTGCTCTGAGCCTTGAAGAATAGGCAAGGTTGAGAAGGATAAAAGGAGAATGGAAGGAATTTCATTTGAGGAGCATGGCATGGGCAAACTCATGAGGATGTCTGTAAGTTTGATGCTTTTTATGGGAGACTGAGATCTGACATTAGAATTTACATTTCTTGGGGCAGCTAGGTGGCGCAGTGAATAGAGCACCGGCCCTGGAGTCAGGAGGACCTGAATTCAAATCCGACCTCAGACACTTAACACTTACCAGCTGTGTGACCCTAGGCAATTCACTTAACCCCAATTGCCTCACCAAAAACAAAAACAAAAACAAAACCCCAACCAAACAAACAAAAAAACCAACCAACCAAACAAAAAGAACTTACATTTCTTGAGAGTGGGGATTATTTAATTATTTGTATTTCCTGCATGCACTTAGCACATATCAGGTGCTTAATAAATGCTGACTGATTTGTTGATGATATGACTGAAAGTAGAACATTGTATATGAGTGGAAGGTAGTAGACAATAGATAGTGAGCAGGAGAAGTATAGCTAAAGAGTTTCAAAGATCCATGATTCTGTTAGTTTGGGTTTTCCCTCATACTGACAATATCATGACTTTGTACATGGATCCTTAACCTTTCTTTGTGTCATGAAGCACTTTGGCAATCTGATAAAGACCGAAGGTTGTGAAGCCCTGACTCTTAGTAGATCATCTTTATGAGTTATTGGAACTGAAAATTCATCACCTATTGCCCCACTGGCTATTGATAAGTTTCCCATGGGTGAAAGACTGAAAACTGGATTATTTTTGAAGCAATTATTTTGTCAAGATACCTTGACCTTTGACTTGGACTTACCCAAGAGAAGAAAGTATTGTGAAATACTCCATTTTTGCTAACTTTGTATTACAATAGCTTCATCCCTCAGCCCTTTGTAACATACATATGTGATATCTCATCACCTTTAGTACCTTACTGCAAAGTCTTTTCTCTTCTCCCCTCCTCCATCTCCCAAAGGGTACACATAACTTAGAGACATAGATAACATAGATAACCAGAGAAATCACTCAGGTAACCAGGCTCGGTCATAGAGGTCTCACCTGACTCTCTTGCTCCCTCCTCTGTCCATACAGTAAACTCTCTAGTGGAAGGACCGGTTTAGGATCACCAGCCCAGAAGCCTGGGCTAACTCTGCTTTTATCAGCAAGCTAAGAGGGAAAGAGAAGCTAATGCCCTCATCAGAGCTCTTGGCAATAGAAGTTGCCTTCTTGCCACAAAGATTAATTGCCCTGCTTTGATGAATGTATTAGGATTCAGGTTGGAAGGACTTGCCAAAACTAGCCTTAGAAAACTTGGGATTGCATTCATGCTACAATAAAACACCAGATGAAGATGTTAGGGTTTTATTTACCCGAAAGGGGCAAACTGGGGAGTAGTGAGTCATCAGTAAGATATATAGATGAAGAAGAGGAGGGAAATTATTAAAATAGAAGCCATAAATTTCGAGAATGTCAGCACGAGCAGCTGCTGATATTAGGTGGAAAAAGTCTTTGGAAAGAAACATTTCTTTCATCATTTCTTCCAGCACAATAATATTCTATTATGCTCATATAACTATTACCCTACTCATGTTATATTTCAAAGTTCTCTATTAATGGATTATTGTTATTATTGGCTAGTTTGTTTCTTTTTAAAGTAATTATTGAATAATCTGTCTTCAAACAGTTGCTTTTTATTTATATTCTCTTGCATTAGTTTTTTCCCCATGGGCTTGTGGCCCTAGATAGAAAAAAAAAAAGGACTCCTCGCTTTAATCCTTGTGTCCCAAGCTTTATCTTTACTATATATTTATTTATTTTTAGTGAGGCAATTGGGGTTAAGTTACTTGCCCAGGGTCACACAGCTAGTAAGTGTTAAGTGTCTGAGGCTGGATTTGAACTCAGGTACTCCTGACTCCAGGGCCAGTGCTCTATCCACTGCGCCACCTAGCTGCCCCTTACTATATATTTATAATTTGAATTAATCTAGAAAAATATGCCTCTTACTGTGCTAGGGGAAATCTCTTTTATTTCCAGAATATCAAAGGAAATGATATGTCTATGTTTGCTCAACAATAACTTCTGACTGGACAATTACGGAGAGTGTCTAGCATCAATATGCCATCATGGTGTTTGTGATTAACAATGGAAACAAATGTAAGTGGAGGGGCAGGGTAATGAAGCTTTTAACTTCAATCCAAAGACTAGGGAGGAAAGCTGCCATTTCTGATATTACACAAATACTACCAATAGTCACAGTTTATATTACCTTGAATTACACAGGAGCTTTTCTGAGCAATTTCATTTATAATGACAATAACTCCTCACATTTGAAAGATATGTAAGATATTCTCCTATGCATTATCTCATTAGATCCTCACAGCAAACTTGTGAAGTATGTAGAGCATCATTATTCCCTCTTATCAGATGAAGAAACTGAGCCTAAGAAGCTTAAGTGCCTTGCCTACAGAGTTACGGGGAGACGAGAGAGGGAAGCAACATGAAACAGTGAGAAAAGAGATCCATTTGGGAGAAGCAGGACTTGCATCTCAGTTCTGCTCACTTACTAAGTGTGTGACCTTGGTCAAGTTAGGTGAGAATTCTGTGCCTCAGTTTCCTGAAGTTAAATATGTATGACAGCATTTTTTGGTAATAGTTAACAAAGCAAAACAAAACAGAATAGATGCCTATCTATGGGGAGTCAATGAACATATTGTGGTATAGAGATATTCATGAAATGCTATTCCGCCACAAGAAACAACAATCCTGAACAATTCAGTTGTTGTTCTGTTATTTCAGCCATATCCAACTTTTTGTGAACCCAAAGATACTTGGCAAAGATACTGGAGGGGTTAGCAATTTCTTTCTCCAGCTCGTTTGACAGATGAGAATGTGAGGCAAACAAGGCTAAGTGACTTACCCAGGGTCACATAGCTGGTATGTATCTGAGGCCTGATTTGAGTTCGTGAAGATGAGTCTTTGATATTCCAGGCCCAGTGCTTTATCCACTGTGTCACTTAGCTGCCCATGAGGAATTCCCAGGAGTCCTTATATGAAGGAAGTCATATAGAAACGGAGGCAAAGTGAAGTAAGCAACACCAGGAGAAAAATACACATGGGGAGTACAACATAAATGAAAAAGACATTCAAAGGAATCTAAACTCTGGGGGATTGTAGTAACCAGTCTTGCTTTCAAAGGACAAATGATGTAATTCGGTGATGTCAAATTCAGATAGTTACAGGGCCACGAACCAGTGCATAAGGATCCCTGTGGGCTGCATAGTGACTGTTTTAGAATGTAATGTTATCTACATTTTATTGCATTTTAATTTATTTTGTTAAATATTTTCCAATCATATTTTAATCTGGTTTGGCTAAATGTTGCTGGATGCATGGGTCTGACACCACTGAGGCAACATATCTTTGGGAGAGAGGTGGGAGACTGACTATGGATAGGGGATGTTTACTATGCTACCAGACATGGCCATAGTTTGTCTGGTTTTATTTAATTGTTATTTTTTACTTCTTAAAGAAGGAATATTCCATTGGGGTTGGGCTGGGGCCACTGGTGAGTGAAGTGATATCCTGAACTGACCGTGATGCAAAAACAAAAATTAACAGTAGAACTCATTAAAAAGAAAAGAACAAAATGAAGAGCTTATACTAGATAACCTCTAGAGGTCCTTCTGGTTCTGAATCTGTGCTAAGCAGGATTAGAACTCTGGACTTTAGACTACTAAATTAACCTATTAACCTAAGTTCTTTTCATTATAGTATATTTCAGGGTAGGGACCTTTGATGGACCTGGTAATACTCTCTTACATTTACATGTGGCTCTAATTTAAGGCTTTACAAACTGCCTTATTTGATCCTCACAACAATCCTTTTATTCCTTTGAATTCCCTTTATTCCCATTTTACAGATGAAAACGTGGAAGCTCAGAGAGGTTAAATGAGTTGGCCAAAGACACATCCAGTAAGTGTTTGAGGCAGGCTTGAGCCCGTGTCTTCTGACTAAGGCAAAGTGGTATCTATTCCGTTCTATTAAGAAAGAGCATGAAGCTATATGCTGTCAGTTCTAAGTAATATTTTTTTCTCTTTCCTTTTTGGTAAGTAACAATAACATAAACAAAACCCAGAAAAATGATGACCTCTAATTTCCTTCTGGGTCAAACCAGGACTTAGTGATTAGGTGACAATAAAAAAAAAGACTCATAGAAGATGAGTGATTCCCATAAGTATTAGTTAATCCTTTTATTGTGGAAAAATGGCTAAGCTTGGAGCAAGTAGATTGCTCTCCCTCACCAAGTTTGGAAAAAACCAGAAAATGCTCTGAAAAATGCCATTTGACATCATTGTACCCCAGAGCCAATCAAACTGACACCAGGAGAACTTGTCAAAGTTCTGAGAAATGTTTGTTTTGAAATAGATGTGATGAGAAGACACTTTTAGTACCAAGCAACCTCCCCTCCCTCAAGTAATATATGAAGTTATAAAACCTTGGGGACTCCTTGAAACCAGTAAGAAAAACAAAATTACTCTCACATTCTACCCTTTCAGACAGTAAGAATCAATCAACCAACAAGAAAAATTTTAAAACACCTACTATGTACCAAGCACTATTGGATTCTGGGGTTGTAGATTCAAAGAATGAAACAAGCCCTACTGTCAATCAGGACACCATTGCTCATTTTCACTGTATGGATGAAGTTGCTAAGACTGGGAAGGCCTGAGCAGGTGTTGAGGAATATGGGGAAGGAGCTAGTGGATGGGAAAAAATTGAAGATGGATTTTAACCTGAATCTATGAATACATTTCTAGCAACTAGATGGTATAATGAATGGAATTCTGGGCATGGAGTTGGGAAGCCTTATCTTCCTAAGTTCAAATAGGGCCTCATTCTTGAGTTTTGTTAACCTGGGCAAATCACTAAACCCTATTAGCCTCAGTTTCTTCATGTGTAAAATGAGCTGGAGAAGGAAATTGCAAACCATTCAGTATCTTTGCCAGGAAAACCCCAAATGTCTTATGAAGAGTTGGACATGTCTGAAATGACTGAACAACAACAAAATCAGTAAACTTTAGTGGGTCCATGAATATGGATGGGAAAAATTACAACTTTATTTACATTAACTTCCTCTTCTTCCTCTTCTTCCTCCTCCTCCTCCTCTTCTTCCTTCTCCTCCTCCTCCTCCTCCTCCTCCTCCTCCTCCTTCTTCTTCTTTGCAGGGCAATGAGGGTTAAGTGACTTGCCAAGGGTCACACAGCTAGTGTCAAGTGTCCGAGGCCAGATTTGAACTCAGGTCCTCCTGACTCCAGGGCTGGTGTTCTATCCACTGCACCACCTAGCTGCCCCCTACATTAACTTCTAATTGAAATTTTAGCTTTTCTTTCAATTATTCAAAAACTTTTTTCTGAGAAAGGACCAATAGGTTTCACCAGACTGCCAATATGGTCCATGACCCAAGGTTAAGAATCCCTGTTTAGACTGCAAGGTGGTACAGTGAGTAGAACACTGGGCCATGAGTCAGGAAGAACTGAATTTAAACCCAGTGTCAGATACTTACTAGCTGTGTGACTCTGGGCAAGTCATTTAAACTCTGTGAGCCTCAGTTTCCTCAACTTTGAAATGGGGATAATAACAGCACCTATCTTTTGGTGTTGTTATGAGGATCAAATGAGATAATATTTGTAAAGCTCTTAGCACAATGCCTGGAACATGGTAGGTACTATATAAATGCTTATTCCCTTCCTCCTGTCTTGACACAAATTCTTAGCCTGACAAGAAAGCATATAATTAGGAAAGTGGTAGATGAAGTTATTCTTAGGGAACAGTTCCAAGTTGTGATTTGGCATGGTGTATTACCATGATCATTGTATGGTGAATCATCTGGGTTCTCCAATGGTCCCTGTCAGGAATGGACTACATGTCTTTGGGCAAGTCACTTGATTGCCTTGGGTTTCTCTTTCTTCCTCTTTTTAAATTTATTTTTATTTAAATTTATTTTTCTTTCTTTCTTTCCTTCTTTCTTTCTTTCTTTCTTTCTTTCTTTCTTTCTTTCTTTCTTTCTTTCTTTCTTTCTTTCTTTCTTTCTTTCTTTCTTTCTTTCTTTCTTTCTTTCTTTCTTTCTTTCTTTCTTCCTCTTAACTGTTCAAGTTGGATTGGGTGACCTACTTAAAAATCTCAGGATCCTAGACCTAATGTTCAACGGGACCTCAGAAGCCATTTTTTTCAATCCTTTTATTTATTTGTTTGTTTATTTATTTATTTATTTTTGGTGAGGCAATTGGGGTTAAGTGACTTGCCCAGGGTCACACAGCCAGTAAGTGTTAAGTGTCTGAGGCCAGATTTGAACTCAGGTCCTCCTGACTCCAGGGCTGGTGCTCTATCCACTGTGCCACCTAGCTGCCCCCCTGTTCAATCTTTTTATATTACAAATGAGGAAATTGAGACCTAAGGAGGTTAAATAACATGCCCAAGGTCACATGGGTAATAAATGGCAGAGGTGGGGTTCAAGCCCAGGTCTTCCAATTTTGGATCAAATTGTCTTTCTCCCATAACATGTTCTTTCCAGCAATCTGTGATTTATCTACAAACAGCCATGTAGATAGGTGGTCACTTTTAAATTAGACACAGAGCCAGCCAAAGCCATCCCCTTTCACTTGAAACATTGATCTCCAATAGCTTTCCGTCAGCTTCAGGTCTCCCCAGTCCATTTTAGTCCTTATCTGGGACACCTTCTACTGTTCCAAGAGGTGCCACAAGTACACAGTGAGTGATCTACACTGACCCTCAGGTAGTGGTCTGCTAGTAAATATTCAACAACCCTTTTTCTTTAAAACAATTCATGACAAATTTAAAGTTTAATATTAATTTTGTTTTGTGGGACAATGGGGGTTAAGTGACTTGCCCAGGGTCACACAGCTAGTAAGTGTCAAGTGTGTGAGTCCAGATTTGAACTCAGGTCCTCCTGAATCCAGGACTGATGCTTTATCTACTGTGCCACCTAGCTGCCCCCTAATATTCATTATTAACACAATCCCCATAGCTTTCTAAAATTTAGACAATCAACAAAGAGATAATTAAATCCTGGTTTGTTTGTTGAAGACAACAAAGTCTTATCTTAATGAATTACAAGCACTCAGTAGTTTATTTTTGTTGGAGGGGGATGCTTTCTTTATGGAAAAAAGAGAGATTAGAACATTTGTGTGGGACTGACTTTTCAAACTCATTCCTTAGAATCTTCTGGATTTCACTAGGAGGCTTTTGTTTGTTTGTTTAATGTAGCACATTATTAGTTAATGAAAAAAGAAAACAAAGTTTTGGGGGAAATTTTCACTTGTCAAGATGTGACTGCTTACACTAAAAATGTAACAACTGGCTCACACAATCCAGTGTGATCTGGCTAGAGCATATATACAATATACAACAATATATATGTTGTATGTACAACAACATACATACAACATACAGCTTCCCTCAGGAGAATGTTGAGCCAACATGAGAAAAGACCCTTAGATAAGGACCTCAGTAGAATCTACCTCTTTTTTTTTAAAGTTAGCAAAGTGGCACAGTGGATAGAGAATTAGAACTAGAGTCAGGAAGACATGAATTTAAATCTGGCCTCAGATTCTTATTAGCAGCATGACCCTGGGCAAATCACTTAACCACTGTCTGCCTCAGTTTCTTCACTATAAAATAGGGTAATAATAGTAGTTACCTTACAGGGTTGTTGTGAGGATCAAATGCAATGATATTTGTGAAGCACTTTGTAACCCTTAAAGTATACATGTGCTAGTTATAAGAAAAGTAATAATTGGGCAGCTAGATGGCACACTGGATAGAGCACCAGTCCTGGAGTACCTGAGTTCAAATCTGGCCTCAGACACTTAATACTTAACTAGCTGTGTGACCCTGGGCAAGTCACAACCCCAATTGCCTCACTAAAAAAAAAAAGTAATAATGTTAGTAATCGCAAGAAGCTGGTATGAATTTACTTTTTTGGCTCTTCATTAAATAGAATTTCAGGATCCCTGGTCCAATTTTTAAAAGCACAACGTTCTATCATTCTCTCTAAAAAGATCTGAGATTGTATTTTGCTTATATGGGCCTTGGTTTTTTTTCCTTCTGTTGGTTATTGACCCTTTGAAGTTCAAAGCAGCATGCATTCTAGGTTGGCTACATTACACCCATCCTCTCAACCTGCCCAGCAGACCTGACAGTGTTTTCTTAATGACTATTTGTTATCCACCCAGCCATAGAGATAAAGTATACAATGTTCTGGCCCAGAATGCATTATTTATTTCCATTTGAGTCTTATAAGGTAACTGGTAACTCACAGGAATAAATAAAGTGTGGATATGGGCCCATTAGAGATTTCCCCATCTTGTCCCCTGAAATAATCCACCCTAGATAATGAGACCCAGGGGAACAGTGAGATAAACACTGTAAACTCCAAAGTGAGACTGTTGGTAGAACCTGGGCAGTGTCCCAAACTTCCCCAGATGATTTCTCAGTTCAGATAAGATCCCTATGCCTGATTTAAGGACTGGATTATGGTTCATGTGTATGGTGGGCAGCAAAGTGCTAAGTACCATCAAGTGCCCTTTTCTCTTGATTCGACTCTTTGTAGGTACAGCAGCTCTCAGATTTGAAGAGAGAGGCCAGTGTGGTCAAACATCTTGACCTTCAATTATATTGCTTGCTCATTATTTCATAAGTCAAATCTCCCATGTGAGATTGTAAGCTACTTGAGGGTAGGGATATTGTAAGCATTCAATAAATACATGTTCATTAGAGAATCCAGGGTTCACCTATTGTTTCAGTCCATGGATATGAGAGTTCTGTACCCAGCTCCTAAGCCAAAGAGAAGATGACCCCCAGGGAGAAGTTGCCCCCTAGTAGAGTTCCCTGTCTTTTGTCTGTCAAAGGACAATGGACTGAGATCTGGAAGTGACCTCACAGGTCATAGAAATAAAACTGTAAAGAATTTTAGAGGTCATTCAGTATAAGCCCTCACTTTTCTTACAGTTTATAAAGCCCAGCAAAGTGAAATGAGTTGCCTCAGGTCACACAATAGCTAGAACCAGGTAATCTGACACCAACCTAATGTCCTTTCTATGGGCCATGGCCAAGTATCCTGACCGATGTCTTGCCACTGGACTCTGATGACTCTGGAGGAGAGAATGAGGCTAATGATTTTGCATAGCACTGCCTCACTTCAATCCAACCCACTTGCAAGTCAAGACATCACCCTCCCGGTGACATTGGTCCTCTTCTAGAATGATGAACAACGACAGCAATTTGCCCTTTCTACTTCCCCTCTGGAAATCAAACTGGAGTATCTAGTCTGTCCTTAAGGCTACTGCTCTCTATAAGATCTCCTTTGTTTACTCTTATGAAGCTCAGAGTTTTGGATGGCCACATTTTGTTTTTAATTTTTTTTAAAGTTTTGTGGGGCAATGAGGGTCAAGTGACTTTCCCAAGGTCAAACACCTAGTGTCAAGTGTCTGAGGCCGGATTTGAACTCAGGTTCTCCTGAATCCGAGGCCAGTGCTTTATCCACTGAGCCACCTGGCTGCCCTTGATGGCAGCATTTTCATAACCTCTCTCTCTCCTTCCAATGAGACTTGAAAAATTTTACTAAAGGGTTTGGTTCTTTATTATTTCCCTTGTGCATATTCCCAAAGAGAAGGGTTAGGAATGTGGAAACCCACAGGAGTTTTTAATGCTTCTTCCTCTCTCCCCATTCTGCTGTATTTATGGGGATTGAGGAGTTGAAGGGGCTGACTGACCTTCTTGGAAACTGCTTGAAGCTTGTCTGGGGGAAAAAAGTCCAAGCATGCCAGGACATCCTTGTCCAGCTGTTCTGACACAAACACTTAATCAAGTCCCGAAGGATGTGTTAAGAGGGAGAAATTTGTAAATGTTTAGAGAGCTTTGAGTTGTTAGTTGTAAATGGCCCTGAAGTGTTTATAAGAAATGAAGTAGGACAGAAAAGAAACCCCAACTGTTTTTTTTTTGGAGGGGGGATAGATTCATCAAACTGATGTATGAGGGGAGCACAGTGGTTGTTAAATAGGAAGACCTTGGGGAGGCATCTGATGCTGCACCTTGTGACATCTGACTTTACAACATGAGTTCAGGCTGGCCTAGATTAATTAGCCCTTGGTTTATGTGCACAGGAATTTTAGAGATGATCTCCACAAAACTCAGAACCCTATGATTCTATGAACCAGAATGTGCAGTCATGGCTAGGGCAGTTTTTTCCCAGAAGTCTTATTCCTGTTCAGTATCCATCATGGTGATTTGTGAGATCTTATTACTGGACTTAGGAGGAACATCATTGGTATTAGAGATTGGCCACCCCCTCCTTTTCCTCTACCCCAATGCAAAATACCTGCCTGGCACAGAGTAAATGCTCAACAAATGCCTGAGCAAGATACTAAGGAAATACTAGATCCTGTCCCTGACATTCTGGAGCTGACAGTACAAGGGAGGTATCATAGAGGGTGACAACAGCTATGTAAATAAATAACACTTTCCTTACTGTTGAAGAGAACCTGGGGTTGTATCCTGTTTGTGCTATTACCAATTTGTGTGGTCCTGAGAGAGTTACTACCCCTCTCTAGGCATTATGGGATCACAGTTTTAGAACTAGAAGAGACCTCAGAGCCCATCTAGGCTAACTTATTCATTTTACAGATGAGGTCACTGAATCCCAGAGAGGTTAAATGTCTTTCCCAATGGCATTCAGTAGTATACATTGGAGGCAATATCTGAACCCAGGTCCTCTGAGTTTAGAGCCAACTCTTTTCCACATTGCATTTTTGTGTGTGAGGCAATTAGGGTTAAGTGACTTGCCCAGGGTCACACAGTTAGTAATTGTTAAATGTCTGAGGCTGGATTTGAACTCAGGCCCTCCTGAATCCAGGGCCGGTGCTCTATCCGCTGTGCCACCTAGCTGCCCCCCCTTTTTTTGGTGAGGCAATTGGGATTAAATGACTTGCCTAGGGTCACACAGCTAGTAAGTGCTAAGTGTCTGAGGCCGGATTTGAACTCAAATCCTCCTGACTTCAGGGCCAGTGCTCTATCCACTGCACCCCCTAGCTGCCCCCTCACATTGCATTTTTCACATTGCATCAGTTTCTTTACCCGTCAAATAATGTGATAGGACTCTAGGTGATCTTTGTATCTTTCAAGCTTTGAAATTCTATGATTTGTAGAGAGTTTAATCTTTGTAATATTTTCTTCCCAACAATCATGTGAATCTGGTAGGGCAGGTATTACCAACTCCATTTTTTTGCAGGGCAATGAGGGTTAAGTGACTTTCCCAAGGTCACACAGCTAGTAAGTGTCAAGTGTCTGAGACCAGATTTGAACTCAGGTCCTCCTGAATCCAGGGCCAGTGCTTTATTCACTGCACCACCTAGCTGCCCCCTTACCAACCCCATTTTACAGAGGAAAACACTGAGGCTCAGAGAGGTCAAATTACTTGTCTAGGGTCACTCAGGGAGTAAGTATAAGAGGTAGAATTTGACCTTGGGTCTTCTTGAGTCTTCTTGATTGAGCTATATGGCTCAGTGAATAGAGCACTCAGAAAGACTTGAGTTCAAATCTGGCCTCAAATACTGCCTAGATGTGTGACCCTGGGTAAATCATTTAACTTCTGTTTGCCTTAATCCACTAGAGAAGGAAGTGGCAAACTACTCCAGTATCTATCTTTGCCAAGGAAACCCCATGGGCTCATGTAGAATTAGACACAATTGAACCAAAAACCTCTTGATTCCAGGTCTAGTACTCTATTCATTTGCCTTACATTGCCTCTAAACTATATAGTTGGATATTACCCTAAACACTTAGAAGGACCTACAATAAAGTCTCTGTTGTACAACATACTATTAACTAGATTTCCTTTTAAATGATCCTATTCCACATCCATAATTTGGTGATAAATGATATTCATATGTATGACCTCAAGGCAAGACTCAAATGATTTCTGAATCTTTAAAGGGAGGTTAAATGATGCTCAGTATGGTATCAGTGCATTTTACTGTTTTCTAATCCTATAAAAATTGCTGAGCCATCTGCAATATATATGGGTACACTCTATTATATTCACCAAGATAAAGGAATGAAGTTTTCTAGTTATTACACTACTGGGCCTAAGAGAGAGTTTAACTGTTGTGTTGAAGAAGATGTTGATTAGAAAGGAATGGTTAAGGGGAGCAGCTAGGTGGTGCAGTGGATAAAGCACCAGCCATTCAGGAGGACCTGAGTTCAAATCCTGTCTCAGACACTTCATGCTTACTAGCTGTATCACCCTGGGCAAGTCACTTAGCCCTCATTGCCTTACAAAAAAAAGAAAGAAAAGAAAAAGAAAGGAATGGTTAAGAAAAGGCTAGATGAGTCAGGGAATGCTCGATGGATAAGGCATATTTCTCTCTATCATCCATTTGGTATATAAAGTCTTTTGTCTTCTTTTCCATTTTATGTTTATATTATTGATCATATCTTATGTACCACTCCTTAATAGAATCCACTCCTCCAAATAACATATTTAAAGGTAAAGAATTTGAACACACAAATAATTGCAAAAATGTTTTTGTATGTCAACATATTTATTGTGAGCTAATTTTATAGGTTTTTAAAATAAATAATTTAATTAATTTTTATTATCGTTATTCTTGGAATCTAAAATCCCACTTTTAGGCTGATGAGGTAAAGTTTCAAGTCAAATATCTTATCAGAAATGCATCTAAAACTGTCTCTGAAATGCCTTTTCTTCACAGACTTACTCTTATTGGAACTTTGACCCTGCATTACATGGAGCTAATTACAAATGTTATCATAAGACACTAGACACCTAGATGGGAATCACATGTGTGTACTCTTTCACAATTACCTTCCTGGTTGGTAGAGCACTGAGAGAGACTCACAAAGATATTCTCATGTTTTACTCTGTCTTTGTGGGCATTCCAGGTTACATAAATAGACAAAGATCAATTTCCCTTCTTAAATTGACGAGAGTCAAATACCACCTTTCCTCTTCCTTAAATATCTGCCTTCCTCCCACCCCCAAACCCTTTGAAACATTGTGTGGAGAGCAAACTATCTCTGGAAGAGCCCTGTTGCTATCCAACACCACAGTGCTGACAGCTAGTCTTTCTCAGCTTTGCCACAACCGCTGGCCATGGTTCTGAACACCATCTGTCCAAGTGCTAACAGTGATGATCGGTTACACAGTGTATTGTTTGTTTGTTTTCATAAAGGCCAGATTTGAGAGGAAAAATTCAGCCTAGAGTTAGATGAATATTTGTGCCCTATCTCTATCACCACACCATAAGATTCTTGAGGTCAAAAGACCATGTTTAGATTTCTTTGTATCTTCTGTACCTAAAATATTTTCTTAAACATAGTAAATACTTGATTGGTGTTTACTATTATTGTTGATGGTGGTGGTGGTGATCATGATCCTGAAAGAAAAGAGAGAAAATAAAATGGAAGCTTTCGTCAATAGGAATGAACCCATAATGTTGAACAAAAAACCTCTAGAAAGGCACTATGTGGGAAGTCATATGTTGTAATGTCTAGAACTTTGGAGTAATTGGAATTAGGAAGTCCTAGGTTTGAATTTGGCCTCAGACACTCATTAGCTGTGTAATCTTGGGAAATTCACTTAAATTCTCTCTCAGATTCCTCATCTGTAAAATAAAGGTAGTGATAAGCTCTTCCTCAAGGAAGATCAAATGAGATAATGGATGCAAATGAGATAATGTATGTTATTTGCCCAGAAATAGAACAAGTAATTTGGGGTGCTAGGGATGAAGGGCTGGGGCAAGTAGGGGGACCAGAAGAGTGTGATGTAGTAACAATAATAGTAGTTTGGGAATCAGAAGACCTCATTCCAATAATGGCTTCACTATCACTAGCTGTATAAACTTGGACAGTCAGTCTCTTTGTGTCTAGACCTCAGTTTTCTTATGAAGGGGCTGGATCAGATGATCCCTTAATTTCCTTCCTTCACTAACAATCTGTGGTTCTACTAGCTAACCAAAATGACTCCAGGGACCATGTCCTTCAGAGTATCACCTTGAATGGCTAATGTTGTATAGGGATGGCTCTGATAAGAACTTTTGCTATCCCCCTTCCTATATCCATTCAGGAAGTCCTCCAGGTGTTGATACCAAATGAAAATAGATAGCATGGTAGAGAAGAAATTTTAAATTGTAGACAAGGATTGAAAAAGTCATAAAAGGGAGTAGGGGATGAAAAGATGAAAGTCAAGTTGTAGATAGCATCTTCTCAGTTCAGATATTACTGTGTGGTAATGTAATAGGACTATGTAATTAGGAACTGGAAGGGACTTTAGACATCATCTCCCTTTGGTAGGTTCCTTCTGAGGCCACCATTTTGGGAATGGACCTAGGATAGCTGAGATTCATTTCCTCCCTGCTATGCTTCCAATGTTTTAGACTTTGCTACCCCCCCACCCCCAAAGGGTACTTTCTTTTCCTCATTCCTCTACTTTTCAGCTCTCTTTTAAGTGTTATATTTCCCCATCAAAATGTAAGCCCCTTGAGGGCAGACACTTTCTTTAGTTTTTTTTTTTAATATTCTTAGCACTTAGCACAGTGCTTGGTCCATAGTAAGTATTTAATAAATGCTTGTTGCCTGCTTGCTGTTTTCAGGTAGAGCTAATAGGAAATAGAACTTATAGTCTATGACCTGTGCTACAGATGATTATACTCTCAACTTCATCTATATTCTTTGATGATTATACAGATAGGCAATGATTCATTTAAAAGAATTATGACTCAGAGATGACATTCATATTATGCCTCTCCCTATCTCCCCTCCCACCTCTTGCCATTCACTGCTTTTCATGTTACAGCAGGAGTTCACAATTATAGATTTCTGTGCAGTGTACAAAATCATTATTCTTTCTAGTCTCCTTAAATTAAAAAAAAAAGATTTTGTCATTTATTCCTAACTTTCCCAGGCCACTAACTCTGTTGTTTTATGTGTAGGGAAACCAAGCCACAGGTAGGCCATGGTTCAATTAAAAATGCTGGATTATTATTCAAGAAACTTAGGCTGTCCTCCCAGCTCTCTCAACTAGGTAGCTCTGTGACTTTCAGAAATCTCTCTGGGTCTATTTTCTCATCTGTATATATTACTGGGGTTAGAGATGAGATCTTCTCTCAAGTTCCCTGCCTTCCTAATGGCATTTGACCCTTATTCTTGGCTCCAGGATCCTAATTCTACTTTAAGTCATGAGTCCAAATCTATCTTTTCTTGCTCCTGTTTACCTGCCACCCATAATTCACTTCTTCAGTAGCTGAGAGGGGCCTGTGTTTAGTATATTTTCCTTTTAGCTTCTAGTCTTTTCCAGTAGTCCCTTATATTCTCTTGCAGATGAAAATAGGTCTATCTCACCAGCTGGGCTGGGCAAGTAGAGAGGTCTACTGTATCTACCTCCCCATTGAGTCAGTGTGGGTTGTGCTGATGCCAAACATGTTGTGTTGGACGGCAGGGCTGCAGTTACGTGATTCACCCTCCCACTCACCCTTTCCCTCACGTCAGAGGCTCCAATCCATCTCCCCAGGAGGAACACCGGAAGTGTCTGGGAAGGAAATGCTACAGGCTCTGAAGAACAGTGAGGGAGGAGAAAAGGAAGAAGCAAAGTTAAGGGCAGGTGGCAGTGCAAAACCCACTCCTCTGGCTCTGAGCCCTCAGTGAGGGGCAGGGCTCAGGAGGCAGGAGCTGTGCTTTAGGAAACAGCCCTTACTTCCTCACCTACTGCTGGGCAATTCTTTATTGGCTGCTGCTCTAGTGGCTGCTTTCTAGCCCTGCTGCCTTTCCTTCAGAAAAAATGGAAAGGTCACTGGATTTAGAGTCAAAAGACCAGAGTTCCAGTTTTGGCTCTGATGCTTATTCCTTATGTAGAGGCAACTAGGTGATGCAGTGGATAGATAGAGGGCTGGACTTGGTGTCAGGAAGATATGAGTTCAAAGTAAACCTTAGACACTTACTAGCTATGTAACCCTGGAAAAGCCATTTAATTGCTGTCTGCCTTGGTTTCCTCAACTGTAAAATGGTCATCATCATACTTACCTCTCAGCATTGTTGTGAGGATCAAATGAAGTAATATTTGGGGTTTTCTTGGTGGAGATATTGGAGTGGTTTATTTGCCATTTCCTTTTCCAGCTCATTTTACAGATGAGGAAAGTAAGACAAACAGGGTGAAATGACTTGCCCAAGGTCACATGGCTGGTAAGTGTCTGAGGCTGGATTTGAATCCAGCACAAAGCTCTATGCTCTATGGTGCCATCTAGCAGCTTCTAGTACTGGCTATAGTGCCCTGCTTACTATAGCTCAAACATAACAATGTCATCTTTTGGTTTCTATTCCTCTGCACTGGCTGTCCCCCATGCTTAGTATACTCTTCCTCCTTACCTCTTCCACCAGGAGTCCCTGCCCTCTTTCAAACACTAGCCTAAATGGTAACATTGGTAGGAAATCTCTGCCTTTCCCCTCCTCCTTTATCTTCCTTTATCCCCCTTCCTTCTCTCCCATACTAATCTCATCTTCCATCTCCTCCGAGAGATATCTATTTACTCACTTGTTGTCTCCTCCACTAAAATATAAACTCCTTGAGGACAGGGATTATTTTCTTAACCTTGCTTTGTATCCCCATTATTTGTGTTCTTGATGATGTTAAGGACCCAAACACCAGAAGAATGAAAGACTGCTTGAACCTAGGTCTTCTTTACCTTCTGGCTGGTTAAATGAGGGTGGTTTCCATAGAAACACACCCTTCCTCCTGTTTGCTAAGGGCTCCAGGCCATAGAAGAGAGGAGTTTTGTGATTCCAAAGGCATTCGATTATGTAGCTTTCAATCCAGAAGAAGCTGCTGTTGCTCAGAATTTGGGATGTGACAGCCAAAGGGACTCATGAAGCTGGTTTCCTATGTAGACCAACTTGAGGCTTCTCCCCAAAGGACCATGTATGTACCATGTAGTGAATGGGCTCATGGGAATGGACATGTTCTGAAAGGGTTACTGATTTTGTTTGTTTGTTTGCCTGTGATCTTATCATCTGGCCCTGTTCTCCCACTTGGTCCTTTTCTCCATAAATTTTCCATGAAATGCCAAATGGAGCTAAGGTTTCAAAGAGAAAAAAATTATTTATGTCATGAGCATATTTTTAACCTCCCAAAGTTGATATACACTGGAAGATCAGAAGCCAAGTGTTCTAGCCTTTTTAGATATACCTCCTCAAACCTCATGAAATGGTCATTTAAAGGTAGGGCTGTATCCTCTCATGGTATTTTAGGAAAAATGCTATTCTGGGACTGGTAAAATATATTGGGTCAATATACTGTGTCCTATTTTGCTATAACAACTAGAAGCATTGAATAGCTTAAAAATCCCCCCTCCCCAAAAGAAAAATCTCCTATGGACCATGAAGATGAGAGAAGAATTTATGTTCTTTTAAAGAGGGGGCTTCTTTCCTGTATCCACTGAGATTTCACTTTAGAACTTGTGTATTGGTAGGGGAAGATATAAAAACAAGGGTTTTTTCATCACTATGGAGACCAGATTTAAACTGTAGGATTTGTATGACTAGATATCTGCATTTAACTCTCTGATATAGGAGTGGGACAGCAGACTCTTTAGGGCTTTTCCTTTTTGGTTTGCCTGTGATCCAATCAGATGTCCCTGCTTTCACAGTTGGCTCCTTTCTCCTTCATACATTTTCCATGAAATGCCAAATAGAACTAGTGCTTCAAGGAGAAATATTTCTACCTTCCATGACAGTGGGGCTAGGATATATATATATATATATATATATATATATATATATATATATATATATATATATATATATACTCACTACTGCCCTCTCCATCCCCAACACACACACACACACACACACATATGTGTGTATGTGTGTGTTGCAGATGGAGAGGGCAGTGGTGAGCATAGCAGGTATGATTGGGTACAAGCACCTCTGTAAAACTGTGTAAAATAAAACCATGGGTTGGTAAATGCTACCTCTAGTTATATAAAGCTTGTGGGAAGAGAGTGTCAATCTTGGAGACACTAAGACCTGGATTCAAATCCTGCCTCCATGACCTGCAGGCTGTGTGACCCTGACCAAGTGATTTAACCCTTCAGTGCCTCAGGTGGCTCTCTAAGATTATATATTGTAGAACAGTTGCTGACCTGAAGTGATAGATGGAGTTTCTTCACTGGCAGTTCTTTGCACCAATGAAATCACAGGTCTTGTAGAAAGGAAGGAAGGAAGGAAGGAAGGAAGGAAGGAAGGAAGGAAGGAAGGAAGGAAGGAAGGAAGGAAAGGAAGGAGGGAAGAGAGGAAGGAAGGGAGAGGAAGGAAGGAAGGAAAGAAGGAAGGATAACATACTGTTAGCAGTATAACATACTGGATAGAGACCTAGCTAGCTTCAGAATCAGGAAAACCTAGGATCAAGTCTGATCTCTAACTTATATTGGCTGTGTTATCCTGGTTAAGTCACTTAACTGCTCATTGTCCCAGAGAACATCTGCATTGGTAGAAGAAGTTTCTTCACTTGGAGTTGCTTATGCTGATGACATCACAGGTATGGTTCTACCCCCTAAATATGTATTGGGCTATCTGAAGGAATTAGGGAACTTCAATAGTTATTTATTTAAGTCATAATTTCTCACTCAAGAAATCCCATTATGAGGTTAAAGGCTATTTATTCTTCAATATCCTGTTCAGCATAGTTTCACCAAAGCAGCCCTGGGCTCCAGACAATGGGGTTCCAGTCTCTTTAGACCTCTCTGACTGGAAAGGCAGAAGTATGGGCAAAAGACCTCTATCTAGTGGGGGCAAGTCGTAAAAGTAGGATCTTGGTAATACCTCCTGTCTAAGAATGCAGAATGTTTTATGAGGCAGAAAGGGTTTCATCAAGATCACGGTGAGAGAATGGAATAATCTGTAAAGGATTAAGGACATTTATAGTTTTTCCAAGGTTGAAAAGAGACAGAGGCAAGAAGAAAGGCAGATAAAAAGGAGAGCACCATATAAGGCTCGGCATTCACAGCTTGGAGCTGCTGTTTTAGTGCTGTGGGGTCTCTTACATTTTGTTTTTTTCTCAAATGTCCCCAGATTTGACCTCCAAATCCCAGATAACTGTCCCACAAGAGTGATTCTGGAAGCTCCTTTGAATTCTGACCTTGTCATTAACTTACTAGGAAAAAACAACACAAAACATTTCCCCATACTTCAAGGACATCTCCCTCCATCTCCCACTACTTCCTGCTGGCTAGTTACTAAGGTTCATCAAGCTGTTAGAAGTGGACATTTTTATAGTGTTTTGCAGTGTGTAAAATACTGTTTTCACAACACCCTTATGAGGTGGATAGTGAAAGTGCCCTTTTTCCATTTTACAAATGGGTTAACTGAAACTCAGAAAGGTTAGCTGACTTGCCCATAATAAGCCAGCTCTATATTTAATATTGGATCAAAATCTGACTCGAAGCCCAGTGATATTTTCATGGTAACACACTACTTTTTCCCCCTTCCAGAGTATTTTCACTTAGGTTATCTTCTTCCGCTCTTTCCCCTTCCCTTCCCTTCCCTTCTGCCTGGAAGGGAGGGTGATGGTCCAACAAAGGAAAGTGAAAAAAACAAACAAAAGGATAACAGGGCAACAATGTCACAAAAGGGGGGAGAGAGAGGGGGTGGGGAGGGGTAAGTCAGCAGTGTTAAATACCATAGAGAGGTCAAAAGTGATGAAACCAAGAAAGGAGATAAAGTAAGAGACTCTTAGCAACTTGGGAGAGAATACTCTTAGTAGAGTGTGGGCTCAGAAATCAGAGAACAAGGTCTTGAGAGGTGAGGAGAGAAGAGAAGTGGAGGCAATTAGAGGATTTTTCTAGGAGTTTATCCATGAAGGGAAGGACAAACCTAGGGTGGTAGCTTGAGGGCTTGCTTCATCTCTAGCCCACAGTCTGATACATGACCAGTAGTGCTTTCTCAGCTTCTGGAGAAGAGAGGGGGTTGACAGGACTGGTGGTTTCAGTCATCACCCTGAGGCTGTTTGTGTCAGCTTCCTACAGGAGGCATTTTAGGTAAGGTTCTCAGCATGCCCAACACTGTACTGGATGCTACAAAGGATGCCAAGGAAATCAAACAACCAATACCTTGAGAAAATTACAGTCCTGGGGAAGGCAGAGAAGGGAGTACAATGGGCAGAGATGCATGAATACCTCTGTAGCCCGATTAAACTAATGTAACCTTTTGGTCTATTCATTTCTGGCTATGTATTCCACAAGAGCTATTCCTTTGGAAACTGCTATATATACCTGACATATCTTCTCTATCTGATGGGGGGGGTCCCCAATATTCTTTTTTTTAAATTTTTGGCAGGGTGATGGGGGTTAAGTGACTTGCCCAGGGTCACACAGCTAGTAAGTGTCAAGTGTCTGAGGCCGGATTTGAACTCAGGTACTCCTGAATCCAGGGCCATTGCTTTATCCACTGTGCCACCTAGCCACCCCCAGTCCCCAATATTCTTTTTTTTGTTTTTGTTTTTTTTGTTTTAGTGAGGCAATTGGGGTTAAGTGACTTGCCCAGGGTCACACAGCTAGTAAGTGTTAAGTGTCTGAGGCCAGATTTGAACTTGGGTACTCCTGATTCCAGGGCCGGTGCTCTATCCACTGTGCCACCTAGCTGCCCCCCAATATTCTTAAGAGAGACTGTACCAAAATGACTAATATGGAAACATATATAACTTATAAAAGATTGCTTACTAGCTCAGGGAGAGGGGAAGGAGTGAGGGATATAATATGAAACTCAAACCTTAAAAATGTTAAAAATTGTTTTAATATGTAATTGGGGAAAATAAAATATTGTTTAATAAAAAAAGAGAAGAGAGAGACCATACCTTTTGAAGCCATGCTCAGGCTAAATCTCATTGAAAACAACAAACTTTTGAGTAAGGATGATAGCAATAGCACCTTGTTTTTCTGGTACCATGCTGGGAGGGAGTGTGGCATGAGTAACAGATTTGAAATCAAGAGGGCCAAGGTTCAGATCCCAGCTCTTCCACTTAATACCTGTGCACCCTTGTATTGTACTGTAATGCTACCTTAAAATGAGAGGGTTAAAGTAGGTTGATTTTTTTTCAAATACCAGTCCTCTGACTGTGTATGGCCTCAACCAAATTAAAAACAATTGGAAAATATTTAGCAAAATCAATAGAAATACCACAAAACACTGATGATGTTGATTTGTGGTTTTCTAAGTCAATATGAGTCCCAAAGGGATCCATTTCTATTTGAGTTTGACACCACTGTTCTAGATGATCTCTAAGGACCCTCCCTACTCTTCAGTCTGTGATTCTATGATTCTATACCTGTATCAGAGTATTTTCACTCAGGTTATATATTTTTTGCATGTCTTAACCCTTTGAGGTAGATAGGACAAGAATTATTAGACTCATTTTACAGATAGAGAAACTGAGGCATGGGAGTGGTGGCAAAGTAAGTGACTTACGTATAATTACAGAGTTAGTTAGAGACAATACCAGAACCCAAGTTTTCACAGGACCAGAGAGTTATTGTTTAAGAGCTGCAAGAGACCTTAAAGATTACCTGCTCTTACTCCCTAATTTTATAGATGAACCGAGGCCAGGAGAATATAAATGACCAGTCCAAGGTCATACTGGTAACAAGAGGCAGGGTTGGGATCCTAAATCTAACACCAATATACCATGCTGCCCCTCAGTTGCCACACAGACTCCACCCTACTCCATCCCCATAATATTCACGGTCCCCTTGGCATGTGATTAAGATAATTTGAAAGCCTTGTATTTTGTACATAACTCTGACTCTCTCTGAGGTTGATATCAGGTGAAAAGAATATATGGTTTTTTCCCCTAGAATCCAGGATGTAGGGCAGGAAACTAGCTAGAAGGTTAAAAAGAGTAAAGACAACAGATTTGTGTTAAAGATGTTAGTGCATGATAAAGACATCTGGGTGCATGGTTCTAGGGAAACAAAAGTACTACCCTACCTTCAGACATCTTCCTTATTCTCCTTCAAAATGGCTTGAGTATGGTGATGAGTACACACAACACAAGCATGTTAGATATATCTAGATCTGTTCCTGGGAGGCAGGTATTGTCATTACCTGTACATAGTAGATTCAAATGTTTGTTGAATGATTGGATCAATTTACTTATGAGATGCCACAGAGGGTAGGGAAGCCAGGAAGCTCCCTAGGGAACAGCCTGTAGGGTACTTCAGTATGAAGATGCTGAGCTCCACATGGGGGAGGAAAAGAGGAGAGGGGTAGGGGAATAAGCATTTATACAGTCCTTTTTATGTGCCAGGCACTGTGCCAAGGGCTTTACAAATATATCATTTGATTTTCACAACAACTCTGTTAGGTAGGTGCTCTTATGATTCCCATTTTCTAGTTGAGGGAACTGAAGTAGAAAGAGGTTAAATGACTTTCCCAGGGTCACACAGCTAAGTAATGTCCCAGGTTGAATTTGATCTCTCCACATCTTTCAGTGCTCTGTGAACTATGGTGCCATCTAGCTGCCTGTGGGAGAGAAGGGGACACCTCTGGAAGGAATAGTAGGAGGCACTGAAGGCAGGTTTTGCACACTTTACAACTTTTGCCTGCAAATTGTATTGTACTGTAATGCTACCATGAGTATAATATGATTTGCTGAAGCTTAATTTATTCAGGAAATTTAATGCCAGAGCTGGAGTCAGGCATTTGCATGTCCTAAGCAAGGTTTGGAAATTGTATCTGCTGTGGGTTACTCTACCCTGGAGGGATTGAAACTTCCTTGTGATCCACCTAGAGTGGTTTATCATAAAATAAATGCCCACAGGTCATTGAGAATAGAATTTACTCACATTAAAATATGTACATTTATAAGAAATCATATCTAGACATGTTCCTTGCTGTCTGCGTGTTGTGTCCTCTGTGATTATGACACATGGTTCTTGCTCAAATTGATGGTCTGGTCATTCTCTTTTATTTATTTTCTCTATGTGTACCGCTAGTGGGCAGCTGAGTGACACAATGGATAGAGTACCAGGCCTGAAGTCAGGAAGACTCGTTTTCCTGAGTTCAAATCTGATCTCAGACACTTAGGAGTTATGTGACCCTCAGAAAGTCACTTAACCTGTCTGCCTCAGTTTCCTCATCTGTTAAATGAGGTTGGAAAGGAAATGGCAAAGACTTCCCTATCTCTGCCAAAAAAACAAAACCAAACCCAAATGGGTTCAGTCAGACATGACAAAATGACTGAACAATGACAAAGTGGTTCTAATACAATTTCTTTGCAATTTCTCAACTCTCTGTCCTCAATTAGACCTTAGTTAAGATGTCCTTAGTTAGACATCAGTTAAAATGCCACAGAAACTGAAGGGAAGATTGGAATCTAAAATGCTGCCACAGAGTATTATCAGCATGCATACATACCACATTTTCCCATGGGGTAAAAAGAAGTATCCATCGTAAAAGTAGGTTCTGGTTCTCTCTCTCTTTCTTTCTTTCTCTCTCTCTCTCTCTCTCTCTCTCTCTCTCTCTCTCTCTCTCATTTATCTCTCGATTGATCCATTCATCCATCCATCCATCTATCATCTCTAACATTACTTCATAGGAAAAGATCCTGTATGAAAGAATCTTGGTGATATGACCACTTTGTCTGATGCTATTGCTTCAAAAGGACCATTTCACTTAGAATTATAAAAACTCCATATAATCAGAGTAGAAAACAAAAGAAAAATCTTACTTAGTTCTATTGATGGGGCTGGAGAATTCAAGTCAGGTTTCTTCAACTAAGCTTGGCTCAATCCAATTCAAGTGAACTCAACTTGACTCTATTCAATCCATAATTGAGTCAATAAGCATTTATTAAGCCCTTACTCTGTCCTAGCAAGGCATTATGATAAGAACTGGGGGATACACAGAAAAACCACAACATTGTTTCTGCTCTCAAGGAGTTTATATTCTAATGGTGGAAGCAATGCGCAAGAAATAATATATGGCATAAATGGGAGGTGACCTCTAAAGGAAGGCACTAGCAATGGGGTGGCAGGGGAAGGGAAAGTCCTCTTGCTGAAGACACTCATTGCACAACCACATTTCAGCTAAATGGAATTACTGGCTACTCCCCATTTTATCCTGCTTTCTTCTATCTCCATGGCACAGGCTGTTTCCCAAATCAGGAGCACAAGCCTTATAAACTCTCCCTCTTCTTCCTTCAAGGTCCATCTTAGGCACCAGCTCCTCCATGAAGCTCTTCCTGTTTTCCCAAACTGAAAGTGGTAGGACCACAGATTTAAGCTTGGAAGAGTTACCAATCCCCTCACTTTACAGATTAAGAAACTGAGTCCCACCGAGGTAAGGAGAGGTAGAGCTGGTGTTTCAACCTAGGTCTTCTCTTTCTAAATGTGGCACTCTTTCTACTGCCTCATAAAAGCTCTCAGATATATGTATAAGTATATGCATATGTATATGAATATGTATGCATATATGTATGTTTATCATATATGTATTGTATATGTGTATACATATATTATATATGTATGTGTACACACGTATTTCTATGCGAATACAAATCTGTATATGTGCATGTACACATATGTGTACATAACATATATGTCTATGTGCATATGTATTTGCCCACATCCCATTCTACCTGAGAGCATAATGATTTGCATACATTACATTTTCCCTATTAGATGATAAGCTTCCTGAGGGTAGAGACTGTGCCACTTTTCATATTTTGTTCCTAGCAAAAGCAGAGGACCTTACACTTACCAGATGCTTAATAATTCTCTGTTGAATTGAGATCATAACCAGTCTCGAATTTGCAATTTTTGCAGTATTTACAATAATAGCCTTTGAAAATTTCTCCAGTATTTCCTCAGTGTTATACAAGGAGAACTAGGAAGTCCATGCTATAACAATGTAATAGAGACATGAGTATCCCAAAGCAGGGACAAAAGAAATACTCATACTATTCATTAAAGATCTTTACTTATCTGCCCCCTGCTTGATCTTGCTTAGCCCTAGTCTTATTTCTTATAGTAGCATACTGTGCTGAAAAAAACATTGAAGTGGGATTCAGAAGGTCTATGTCCAAGGCCTTGATTGAGTGGGTGTTATCTCATTTCTACTTTAGGCAAATAATTTGATTTCTCTGAGCTTTAATTTCTTCATATGTAAAATAAGGAAGACGGATTCTAAGGCTCCCTCCAATTCTAAGAATCTTTGAATTCATAAGATCTCTGCCTATGTCATAGGTTTATAAGTTCATAGATATAGAGATTGAATGGGTATTAGGCCATTTTAACCTAACCTTACTTTCATCTTGCAGATGAAGAAACAGGCTCCCATGGAAGTAAAAATGACCAGCTCAAAGCCACATGGATAGCAAGTGTTGAGTATCTGTGCAATGGGGGTAGAAATGAAGTAACATACACTCAATTAGTTAAGATTAATAGTAGATTATGTAGGTAGCATGGGATGGAGACTTGGGGTGGTAGTTAAATGGAGGAAGCCAGTATGCCAAAGCCCAGGGAAATAGACAAGACCAGAAAGACAGACATGAGTGGGTTCCACATGGAGCAAGTGGAATTGTCAAACTTGGAAAGGTTTTGCAAGAAGATTCTCCAAGAGACAATAAGAAATGCATGAAGTCAAAAGAAAGATGGATGGTTTCATGAAAAAATTTCTGAGTTCCTTTTGGTGAACAGTTGAAGTGTTCTGGCCAAACTTCCCCATGTATCTTAAAGGACCCACTCCTTTGAGTGTGGAAATTGGAATATATATCATAGGTAAATGCCTTAAGCAAATGGAAATCCATCCATTCATTCCTGACATCAGCTCAGCATTGCAATCAACAATTTGTTGATTACTCCGTCAGGCATTGTGCTAGGTATAGGATATAAACAGAAAAAATAGTTCTGTATCTAAGATGTTATATTCCATTGGGAATATGTGCATGTATATGTGTATAATCATATGTAAATATACTATCTATCATCTACCTATCAGTCTACCTATCTTTCCATCCATCTAGTAATTTTAGGGGGAAACACCAGAAACTGGAATTAGAGACATCTCATGTAGGAAGGATCCATCCTTGAGCTGAACTTTGAAGGAAGTCAGGGATTCTAAGAAGTGGAGATGAGGCAGGGGGAGTCCATCCCTAGGACAGAGGGCAGCTTGTGAACATGAGCTAATATTTGTAAAACATTTTGCAAACCCTAAAACTCTATATAAATGCTAGTTACTTCATGGAGATAGGATATGGAATGCCATATACCAAGTTTGGCTGAACTGTAGGAGTCCAGAATAAGGAGTAATGTACAATATGACTATTGATTGACTGATCATGGGAGTGACTTGGTCAATTGTTGGGTTTGTAAATATGACTTTGGTAGCTATGTGGAGAAAAGATTAGAAAGGGAGGAAACCAGAGCAGGGAGATGAGTTAAGAGATTACTGTGATCAGATGAGAGATGATGAAGGATTGAATGAGGGTGATGGCCATGTAAGTAAAGAAAAGGGGGAGTAGGCAAAAGATGCTGTGAATTTGGCAACTGAAGGGGGCAGCTAGGTGGTACAGAGGATAAAGCACCAGCCCTGGATTCAGGAGGACCTGAGTTCAAATCTGGCCTCAGACACTTGACACTTACTAGCTGTGTGACCCTGGGCAAGTCATTTAACCCTCATTGCCTGGCCAAAAAAAAAAATTGACAACTGTTTGAATATGGAAGATGAGGGAGAGAAAGGGGTTGAAGATAACTCCAAGGGTGTGAACCTGGGTGATTGGAAGGATGTTGATGCCCTCAATGGAAATTGGGACTTCAGGAAGAGGGGTAGGAAAGATTATGAAGACAGTTTTAAACACATTGAGTTTCAGATGCTTATAGGACATCCTGGTGGAAATGCTCTAGGCAATGAGTGATGCAGGACCAAAGTGTAGGAGAGAGGCTAAGGTGGGATATAGAGATCTGGGATTTATTGGGATAGTGTAGAGATGATCATTGAACCCATAGTGAGAAGAAGGTTGGGGGACAGGGACAGGGAAAGGGAAGGGGGGAGAGGAAGAGAGGAGGGAGAGGGAGGAGAAGAAGGAGAAGGAGAGGGAGAAAGAGACAGAGACAGAGACAGAGACAGAGAGAGAAAGAATAATTTATTAAGGGCTTTCCAGGTACCTTGTTAAGTACTGAGCATAAAAATACTAAGCAAACAAGATAGTACACACCTTTAAACAGCTTACATTTTATTGGGAGAAGACAAGACAAAAGAGAACTGGAGAACAAGAGCAAGGGGGTGCAAAGCTGCTTGGGAGGTGGTGAAGTCCACAGTCCAGCTCTGACCAGGGCTCCTGATAAATAGAGGTCCAGATTGGGGATTCACTAGTCATGAGAGTGAGCCTCAGGGCAGAGGTTTCTCTGGGACAGGAAGGAAGGCGTCTGGTAAGGAGGTAGAGAATCCAGAAAGTTAGTTGAACAATGAACTCCATCCCATCCTATATTTGAAATATGCTTGGATTGTGCCTGTACTTAGAATTACTCTACCCCAAACCTCATTTGAATATAAACATAAAACTTTCTGAGGAGAAACGTTAGCCACATGGATTTTCTGAGATGTCTTAGCTTTAAATGTTCCTGGTTTAAAAAGGGAATTTGGACTTGTGTTCTAAAGGCTCACATTGTATTTTGGAGCATTTTGCCCCCCCCCAATTTCAAACTACTCTTAATATTGTGAATCCCCTTGACAGTGCATGAAATGGAATTGTCTGCCTATCCATCTAATGATCTCCTTGATTCCAGTGTCTGTCCCCATAGAGGGAATCATTCAATTAACAAAAACAATGACTTTCTTATTCCAGCTGAATATAGAGATTGGCTTTGTTTAGGAACCAGTAGTGGTCCTCTCATTTCATAATCCCCTTCTTGCAGAAGTCAGTGCAGCCTTTCAGTATAACAAGATCTGTGGAGTTTTTTTTATCAGATGTTCTTCTTCACATTTATCTTGTTTTCATCCTTGGATTTTAAGAGAAGCATGCAGATGGATGGATAGGTGGAGTCTTAAGAATTTAGCACATGTTGACAGAGGGCTTGAAAGTTGTTTAGGCAAAATGTCAGGTAATTGTTGCTAAACAGAATAATAATCTTTTACCCAAGTGACAGTACTAATGGAAGAGGCAATGAATTAGGAGTTAGGAGAACTGCCTTCCTGCTAACTATGAGTCTTGATTTTGCCACTAACTAGTTAGGTGAGGTCAGGTAACTTCTTTGACTTTCAGTTTCCTTGTCTGTAAGATGAAGGAAAGGGAGCTAGGTGGCACAGTGGATAGAGCTCCTGGTTTGGAAACAGGAGGACTCATCATCTTGAGTTCAAATCTAGACACTTACTAGTTGTGTGACCCTGGGAAAGTCACTTAACCTTGTTTGCCTCAGTTTCCTCATCTGTAAAATGAGCTGGAGAAGTAAATGGCAAATCACTCCAGTATCTTTGCCAAGAAAATCCCAAATGGGGCCACAAAGAGTCAGACATGACTGAACAACAAGAAAATGAAGGGTTGGACTGCGTGATCTCTAAGGTCCTTTCTGGTCCTGATGTTCTGGGATCTCATAAGTACTTTATAATGTGGTTCATTCTGTTTATCTCAAACCAGAGGGACATTCGTTTTATGGTTACTACCAAACGTCTTTCAGATTGCTCATATTTTGCTTTTTAAAAATACTTTTTATTATAAACTTAAGGTAATAGCAACGAAGAAAAACGAATGTGTATCCAAAACTATTTATAGTAAAAATAAGCTTCAACAAACTACTAACAGTGTGTTGTCATGGAAAGCAGCCTGCATTTGGAGTCAGAGGCCCTAGGACCTGTGTTCATTTCTTTGCTCTGCTGTGTAATTCCTGGATGACCTAGGACAAGTCCCGTGATATCCCTGGAACTCAGTTTCTTCTTATGGAAAAAAAAGAAAAAAAAGAAAAGAGGTTGTTAGAAGAGATAATTTCTAGGATCCTTGCCAGTTCTAAATCTATGTTCCTAATAATTTATTCATTACTTCATCTGTTCTCCCTTTCTTTTAAACATGTTTTATTGATATGTTTTGTTTTTGATTTGGCCTTTATTTCCAAATAGGTTTCTCTTCTACTCTCAAGAGAGCCACCCCTTGTAACAAAATAAGAAAAAGAAAGATCAGAAAAATAGCAGTTCAGCAAAACTAACATACTGAGTGGGCTTATACATTCCCTTTCGATTTCTTATAGTTTGTGTTGGTGTGAATACAAAATGATTCTTTTACAGTCACCCCAAGTGGCCATTAGGTCGGCCTTCTCCAGTTTGCTTTGTTTTATGGAATTATAGAACATTACATATGGAAAGCACCTTCGCAATCAGTTAATCCAGTACCCTCATTTTACAGATGAGGAAACTGAGGTACTGAGAAGTAATGTGACTTGCTCCAGGTTATGACAGAGCCAGGATCCTGAGACCAGTGTTCCCTTGGCTATCTCAAGCTACAGACTTTAGTATAGTCTTCCTTATAGTCAGCTGTTAGGGGGCGCCAGAATGCATAGAGCTCTGGACCTGGAGTCAGGATAACTGAGTTCAAATCCCACCTTGGGCTCTTACTGTGTGCCCCAGAGCAGTTAACCTGCCTCAGTTTTCTCATCTGCAAAATAGGGATAATAGTTGCATCACTAGCTCCTTCTCAGGGTTGTTGTGAGATTCAAATGAAATATTTGTAATACACAACACATTGGGAAATAAGGTGCTATTATAACACCCCCCCCCCAGTAATCCCTAGTAAGTGTCTGAGGCAGGATTTGAACTAAAGTCTTCTTGACTTCAGGCCCGATTCTTTGGCCATTGTAATATCTAGTTGCTGTGCAATATACTTTGAAATCTGGTAGAGCAAGTCCTTTTTGATCATCTCTTTAAAAAAGATTCCCAAGATAGTGTGAGATTAAAATTGGATATTAGATCATAAATCTCCCCTACTTAACTTTTCCCTTAATTTATCTCCCAGACTAGTAAATGGAAGAAGCTTCTGGTTTTCTAGATAGAGCCTTTATTGTATATAGTCACAAGGTGATGTTGATTAGAAGGCTAGGAAAATAGAAATACAATACAAATCGTCTTAAGTCTAGGCTTAGTCTATATTCCTTATAAAAACTCACCAAACCGAAAAGGCCACCTTTGGAGAGAGAGAGAGACCGTCTGTGCCGCGCCATCAGGAGTCCCACCAAGCAGGCAAAAAAGCCTACTCTCGTTCTCTCCACCCCGGAAGTCAAAAACCCGGCAGGCAGTCGGACATGCGCAGCAGGCGGACTGTTCATCTCCTCCCCAAAAGGGTGGTCCTTGAAAAACTGGCATCTTTCAGTTATCCTAACCGACTGTTAAAAACTTTCATATTTTACCACATTTCCCCCCTTTACTTCCTCAAGAAACGGAATGTTTCCTTGATGGAACAGTAAAAAGAATATAATAACTTTTGCTGACTAATAATATGCGAACAACAATACAGAAAAGGAGAAAAACTGGCGTCTTTCAGTTATCCTAACCGACTGTTAAAAACTTTCATATTTTACCACAATAGTCTGTACTATTTTTCTTCTAGATTTTGTTATTATTTCATACAATTCTATGAAGCAATTCATTATTATATTGATTGCTATTAAATTCAATCTATGCATTACTTTCAGAAGCATTGCTATTTTGACTCTATTGGGTCATGTGCGGGAGATGTCCCTTTATTTTTAGCTTCTACCATTCTTCAAAATCAATTTATAATTATCTTTATAAAGAGAGGCATCATGTTAGGTGGCACAGTGGATAATGCATTGGGCTTGGAATCAGAAAGACTAGTCCTCATGAGTTCAAATTTGGCTTTAGACACTTACTAGCTGTGTGACCCTGAGCAAGTCACTTCACACTGTTTGCTTCAGTTTCCTAATCTGTAAAATGAGCTGAAGATGGAAAAGGCAAACCATTCCAGCATTTTTACCAAGAGAACCCCAAATGGAGTCACAGAGAGTCAGACATGACCAAAACAACTGAACAACAATGAACTTCTTTCCAATCCTGAGATAGAATGATTGTATCATTTCCAATGGCCCTGTCCTGCCCTTCTTGGTTAAATCAGTTTTTCTCACCCCAGCTTCCCTTCTTGAACCTTCCCCTCTGTATCCTTGGTCAGCCCCCTTGCGTGGCTTTGGGTTTTGTTTCTTATTTGGCTCTTTGCTTTTGTTTTCAACAATGAAGAGAACGAGAATCCACTTGGCAGAAATTGTAACTTCTTTATTACTCTCTTGAAGGCTGTGGAATCCATAGAAACATCAGGTGGGATACAGAAAACTGAGATTTAGAGTGAGAGCATCTCTTTTCTTAATTAATCCTATATCAAGGGAAATTTAATTTTAAAAAAAAGATCATATTTTTCCAGTAGCACAGAAGCCTCTGCTATACAAATAATGAAGATACTTGCTGGAAAGTGATTTTTTTTTAATTCAGCTGAAGGGGAAGTCACGGAAAAGAGTAAGATAAAGCAGCTGAATGGGATATACAAGGGCATATTTTTGAATTCAGTGCTAAATTTAACAGCTGTAATTTTCAATGGATTCCATTTAAGCCAAGCCAAACAAATGCTCCCCAAGCCCCTGATCCCCTGTGGCCACAGTACTACCAAGTGAAGCCATGTGCTTGTTTTCAAAGGAAGGTTGGACTTCTCCAAAGGAATCATCGGATCTGGATGGAGGAGTGAAAGGGTGGTCCAGAGCATGCACTAACTAACTCAGCAGGCATGCTGAGTGTAGTTTTTCAGGCTGATTTAAATAGCTCAGAGGATGTCCAGACTGCTTGGCCATGGTGCCATTGTCATGTCATTTTTCTATTGGCGAGCTGGATTTGTTTCAGTATTCCCCATTTCGTTTCCTGTCTGCTAGCAGCTCTACCACTCATGGTCCCTGGATTTGGAATCAGAAGAACTGGGTTAAAATCCTGGACAAATCAATTAATAGCTAGGTGTTGTCATTGTTAATTCATTTCAATTGAGTCTGATTCTTCGTGACCCTTTTTGGGGGTTTCTTTTTTCCTTTTCTTTTCTTTTTTCTTTGTTTTTGCAGGGCAATAAGGATTAAGTGACTTGCCCAGGATCACACAGCTAGTTAGTGTCTGAGACCAGATCTGAGTTCAGAAAGATGAGTCTTCCTGATTTCAGGCCTGGCACTCTGTGCACTATGGCGCTACTTAGCTGCCCCTCAATAACTAAGTGACTCTAGGCAAATTATTGAACCTTTGTGGGCTTTGTTACCTCATCTGTAAAATAGGGTAATACATTATTTATGACATAGGTTTCTGTGAGGATCAAAGAGAATATGCACAACATTTTGTAAACCTTAAAGTACTAGTCCGACATTAGCTTTTACTGATTAAAAAGTCTGTTTCAGGGAGGGGACAGGGGAGGGAGGGAAAGAGGGATAAAAAATTAGAACCTGGGGGCAGCTAGGTGGTGCAGTGGATAGAGCACCAGCCCTGTAGTCAGGAGGACCTGAGTTCAAATCCGACCTCAGACACTTAACACTTACTAGCTGTGTGACCCTGGGCAAGTCACTTAACCCCAACTGCCTCACCAAAAAAAAAAAATTAGAACCTAGAACTATAAATAAAAATAGTTATTATAAAAAAATGAAAAAAAATTGCTATTTGTCTTCTCCTTGGGAGGGTTTGGGTCTCCCTTATGGAGTTTAAACATCATGACAGTGGCCTCACCAGGGTTCTTGGGTTACTCTTTATTTGAATCTTCCTCCTCTAAGATCCTGTTTTCTAAAATTATTGCTACTACTGCATTTTATAAATTAATTGCCATTTATATATTAATGGCTAATTACCAGTTTGGCATTAAGCATTTATTATTAATGAATATTGTATATCAGTACAATATTAACCATGTGTCTCCCTAACTTCTCATAGTCTCAGTATGTCATACCTACATAGTCCGAAGAGGAAGAGCTCACACCAAAAGGGAGAGGGGAAAGAGAGTGCTAAAAAATGAGACCCTGAGGTGGCAAAGGGTTTTATCCTCTTTAGATAGAGGAGAGTCATTATACATTGATTTAAGCTAATTGGTTAGCATCATTCAGTTCTATTAATTGACATGACTTGAGGGTGGTCTAAATTCAAAAGGAACTCAAGAGTGTGCAAAAGAAGGGAAATTCTAGTATCTAGAACCACAGGTTCTTCACTTATCTAAACAAAAGAATCAGTCATCATTTCTTTGTTGCCTTGGGTTTGGCCCAGACAAGATTAACTGAAGTTCCTCAAGAACTGGACTTTCTGGAGTGGGGAGAGAAAGTACTGAAACTGATCTCTGGAACCCCAGGGAATTCATTATTAATTATTATTTTCTCACAATCTTATACATCAATCACCTCAATCCCCTCCAGGAAAGGGCAAAGGGGCCTCTGACTCCCATCTTGGCAGGAGTAGTTATGGGAAGAAGGTATATGTACAGACACATATAGATACATATGTGTATATAGCTACACATATACACATATGTGTATAGATTTAAACACATATATGTATATGTAAAAATCATATTTTATCTTATTTGATGGAAAAAAGTGTGTCCCCTCACACCTATTCCCTTTATTACTTGTGTCTAATGTAAGCATCAACAATGGTGGACCTAACCCATGTTGTCACAGATTATAGACTTAGACATAAAAGGGACCTTAGAATCCTCTCCTCTTGGGGCAGCTAGGTGGCACAGTGGATGGAGCACTGGCCCTGGATTCAGTAGGACCTGAGTTCAAATTTGACCTCAGACCCTTGACACTTCCCAGCTGTGTGACCCTGGGCAAGTCACTTAATCCCAATTGCTTCACGCCCCCCCCCCCCAAAAAAAATAAAGAGTGCTTTCTAATTGTGTTTATAAAAAAAAAAAAGAATCCTCTCTTCTTGTAGATGAAGAAAATTGAGCCCAGAAAGGATAAGTGATTTGCCCGATGTCATAAGTAATAAGTATCAGAGTCAGAATTTGAACCCAGGGACTTTGATTATAAATCGGGTATCCTTAGCACTCCACCCTGCTGACTCCATATCTTTTGGAGCACTGATTGTTCAAAAACTGAGGCAGAAAGTGACAGAGTCCTTTGGTACCTCCTTATAAACATTGTCTTCTGGTTTATGACTTAAATAACTTATTTGGTCATTCACCTCTATCTTTTGGAATTAATTTTTTCCTCTCATTTGCCTTCTGCTCCAGCTTGGTTCAGTGTTGCTATCAGCACCTTTAGCCTTAAATTTGTACCCAGGGAAGTTCATGGTCATGGGGAGTGATTTAGTGATCTGAAAGAGGTACAACTTAAGGGGGCCTTTGATTTTATGCTGGGACCATCTTCTGGGTTTCCATTATCTGAGACATTGCTTTCTGCTCCTCCTCCAGGCCTAAGCAAAGCAGGGCTCAACTTCAGGCAGCTGCTTTCCTGAATAACTAAAGAGAGATTTCTAAAGATGTCTTATAATTATGAGAAAAAAAATGCCCAGATTTTTACCCATTTGTCCTAGTCATGTTTTAAATGCATGTTTTAAATTCATCTGTAATTCTCTGATTGTCTCATTAATCTCTGTTAAGCTTCATAAAAAATACAAAAGCCTGGATCAGGAAATTGTTACCAAGTCCTAATCTTGCATTCGGGGGATTGTTTTTCCGTGGACGTGAAGAGACATATTTGGCATTTGGCTTCCCACCTTGGTAGGAGAGACTTGGCTTTTCTAAAATACCAACCTGTTTACCAGGAAAGATCTGCATTTCACCCCTTGTGCTTCTATCCCCTGTGCTGCCATGGCTATATTCCCTGTTCCTCATGGATGTTAAACATATCTTTCTGAGCCTGCTTCTACGTAGGCCAGTTCTTGGAGCAGTACAGTGGTTTGTACTTGCTTCAGTCCCTGTTGTTATCCATAGGGAGAATGCATCAGACCTAAGTCACAGAGCTTGGTTTACTGCAGATGGTTCAGGCAGAAAGTGAGAGGAATCAAATTGGCCTGGACTGACAGTTCAGACTTGCCAATTCTGATTGCCTTTTTATTTTAAAGCAATTGATCTGTGGTCCTAAAGGAAGCTGGGGAAGTTGGGAGTTAGAAGGGAGGAAGATAATAATTTCAGGCATGGGGTAGAGGGAAACAACCAATGCAAGAAGATTGAGTCAGGAGATTAGGTGTCATATGGGAAAAACAATAAATAGGCCAATGTGGCTGAATCACAGAATTTGTAGAGGGGAGTATAATGGAAGACAACTGGAAAGGCAGGAAGTTGTCTGGTTTTGAAAGGATTTAATTACCAAATAGAGGATGTTGTATTTGAACCTGGAGAGGTGATAGGGAGCCACTGGAGTTTGCTGAGTGAGGGAGTATGACATGATCAGACACACATTTTAGGAATATTGTTCTGACAGCTGAATGGAAAATGGAGTGAGGAGAGAATTGGGGCAGGAGGAATAGGAAGCTATTGCAATAATCTGGGCAGGAAATGATGAGGGTCTTCACCAGAGTGGTGGCACTATCAAAGGAGGGAAGGGGGAGTATACAAGAGATATTATTGAGGAGGAAACCGAACATCTGATTTCAGGTATCCTTCCACCCTAGTTGTACTCATGACTGTTTGACTGAAATGGAAGGAGCTGGCAGCAGAATGGAGTTAATTCACCCACCTGGAAGCTTTGCTCCCCAGGAGTGGCTTGAGCTCTTAGGAAGAATCCAGTCTGTCATTTTCACAGACCAGAAAGCTGGCTGGATTTTCAGGAAACAATTAGGGTCAGAATATGAAGATAATCTTCTCCAGATGTCCTCCCTAAAATGGACTAATTATTGTATTGTCTACAGTTCAAGCCATCACTGCAGAGCATTTTGACCTTCAGTCCCATCTGGGTGGCTTCTGACAGCCCTTCCCGACCCATTCCTCTGATTTTTCAACACCTGAACTTGCCCAATAGTGATACTTGCAAGTCAACCTGCCTTTGAAATGCACTAACCTGCCTGATATCTATAACTTGGAAGAGATTGTCAACTTCGTATGTCACAGCCTTATAAAGAGAGGCATCATGTTAGGTGGCATAGTGGATAATGCATTGGGCTTGGAATCAGAAAGACTAGTCCTCATGAGTCCAGTGGGGACTGTGGGTCAGTCATCAGACTTCATCTGTTATTTGGTGTCAATCAAATATTTGCTCCTACACATGAAGCCCTCCACACTTTCCCGGAAATGTTTTCGGGAGAGGAGCCTGATTCTTAGGATGTAACTACCCATCCCTTTAACTCTACCCCTTTGTTGGGGGCAAGACTAATTGTGTTAGTCTAGGGGCTCCCCCACCCCGGTTATGTGTCTTTCTAGTGTTATACTTGTGCAATGGGCACAATATATTCCCATTTGGTCTTGGAGGCTTTAAAGGCATTACGCACACCAAAAATCTGGGAAGTTATGACTGTGCTCCAAGTTCAACAACATGCATTTTCTTTTCTTTTCTTTTCTTTTTTTTTTAGTGAGGCAATTGGGGTTAAGTGACTTGCCCAGGGTCACACAGCTAGTAAGTATTAAGTGTCTGAGGCCAGATTTGAACTCAGGAACTTCTGACTCCAGGGCCGGTACTCTATTCACTGTGCTACCTAGCTGCCCCCTCAACAACATGCATTTTCAAAATATGAATGTGCTTGGTTGTGCAGTGTAGATTGAGTGCTACACCTGGAGTCAGGAGGATCTAAGTTAAAATCGAGCCTCAGACACTGATCCTGAGTTAAGTCACTTAATCTGTTTGCTTCAGTTTCCTCATCTGTGATAACAGTAGCAGCTACCTCCCAGGGGCTGTTGGGAGGCTCAAATAAGATAGAACATTTGTTAAGCATTTCCCAAACTTTATAGCATTGCATACATGCTAGCTACCATGAAGATGGTGGTGATAACAGTCCCAATTTCCTCAGGTGTTAGAGATGGGAGGATCTTGGCAGTTAGGGGTCAAGGGGATGTGAGGATTGGTTAGCAATCAAGAGGAATATTTCAGAGAATCAAGATGTGAAACAATGTGCAAATGGACCTTTCTCCTCCCTACCCACCTACTGTCCCTCCACATATGCAGAAACATCTCTGGTATCCTAAGCTCAAAGAGTGTTTGGCAGCCCCTTGGGACATGGTGTGTTGTAGAAACCAAAATAGGTCCTAGATTCAGGAAACCTGGTTTCTCCACCCAGTTGCAAATCTTTCTTCATGTCCTTTAGGCAAGGTGGTCAACCTCTCTGGGCCTCAATTCACTCAACTACATGGATCTCACCTGGGGAAGAAGCGAATCCATGACCTCTATTCACAAAGCTTTCAGAGGCAGGATGACAGTGGAAAAAAGCAGAAGGGTCAGTCACTTTAAAAACAGGGGCTGGCCATCAGCTAAACAATGGTGTGGTATATTAATGTAGTGGAATACTACTGAGCTTTCACAGAGGATTCATTTGGTTCTCTTGCCTTCCCTCTTGTTAACACAATTGGCCCTGCATGAAAAAGTCCAGTTTAAGAATCACCAACCGGAAAACCTACACTATTTTAAAAGCTGCCTACAGAAGAGAAAAAAGGCTGATACCCTTAGATCAATCTTGGAAAAACTTACCATCTTTTTGCCCCACATACAATTTATCTTGCTTTCCTTATGTCGGTAACTGATGTCTGCCATATTCCCATGTCCAAATGAAAAGACTTTTCAGTCTCCTTTCTTAGTACAAAAGAGTCCCTCTGAACCGTAACCCAAAGGATGCTAAATTGTCCACTCAAAGATTGTTTTGAATTTGAACTCAATCCCCTGCTGGTTAGTTCACAATGGCCATCCCTCCCCATTGTAGAAGTTGGACATGACCCTTTATGGTGCATTGGCATGATATCAGATTCATAGAAGGTGAGACCAAGATGGGACCTTAGCTATCATTCACAGCCTTGTCCCTATTAGCACAGATAAAGAATCTCTGGAAGTGGTTCCACATATTTAAATTCACACTATTTGAAATTATAATTATATAAAATATGCTAATCAGTTCTAGCCCAATGGAAATATACAGTTTGAATTCAAATAATTTGACAACTGCAGAGAAATTCATTATTTGTGCTCATTGGGGATTATTCAGGTAATTAATTATTTACCACTCATTTTACAGTTGAGAAAACTGAGGACCAGGTAAGGTTCTATAACTTGCCCATAGCAGTATAGATGGCTAGTGACAAAACAAGGATTAGAAATCTAGGTCTCTCAGCTTCAGCCATTTCCATTGAATCATGTGGTCTGATAGAACTTAATTCATAAGCTCCGTAAATGGTCTTCTATTTACTTCTAGGCAAAATGTAATTTCTGAGCCCCTGCATCTGTGCCACTTGCCCTCCAGGTGTCATCATGCTTTACAAAATGGGTTTGCAGAGAGGGCTTTGAGATACCTGTCCCCTACCCCCTTCCCCCCTTATTCAATACAATCTGTAGCAGTTTCTTTCACTTTGCAAAGCAAAACCTGATCTCCTGCAAACTCCTACTGACAGAGATTCTGCCCCGGGGCTCGGGGCTCCGGCTGTGCTCACTCAGCTTCTCAGGCTGGCATCAGAAATAAAACCGCTGCAGTTATAATGTCAGTGAGAACATTTTGGGTTTTGAACAAGGACACAGGTGCGGCCCTAGGAGGACCAAGCTAAAGTCATCTTCCTATTTTCTCATCTCTGTTGAGGATCTGATTATTCTCTCCATGGCTCAGTATTATATCTAAAATGGCAGCTAGGTGGCACAGGCCCTGGAATCTGGATGACCTGACTTTAAATTCTACCCCAGATACTTGTTAGCTGTGTGATCCTGGCCGAGTCATTTAAGCTCTGCCTCAGTTTCCTCATTTGCAAAATAAGGATAATAACAGCACTTAACCTAGCAGAGTTGTTCTGAGGATCAAGTGGGAATGTTTATAAAGTGCTTTATAAACCCTGAAGCTCTATATAAATGGTAGCTATCATCGTCACCACCACCATCATAATCTATGATTAAATGGGCAGGTCACTATGTTCATAACAATTGCAGCTAGAACTTATATGGTACTTAAAATTTTCCAAAACATTTTGCATATATCATCTTTCTGGGTCCTCACTGCAACAGTGTGAAGTAGGTGCTATTATCTCAATTTTACAGATGAGGGAACCGAGGCTGAGAAAGGTGTTATTTGTCACATAGCTAATAAGTGCCTTAGGCAAGTTTCAAACTAAAATACTCCTGAGCCCAAACCCAGTGCTTTATCTACTATGCCAACAAAGTATTAACAATGAGGAAGAAAAAGTTCAGAAAACTAATTGGCATGTCTGAAAAGTCTTCCTCCATGCTCCTTCAGCTCTGCAAATATTCTTCTGATATTTCCTTTTAGGAGCTAACCTTTTGGGTCATTATAGTTTCATGGCTTTTGGTTTCAATTTTAGTTGTTGTTGACATTTCTAATTACATAGTTGTAGTCATCGTGTATATCCTTTTCCTGGTTGCTTGCTTTACCCTGTATCAGTTCATTTAAGTCTTCCCAGGTTTCTCTGTTTTTATCCTATTTATCCTCTTTAGGATGTAGAAATATTCCATCGAATTTCCATTCAACAGCTGACTTGCTTAGCCACTCTTCAATCGATGGGTATTTACTTTATTTCCAGTTCTGTGCTTCTGCAGAAAGTGCTGAAGCACTTAATTTCACTAGATTGTCATTATTTCAGGATCATTGGGAAACTTGGTTGATAGTAAATGTGCCCCTGTGGTGTCCCTTCTGTAGTGGATAAGTATGTAAGGGAGGACATATCGACTGTTCTGAGGAGAAAATTAGAAAAAAACCCAACAACCATGTTTCTGGAAGCCCACTGGAGAGTTGAGATGGTAAAAAGGAAAACAAAGTCATTTCCCACCAGGCATGTCCTCATATCTCAAGTTAATGAAGCACACTTGTTGAAAGTACTATGGATCCCTAATCGCTTATTGACCTAAGTGATAAGTATTAGGCTTCCGTTTCTTTGGTGTTAAGCAGCCTCTCACTGGGGTCTCTCTGCAGAATTTGTCAAATGTTTGTCTTGTATTTGCCCAGGTCGGCAGATACAGCTATCAGCCTATACTGTTTGACAGAGTTCTGCCCAGGAGCTGTGGCTTGTGGTAGCAATAGGACAAGGGGGAGTCATTGTTATAGATTAAGAGAAGGCAGATTAGGGTCATGGATAAGAAACTAGGTAAGAGAAAGTGCAAACTGTGGGGCTTTTCACTTTTATAGCTTCCTTTGCCTTATTCTCTACAATCCTCACTCTTTCTTTCACTGGTTTGTGGGTCCTCAGTTTAGGTCAACAAAAATTGATTGTTTTCTATGTGCCAGACACTGGCACTGGCTAAGTGTTATTTAGCTGGTTTGGGGTGAATAATCTGGTTTTCCTATCTGTCCTTTCCCAGATCATCTGTCTTTTGAAATCTGTAGACCTCAATGATAAACAAGAAATGCCTGCCATCACCAGGATGCTAGAAAATTCTATCAAGTGCTGTCTTCACAAAAATGGGATTAGGGAGATCAGTAGTGCAAATATCACGAGTGCTCTTTTCCTGGTGGCATAAGAAAGGTGATGTGACTTGTCCATGGTCACATAGTAAGTAGCAAATTGAGATCTTCAGCTCTTCTGGGTCTAATTCTTGTGTCTCTGTGTGTGTGTGTGTGTGTGTGTGTGTGTATAATTATATATATATCATCATACTAACTTTAGGATACTACTGAGTTAGTTATATGTCATCAATGATCACCTGCATCTGTGCCCAGTTCAATGGGACTGGGAGTACTTTCAACCTAAGAACATGACCTGATGGTGGTGATGATGATGTAGGTGAGGGCTTCTTAAAATTTTCCACTTGTGACCCCTTTTCATCTAAGAAATTTGTAGGCAACCCCAGGTATATATATACATATATAAAATAGGTATACACAAATTTTTGTTGTTGCCAAATTTTTTGCAACCCTGAAATTCAGTCAAGTGACCCCATATAGGGTCTAGACCCACAGTTTAAGAAGCTAAGATGTAGGTCACCCTCATTATCCTAATTATCATCATTGTGATCATTATTATGTTGATCATGATACAGAATCACAGAATTTCAGATTTGGATGTGATCTCAGCAGCTACCTAATTCAACCTGTGCCCCCCATATAACCCACACTACAACACACTCGTCAAGTGGTCAGCCAGCTTTTACTGAAAGACATCCAGTGAGAAGGGGCAGTTAGGTGGTACAGTGACTAGAGTGCTGTAGATGGAGTCAGGAAGACCTGAGTTCAACTATGGCCTCAGACACTTACTAACTGGATGGTGCTGGGCAAATTACTTCTTTTTTCTGAATCAATGTCCTTATTTGTAAAATGGGAATAATAATAGCACTTATATCACAAGGTTGTTGTAAGGATCAAATAAGTTAACATATGTAAAGCACTTTAGAAGCCTTAAAGTGCTGTATAAATGCTTCTTTGTTATTATTATTAATTATAATGATTATTAATACCTCAAAGACTCCTAGGTGATATAATAGGAAGAACATTATAAGACTTGGAGTTAAGAAGATCTCCGAGTGTGCCCTAGATTCTTACTATCTGTGTGACCTTGGGCAAGTTACCTAACCTTTTCAGTCTTAGTTTTACCATTGGCAAAATGGAGATTATAATAGAGTTGTTGTGAAGATACATTGCCTATCAACCATTCATCTATCCATCCATATCCATCTCTATCTCTCTCTCTATCTCTATCTCTCTCTCTATCTCTATCTCTCTCTCTATCTCTATCTCTCTCTCTCTCTCTCTCTCTCTCTATATATATATATATATCTCTCTCTCTCTCTCTCTCTCTCTCTCTCTCTATCTCTATCTCTATATTTATGTCTATATCTATATCTATGTCTATATCTATATATCTATGTCCATGTCCATGTCTATATCTATATCTATCAATCACTTATCTGTTTGAAGTGTTTTATAAACCTTTAAGTGCTATATAAATGTTAGCTGTTATTATTTATTACCTCATGCAGCAACCCATTGCTTTTATTCTAATTACTAGGTTATAAGAGGAACTTTTTCCTAACATCTCTAAATTCACCTCTTTACAATGTCTATTCAGTACTCCAGGATTTGCCCACTGGGGCCAAAGAGAGAACATCTAATAACTCCATTTTCATGTGATAGCCCTTTAAATTCTTGAAGATAGCTAATAGTTCAGCTTCTTCCCCATATGAATTTTTAATCAATTCTAGCCAACTGTGATAACTAGTGTATGGAGGACATTGTGAAGATAGCTAAAGCACTGAATGGACTAGAAATCTCCATATGCTGGAGCTAAATGGAGGGGTTTTTGTTTTATTATTATTTTAACCTGAATTATCTAGTTGAGTTCTGCTGAGTGATTTTTCACACTGGTACAAATCTTCATGCCTGAGGGACAAGGACAAAATAAGTGAGGGGATGTACCAATTACTATGCTGCAAAATTAATAGTGGAAGGATTGAGGGAAGAGGGCAGGAGGCTAATATTATTAACCTTCTTTCCTTCTTAATTGGCTTTCAAATTTGAGAGGAAGAGCCAAAATGAGTTATTAAGAAAATATTGATTCGAATGTGCTAAGCAATTGGAATGTTTTTGTTTCCATACTCTAAAGACACAATTGGTTCTGCATGGATAAGTTTCAAATTGCTCCAAACAGCACACGAACACTCTGTCCCAAGACTGTGAAACCCCTTTAGGAAAGAATGCTTATCACAGTGATTTCAGTTATTTTAGGTTTTGACAGTGAGTGCCAATGGGCGTGGTTTCCATGATTGTTCATTTTGTTCAGCAAACCAGTGTTCTAACATCCTTGGCTCAGGATCCCACAACTCATCCATGATTAAAGGGCATCACAATTCTGATAGTCTCTTTAGATATACAATTCTAATCTGAGCATTAGGGAAGAGGAAATAGAATCTGGAAGGGAGGAATCAGGAATCCAAACCTAAGCCAGCTTCAAGAGATAGCAGATTTTGCCAGGATATTTGGGAAAGACAAGCCAAATAGAAGAGGAGTCCATGGTTCTCTTAGCAAAGAGGGAATAGGTTTTATAGTTGTTTCAGTCATATTGGAATCTTCATAACCCCATTTGGGGTTTTCTTGGTAAAGATACAGGAATGCTTTGTTATTTCCTTCTCTATTTAGGTGGTATACTGGATAGAGTGTTGAGCCTGGAGTCAGGAAGACTCATCTTCATGAATTCAAATCTGGCTTCAGACATTTACTAGCTCTGTGACCTTGGAGAGTGACTTAACCTTGTTTGCTTCAGTTTCCTCATCTATAAAATGAGCTGGAGAAGGAAATGGCAAACTAATCCGGCATCTTTGTCATGAAAATCCCAAATGAGGTCACAAAGGGTAAGACATGACTGAAACAACTGAACAACAGCAAAGACATAGTTCCTGCCTTACAGACTTGAGTCAGGGATATCTTAAATGCCTAAAAGATACTAAATAATACAAAGCTGTATTAGGTATGGTCCAAATGAGAGGACTCCTCTTACTGAGTTTAAATCTGGCCTCAGACACTTATTAGCTGTGTGCCCCTGGGGAATCACTTAATCCTGTTTGCCTTAGTTTCCTTATCTGTAAAATGAGCTGGAGATGGAAATGGCAAAGCATTGTGGCATCTTGGCCAAGAAAACCCTAAATGAGAGTCAACTGGACCTGACTGAAAAGACTCAACAACATCATCAAAGTAGATTTTCAAAAAAAAATAATTCGTCTTTTTAATGTAGTGAGAGGTAAAGGTGGAGAAAATGAGTAGGAAAGGCATTGAGAGGGGCAGCTAGGTGGCGCAGTGGATAGAGCACCGGCCCTGGAGTCAGGAGGACCTGAGTTCAAATCCGACCTCAGACACTTGACACTTACTAGCTGTGTGACCTTGGGCAGGTCACTTAACCCCAATTGCCTCACCAAAAAAAAAAAAAAAAAAAGAAAAGAAAAGAAAAGAAAGGAAAGGCATTGAGGAGAATGAAGCCACCCATGAAGAACCTTTCATGAAAAATGTGAAGTTACAATGATTTGACTAAGGTGAAATAATTCCCTCAAAATTTCTTTAACCCTTGATCCAATCTTTATTTACTATTTTGTTTGAAATTATTCAAAATTTTTTTCTTTTTAGCTTGGGGCTTCTATTATTCCACATTTCTCTCAGAATTTTTAGATATGGTTCTTTTTTTGTAATGTTAAACTCCAAAAGATCTCTGATTTTAAATGTGCTGATTGAACAAGCTCTGCTTTGTGCATTTATCTTTCCTCCTTCCTCCATGATGAACTTCTTCACCTGAGATAGCATAGAAATAGGCTGGTGTGTGCAAAGGGGAAGCTTCTATAGATCATACAAGCCTAGTAATAGGTTTCCTGAAAGAAGAGCTGCCACCACATTGTTGTTTATATTGAATAAAACAAATACTGGACCACACACACACACACACATATATAGATATAGATATAGATATAGATATAGATATAGATAGAAATAGAAATTTTAAAATTCATTCTTTGTTTTTTGGGAGGGGTGGGGCAAGTGACTTGCCCAAGGTCACACAGCTAGTAAGTGTCAAGTGTCTGAGGCCAGATTTAAACTCAGGGCCACTGCTTTTATCCACTGTGCCACCTAGCTGACCTGGACCATATTTTTAAAAGTCTCTGTCATAATCCAAATAAATATTTAATCCTCTCTTGTCTTCCTTCCATATGTTAGGACATGTGCTCCACATGGTTCTAATTCCTTAGCTATCATCATGTATTAGGAGCATAGATCTAGAGATGGAAGGAGGTCATCTAACCCAATTCCTCCATTTAACAGATATAGACACTGAAGCCTATGGAGGTTAAATGACTTGCCCAAGGTCAGCAAGTGCCAGAGTCTAAATTTGAAGTCAGATCTTCTGAGTCTGTGTCTGGAGATTTCCTCATTTTTCCTTGCTGCCTCTCAGTTGCTAGCTGGCATCCAGTTAGGTTATGGTTCATATATGTCCTTCTCTGAATCCCATTTCTGTTTAAATCCCTTCTCTTTTGCTCCATGTAAATTTTCTTCTGGTGGCAGAAATCAGACCCATAGCTCTAAGGACAAGACAACTGGGGCCGCCAGGTGGCACAGTGGATAGAGCACCTGCCCTGGAGTCAGGAGGACCTGAGTTCAAATCTCACCTCAGACACTTACAAGCTGTGTGACCCTGGGCAAGTCACTTAATCCCAATTGCCTTAAACATCCAGGGTCATCTCCAGTCATCCTAATGTACATCTTGCCGCTGAACCCAGATGGTTCTGGAGGAAAGAGTGAGGCTGGTGACCTTGCACAGCCCTGCCTCACTTAAATCTAATTCACTTCAAGTCATGACATCACCCTGATGGCATTCTCTTTGAGAATGAAGGATAAACAACAACTCATTGATTCTGTCCTCATTACAAAGGCTTATGCACTCAATTTCCCACGGCTCCTTTAAAGCATCTCTATCTTCTTCTATGGCCAATTGAAGTTGGCTGTCTGTCATGGGTTTGTTAAAGCCATAGAAAGGAAGGTTCTTCCAGAGGGCATTAGTTCACTCATAGGTATTTGAGACTCTCCACAGTTTGGTCCTAACTTTTCCTGCCTTGTCTTCATCAATATCAACACACATTCATTGAGAGCTAGAGAGTGTATGAAGTTTTTAAGTTGGAGATATAAAGGGATGTAGGATATGACCCTTGCTCCCTTTTATTGGCCCTTTTGTTATCCATCCATGAAAAAGATCATTAATGATACCGAGCAGCAGGTGCTAAGTTCCAAATGAGTGAGACATAGAATACCTGTAACATGAGCTTAGGATAGGGAGAAATGAAGGGATCATCATGGGCTGAGACAGTAGGGAAAAAGTTTATAGGAGAGGCAGAGTAGGCTTAGGCTTTGAGGGATCTGTAAGACTGAGATAAGCAGAGAGGAGGAAAAAATGCATACTAGGGAGAGAGGTTGGTCTGAGCAAAGGCTTCCCTAAAAGCCTCTACCATTCCCCCTCTGCTTTAGCAAGTATCTCACTGTCCCAAAATATAGTGCGATCATTCCCCACCTTCCTGCCTTTCGCCAAACTGCTTCCCCTCCCCAGCATAATGTTCCCATTCCTCCTATTTTCTGATCAAAATTCCAGCCCTGCAATCTCCATGAAGCAGTGGTTTCTACTTCAGCTTACACTGACCTCAATGTCCTTTGAAATCCTATCACAATTGCGAGATAGGATCACGATTTCTGTAACAATCAGGATTTCTGTAAAAAATACAAATTGTAATATCTTTTTTTGGGGGGGGTTGCTTTTTATTTGAAGTTAAAGTGTTCATGTGGCGGGAAGCACAATGTCTAGAAAGATTAAATGAGTCGCCAGTTGTTATCATCCATGTAGTAAGTAGCTGAGTCAGAATTTGAACCTGGATTGTTTGACTCCAAATCCAAGTGCTCCTTCTAAAAGCCCCTGTTGTTTTTGTGGCACTTAATCAGAGAGATACTGTCTATGTTTAAACATTTCACATCTTCGTGTCTTCATAGCTAACTGAATTATTGTCTTCTTGGGGCTAGAAATATGATCAAGGAATTCTGACTTCTATCTACTCCTCTGTCTCTGCTAAGGATTGTACCTTGAACATCCCACTGAAGTAGTGGAGTATTTCTGGTTCTTAAAGATCTCCAGAGAAGGCAACTCATTCCAAGGCATGATAGCTAGTGGTTTTGTAGGAAAAGTCCAACCATCTTGGAAACCCAGAGTTCTCTTCATCCCACTTAGCTCTGTGTCACCCTAGTAGTACAATCTTGCCCTTCAACCTGGCTTTCTCTACTTGTGGAGGTCCCGTTCAGCCCAGCACTGGGTCAAGCCACAGAGGAGCAGAAGAGTGAAAATTAGGATCTCTAGGCTCCAGCAAAATAGCTAAGGGAGACCCATGTGGGACAGAAATTACCTTGGCACTGAAAGAAGGTGGCTTTCAAGGCTGTCCTGAAGCAACCAGTTAAGTTTTCCTTGAGAAACCTCAAGGCTCAAGGTTCAAGGCATTCTCTCACTCATCTCTCTCTCTCCATATACATGTACATGTAGATATAGATAGATATGTGTATGTGTGTATGTATATGTATATGATATAAAGCATTTATATCAGTGTATGTATATATATGTGCGCATATAAATGTATAAATATATATGTACAAATGCATAGATGTATAAATACATATATATGTGCACGTCTATGGATTCATACATATGTTTATACGTATATACACATACACCTATATAGATGTGCTTTATATATTATATATACACATATACATATTATATATACAATCCTAAACACACCCTATATTTGTATACATATATACACCTATATATACAATGTACTACGTGTGCATAAACACATATGATATATATACACTACATTTATGCATATTTATAACATATAGCACACAGTACATATACAATATACACACCTATACACACTACCTATGTTTATATGCATACACATATACAAGCATATATATACAATATATGCAATCTATATATATATACACTGTATATGCATGTATATATATATACATACATATACACACACACTCACAGACACATACACACACAGTGATAGGGGTTTGAACTTATCTCCACATCACAGAGACCTTGCTCAATTATCTGCCTGCCCTCACACTGGGCTAAGCTAGGGGTATGCACATTAACTTCTGATTATACCCTTTTGGAAATCCTCTTGACAGGAAGGAAATGAGTTTACCCCATGTCACCTCTGCAATGTTCAGGTAGCCTTGGTTTCTGTAATAATAGTAGAGTTTGATGTTTTATTTTTCTGGGGATGAAGTTTTTGTTGTTTTTGTTGTTGGCTTTCTTTCATTTCGAGAAAAACATTACTGTGGTGGGCACTCTGGGAATCCAGGGTGTGTGACTGGTCTATAGTTCCTGTCTCGCCCTGCATACTCACCCTGCGTCCTTGAGCCGAGGTTCTTGGCTGATGGGCATTCTATCTTCCTGTGAAAGGAGCGTGGTCTGTGGGTCTGTGTGATGGAGCCATAGATTATTATGGCTGTCATCATTATATTCAATGAAGCACAACTATAGCCAAGAACCTTCTGCTCCAGTCACACTGGTCTCCTCCCTGTCCCCTGACTATGCTCATTCCCTCTGCATTTTGGCTTATGCCACCTCTCCTCTTTCTTCCTGTCATCCTTTAAAAGACTGAAATCACTCAAGCCTCTCTAGTGGAAACAAAATCTTTCTCCTTATAGCATTCATACATTGCTCCCAGTTCTGCCTTTGTGTGTGTGTGTGTGTGTGTATGTATGTATGTATGTGTGTGTGCACATGTGTGCATGTGCACTCAAAGCCTAGCCACAAGTCATCCCAGTTCTCATACAGGGGAAGGAAATCTGTAAGATGCCCAGTGGTACCCAAGACTCCCAGCCTCCAGCCTCTATTCTACTTAGACTTCTCTCTCTTTCATTCACTCCTACCTGGCAGAGAGTGCTCTTAGCTGTTTCTCTCACCTCATTTACCTTGGACAGGCAAGTTAACCTCACTGGCCCCTTAGTTTACTCTTCTATAAACTAAGGAGGTTGTCGTGACCTCTGAGTTTCCTTCTAGCTCAAAATCTATGATCCTTTGGCTTCATCTGGAATTGTAAACTCTTTGAGGGCATGGGCTATGCCTTCCAGGCCCTCCTGCCTGGCTTGCGCTACTGCAGTAGTCAAGCCATGTGTTATGGTTGGAAGTAATAGGTAAGACTTCTTTGTGGAAGAACAAGCAATGTGCTTCCAGGAAGTTTATTTGTCTGGGTGGCTCTCCTTGCATTTCTGTGTTCATGTTCCCCTGTGTGTCTTTCTGCATTGGATGGTACAGTAAGCTGCTTAAAGTCTTAAGGTAATACCATGCACCAGAGGGCTGGCCAGTGATGACTGTGTTTCTGGGTCCTAGACAATATCTTCTAGACTCTTCAAGGGGTATCTTTCAGAAGTCACAGGACCCTTTCTGTCAGCTAGTATAGGACCCTGGCATTCTTATACTTTGGGTTACAGCCCCAGAAAAGTAACTTTAGAAATAGAAATAAACTAGATAGTACTTCTCCCCCCGCACCCCCCGCAATAGAAAAACATAAAAATAAGTCATGAACCAGAGAGCGGAAGGAAGATGGACGGTGCCAGGGAAGATGAATTTAGTGTGGAGAAGGTGGTTCACAGCAAGCAAAGCAGCCATGACATTTCAAATTGCTGCATGACAGAAAAAGATCAAGGTTGATATGAGGTTGATAGGCAGACAGTGTTCTCATTTGTACTAGAACATTGTCATGAGGTTGTCGGGACAGTTGTTTGGACAGGGCAATTTGTAACTTTAATTTTCAGTTCATTTCCCAAGGTTATTTTTAGAACTGAACAGTCCAACCCAACCCATAAGTCATGACAAACTAACCTCATTTCCTTTTATGACAGTGTCACTAGGATGGTAAAGCAGGATTTGAGGGACATAGATATAAATTACCTAGATTTCAACTAAGGCCTTGATGAAGTTCCCCCAAATATCTTTGCTGACAAGATGAAAAATAGCTGGATAATGATAGTTAGGTGGATTCAGAAGGGGTTGGATGGGCAAACTAAAAGGGAAGTCATTTGGCCACTAATGGGTTCCGTGTTAATTGGAGAGAAGATTGAAGTCCCTCAGGTATGTGTTGGGCTCTGAGCTGTTGGACATTTTTATCAATGACTTGCATAATGATAGAACTGCCATACATATCACGTTTGCAAATTACAGAAAGTTTGAAGAACTAGTTAAAATACTGGATGATAGAGACAAGATTTATCAAGAGCTTGACAGGACTAGAACAGCGATCCAAATCAATTAAGATACTATTTAGGGGCAGCTAGGTGGCACAATGGATAGAGCACTGGCCCTGGATTCGGGAGGACCTGAGTTCACATCGGGACTCAGACACTTGATACTTATTGGCTGTGTGACCCTGGGTAAATCCCTTAACCCCAATTGCCTCACCGAATAAAAGATACTATTTAAAAGGGTTAAATTAAAAACCCAAGTTTTAAAAAAAATAAGCCAGTTTCACACAGTAAACACACAGCAAAAGGTGACCAGGTAAACAGTCTTCCCAGAGACACATTCCTAGTCTACAAATCAGTTCCATTGGTTACTTCCATTCAAAACATGTAGCTTGACCACAATATTGTAATAGGTCAGCCTTAGAAGACATAGCCCCGACCCTCAAGGACTTTATCAGTTTGTTTCAAAAAGATCTTGGATTTCGGTCAGGCTTGATATGAGTCAGCAGTGTGACATGGCAATCAAAACCACAAATGTTATTTTAGGCCTTGTTAAGGGATAAATAGTGCCAAACAAAGGTAATTGTGTTCTACTCTGCCCTGCTCAGTTTTCCAGCTAGTTTACATTGTTCAGTTCTGGGTACCACAGTTGAAGGGGGACGTTGATAAGGTGTTGACATTCTGGAGGAGGTCACTCTAGATGGTGGAGTGCCTTGAGATGATGCCACATGTAGGGATAAATTGCAAGAACTTGAGATGGTTGGTCTGTCAGAGGGAAGACAGAGGAAACATGATAGTTGTCTTCAAGTATTTGAGGCCCTGACATGGAGGAGGTATTAGATTTGTTCTGCTCAGCTCCAGAAGGCAGAACCAATACTAATGAGTAGAAGCCGGCAAAGAGGCAGATTTCTTCTTCATCTGAAGAAAAACTTCTATACAGAATACACACACACACACACACACACACATATATATATATATATATATAATATATATAATATTATATATATATAATATATTATATATATATATATATAATAATTTCCTAATAAAGAGGCAGTTAGAGAGTGTAGTAGACAATGTTGGAGTCAAAGTCAGGAAGACAAGTTCAAATCTTATGCCTAACACTTACTAGCTGTGTGACCCTGGACATGTCACTAACTTCTCTCAGCTTCAGTCTCTTGTGAAATGGGGATCATGGGAGCACCCACCATACAGGGTTGTTGTGAGGATCAAGTGAGATGGAGTATGTAAAGTGCTTTGCATTTTTTATGCCAACTATTGTTATTAATAATGATTAGAATTGTCAGGAAGAGTAAGGGGATGCCTGAGGAAATGGTGGGTTCCTCCTCATTAGGGGATTTCAAACACAGGATGCATGATCACTTGCTTAGTAGGAGGATGTATTGGGAATTCTTGGTCAGGTATGAGGCAGCTTTCTTGGCCTCTTAAAGCCCAGCTCTGATTCAGACACTCAATCCAAGTCTCATTTATCAACTCAGAAGGGGTGATCATTGCTATCTTTGAAAGACAAAGAGTAGTCCATGAATCTGAAATCCCTCTCATTCTGGTTTTGTTAGGGGTGCTCGCATTTGGGGATTAGGGAAGAGATTCTTAGCCCAGTATAATGGAGAAGGATGAAGGAGGAAGTACCATACCCTATTTCACCGCTTCTCTTAATCGGCTCTGAGCTGAGTTCCTGAGCATTGCTGCAGTCAACGGCATATAGGCACAAGCATGACAGCATCTGTCATGTCTTTTAGATGAAGATTGGCATTTTCCAGTTCTGTGACACCCACTATCTCCAAAGTTGTTTTCATAGCCAGATCCCCCAGAAGGTGACGGATGATATTAGTAAGCAGCAAAGTGATAGGGGAGGGGCAGGCTAAGTGCTTTCAGGGTGGGGGCTGCGAAAAGATTTGACACGATTTTCTAAAATACATTTTATTGATTTGGAAGAGACAGGAGAGGGAAGATGGAAGAAACAAGACTCAAGCGTCTCTTCTAAGTATGGAGCAAAAGACTTCTAGACAGTGAGAATCCACCTTCTTTTTTACCTTCAGGGTAGAAATAAACTTTTAATTCCCAAGGAAATTTTCTTAATTCAATGGGAAAAGTATTTATTGAGCACTTGTTGTGTGAGGATTGTGCCAGTTGCCAGAGAAGATAAAATGAAAGACCTCAATCTTCCATTTAAGAAGTTTACATTTTCCCTGATGAGACCAGATTCTCATAGAAGATAACAGTGACTAAATGCCCAAGTGAACACTATGGGAATTCATCCTTCAGAAAAGGGAGGGATTGTTATCGACTGGAAGAGAAGGGAAAGGGTTAACAGAGCAAGTGAGATTTGTACTAGACCCTAATAGATGAGTAGTAAGAGGTATAAAAGGAGAGAGGAGGGGGACAACCTGACCAAAAGCAGAGCTAGGAATGAATTTTACCATGTTGTTGGAACACCAAACTGGAAGTATTAGAAGGGTCTTGTTGGGAAATAAGGTTGCCAATATCAGCACTGGAGAGTAAATGAATCCTGAGTGGATTAGAAATGTCGATACATTCCAAATGTGCTTAGATTGTAAAGCTCATTGGACCATGATGACTCTGTCCAATGAGTCTGGAAAACTTTTTCACAGATCAAAGAGGCATTTTACAGTTTAGGTGTCTAAAGCTATTTCTACAGGACAAAGGTCTTTATCCATGTCCTATCGGAAAGGTATCTCTGAAAAAGATTTGAAGACTCTCTTGCCAAAGTTAAAATAGAACTTCTTTTTCTATATCCTAGTCCCACCCAATCTTTTGACATTCTTTCTCCTGGGAACTCCCCTAGACTTACCTCTCTACTTCCTCCTATCAATCAATTCAATAGACAGAAGGAAAATGCCACATCTAATGGCAGCTCAGTTACCTAATTTGCAGAACTGGGTTTCCATGAGATGGGGTTTCTTTTCTTACCACATTAATTTGGGGAGTTTTCTCCTCCCATATGTAGGACTGCTTGCCTGCTGAGCTGAGCTAGGCCTTCGAAGTCCCTGTCTGCCATCGCTCAGTGCCCTACATAATTCGTCAAGTGTTTTCAAATTGGTGGAGCTTAAAAATGACAGCCATTTGAAATGGAGTAGAATTTGGTATTATTAAAATAGCATTCTAAATTTTAATCTTGTGCATCGACTTTTTAATAGCTTCAACTTCCACTAAAATTATGGGTAGTGTTCACAGAGATTCAATTTAAATACTGTCAGGCAAGACTGATTTCTCTCCTGGAATTACTAGATTTTTTTTTCTTTTCTTTTCTTTTTCTTTTTTTCAAACCAGTGAGTTAATTTTTCAATACTTTGAGATTTTATAGAATTCTCTAAGAGTCTAAAGAGACCAGACTCTTTGGACTATGTCTTTCCCCTTCCTCTCCTCTCCCCTCCATCTATCTTTTCAGAGAAGCTGTTTATGATGTATAGCAGTCCTTTCCTTTAGAAGCAATTAATTGAGTTTCAGTGCATTTTTTCTCATCATTAAGATCAATGTTACCATTTGGGCTAGAGATGAAGTTCCTGTCTAATCATGGGATGATTTACAGTAATGTCTTTATGTTTCCCAGGTCTTGGCAGGGGCTGGAGGAGGAGGGGGATGGGTGAGGGCAGTGCCTGGCTGCTTTCAATAGCATTCATTGATAAAGGGTTAAACATGACAAAACCTTCTCCCATAGACTCAAGGTCATGAAAACTTTCTCTACTTGGGAAAGCCATCGCGATTGTTTGCTTTTCTTAATGGCCCAGGTGATCTTGGCAGAAGATAACCTTTCTGGGCTTCAGTTCCTCATTTGTAAAAAGAAGGGGCTGGACAAGATGACCTCCAAGGTCGCTTCTAGCTTTAATCCCCACCTTTGCCCCCACCCCCACCCCACTGCCACCCTAAGCACTTTAGTCAATATATTGCCTACATTGGATGATATAATGGAAAGAGCCCTGGTCTGGGAATAAGACCTGAGTGAGTATTGGCTCCAATATTAACCATCTGTGTGACTGTTGGCAAGTCACTGAACCTCTCTGTACCTTGGTTTTCTCATCTATAAATAAAGATAATAATATTTATAATATTTAGAGTTATTATTATTATTATTATTATTATTATTTTGGCAGGGCAATGAGGGTTAAGTTACTTGTCCAGGGTCACACAGCTAGTAAGTGTGTCAAATGTCTGAGGCCGGATTTGAACTCAGGTCCTACTGAATCCAGGGCTGGTGCTTTATCTACTGTGCCATCTAGCTACCCCCTATTTTGAGGTATTATAAGGAAATCTCTTGTTAACTATAAAAACCTAGAGGACCATAAACTGCTACCGCTGCTATTGCTAGGCACCCAGTCAATGTTTGTCATTGGAGGTGATGAAGAAGAGAAAACTCACGGAAGTCCTTGAATGCCTTTGTCTAATTTAATGACTGTGGGGTTTGGAATGGAGAAGTCAGTGCTTTTCTTCCCAAGGAAGGAAGGTGTACAGTAAATGCTTGTCAGCTTGATGACTAGTTGATACACAGAAGACCCAATATTTACAAAGTACATTTTTATTTATAGATTGGAAAGCTTTCCCTCAAACCTCCTCTAGAGCATGGGAGAACCATTTTTGTGTCATAGATTCTTTGGAAATCCAGTGAAACCTTTAGACCCCATGCTTAGAATAATGGTTTGTTGCCAAGATTAATAATTGAAGGAAATGATAAATCACAGTAAGAGTTTAGTTAAAATAAAGATGTATTTGTTTCCTTCATCCAAGTTAATGGATCTCCTGAAACCTGTCATTGATCTAAGGTGGATCTGCCCAGATACTAGTGTTACGCTTTCTATATTACCTTTCAGCTTTCTTCTCTCATGTTAGTTTCATTGTAACAGTAATCACACTCCAACTTATTTAGAATTGGTGACTAAATTTAGTTGGGCTAAAGTTGACTTTTGCTTCAAATAAAAAGACAAATTTGATAATGCAAATTATTAGGTGGCTGGTGTGTTTATTTGCAACAATTTGTTAATAAAACTGGTTATTTAGGTTATCTCCCTGGATCTTCAACAACCCTGTGAGGTAGATGCTATTATTATATCCATTTTACAGATGAGGAAACTGAGGCTGATAGAAGTTGAAAGACTTACCTAGAGTCACACAGATAATCATTTTGAGTCAGGACTTGAACTCAGGTTTTCTGATTCACTATACACCTTTGCTGCCCCTTACAAATATTCTGCAACTGAAACATCACTAGTTCAGCCTATTTCCTTTCTTCCATTTAGTCTGAATTAGGTTTGAGTAAAACAGATTTTGTTCATCATCTGTCTTCCTCTGTTGGGTCCCCTTTTTCCCCTTCCATATCTTGTGCCTCCCTCAGTCCCCCTCCCAAGGCTGTGTTCCACTATTGTGCTCATCATCCATCATGGTGAAGCATTGCTGACAGTGGCTGGTGACCCCACAAAACAGAGGCGTGTCATCTCTGCTGCTTTTCAGAGGGGACCAGCTGGTAGGGACATCCTGCCTGAGGCTCTTTGGAGCAGGTGGAGGAATGAAAGCAAGTGGTTGGGGAGGTGGCCTAGGGAAGCTAGTCCTGCAAGGGGTGCCCACTAACCCTAGGGTGGTGCTGGTGATGTGGAAAACAGCAGCAGCAACAACAACAGCTGGGGATTCCTGATGTTTTAGAAGGGAACAAGGAGATGAGAAGCCATTTGGAAAGTGGCTTGGGGCAGAGTCTAAACAGCTGCATTTCTAGATGATTCCATCTGAAATATAGAGATTATCCTTCGAGAGAGCTTTAAAGTAGTGGGTTCGGAGTCAGAGGACATGGGTACAAATCCTGACTCTGCCACTTATTATGTGTGACCTTACACGAGTTACTTCTCCTCTCTGGGCTTCATTTCCTCATCTGTAAAGTGAAGGGATTGGGCTAGATGATGTCAAAGATGTCTTCCACCTTTAACCCTATGAAGCCCTCACAACAACTCAGAAAGGTCGGTTGAACCAGTAATATTTTCCTTATTTCCTAGGAAAGGAATGTGAGGATCATAGAGGTTAAGCCCAAGGTCACGTACTTATTACATGTCAAAGGTTGGGATTTGAGGTCAGGACTTCTGATACCAAGTTTGGTTAAGATAGTATGCATGGCAACCTTTTATAGGAAAAAAAAGCCTGGAGAATATGTTCTCATAACAAATATCTTTCTTCATCTTTGGACCCTTTGATCTGGTCTTCCTATAATATCAGCATTGATTCCGAGTCCTCCAGACACTCCATCAAAGAGCTGGACTGGTTGGGGCCACTGGTTCTGCTGATTCACACAGGCTATGCCAGCCCTGTTAGCCTGTTCCCTTTTGGGGAGGCTGACAGAATGATGGAGCAATGAGTGGGGAGCATGGCCCCAGGCATGTAATTAAGCAGGTTGGGTGTGGAGGAGGAGAAAGGCAACTGTTTGGGTAAACAGGGAGTTTGGGTGTTACAGCAAGGCACTTAAACTCTCTACAGCTGTCAGGAGAATTGAGGATTTATGTTTTGGCTTTCTTATCTTTTCGGAAACTTCTGAGGCCTTTTGATGTTGGTTTTTCTGGTGAGTGGGTAGGTTGGGGAGGGTGCGATCTGGCAAAGTTTTGTGACCCTAACCCCCTTTACCCTTCCAGCAAATTACAATCAGTTTGAGTAAGAAGTAAGTCAAATCATAGCCTGATAAAGCTACATTATGAGGAAACTACGGTTTCTAAAGGTAAAGGAAATTATAGGATGGATCATGAGTTTGGTTTTACATGTTAGTAGCCATTGAGTTCAAACCCCTAAATTTATATGTGGAAAGATAGAGAGTCAGAGATATTAAGTGACTTGCCTAGTATCACATAGCAAATAAGTTTCTGAGCTGGGATTTGAACCCAGCTTTTCCTGACTCCTGTGTGACCTTGGCCAAGTCATTTAACCCTGTTTGCCTCAATTTCCTCATCTCTAAAATGAGCTGGAGAAGGAAATGGCAAACTACTTCAGTATCTTTGCTCAGAAAACTCCAAATGGGGTCACAAAGAGTCAGACATAACTGAAAAATGACTGAACAACAAATTCCCGACTCCAAGTTCCCATGTCCTATCCACTACTCAGTGTTCCCTCAGAAAGAGCTGAGGCCCATACTTTTTCCTGTTGCCTATGGCAATGATAGATGCTGGGTTAGGCTAGCTTTTTACTTTTCCCATGCCTTTCTTTGGATGCTGGCCCTTGGAAAGTGTCCAGTGGACTGGGATGTTGAGTACCCCTACACAAAACACATGCACCTGAAGACAGAACTAGAGGATAGTCTTGCTATGATTTTGTCCTTGGGGCGGGGCATGCTTTGGATATTCTCAGTGAAACTCCTTTATACCAATTAACATCCTTACTTTCCAATTTTATTTATACTGTACAGTCTAGTCTAGCCATGCCTCTTTATTATTGCGTGTGTATAGTTGAATGTTTGAACCTCAGTATGGGACTTTGCATTTAAACCTCATCCAGTTTATCTTATTAGAGTTGGGTCAATGTTTTAGCTTGTCCACATCTTCTTGGATTTTGATTCTCTCATCCATTTTTTTAAGCTTCTTCCTCCCAGCTATTTTATGAAGCTTTGTGTCATTTGCAAACCTGACAAATATACCCTTGACACCCTTTTCCTAGTCACTGTTAAACTGTTGCAATGGTCTTCTACATGGATTCCTTTCCTTGTCTCTTCCCATTCTAATTCATCATTGACAATACTGCAAAAACATTCATAAAACATCCATATGATCCTATCACTCCCTGCTTAATAAACCTCAGGGGCTTCCTATTACTTCCAGGAAGCACACACATACATATACATGCACACATATAAATGAATGTTTATATATATATATATATATATATAAAATGTCTTTATATATATATATAATGTGTATACATACATACATACATATGTGTTTATATATGTATGTATGTATATTTCTCCCTTTGGCATTTGAGGCTCTTTATAACATGGCTCCTTGTCTTTTTGTCTTTTATCAATCCATTATTCCCCTTTGTATACTTTGTGTTTTAGCCATACTAGAGTACTAGCTGTTCCTCCCTCCCAATGCTTCATCTCCTATACCTGTATCTTTGCATTGCCTGTTTGCCCTGCCTGGAATGAATCTATTCCTCATCTTTGACTCTTGTAATCCCTGGCCTTATTCAAGATTCCTCTAAGGTACCCCCTTTTCCAGGTGGCCTTTCCCTGCTTTCTTAGCTGCTAAGTGTCTTCCTTCTCTAAGACTACCTTTAATATGTATTTATATTTAATATGTATTTATTTTGTATGTGCTGATTTATATCTCCCCCATTAGAATGTAAGCTTCTTGAGGGCAGGCAAGGCATATAGTAAACTATATGCTGGCATATAGTAAACACTTAATAAATGCTTGTTGATTGGCTAATCAATAGTATGCTGGGAAAGTGTATTCAGCCTTTGACCCAATTTTCACTCCCTTGGTCACGAGCAGATTTGACCAACCCAGACAGGGCAGAAGTGGCCAAAGGAGTAAGTTGGGAACAGTGAACTGTAGGCCATGAAGTATAGTTAACAAGCACCCCCAGCCCAGCCCTTTTCATGGATAGCAGCAACATCTGCTAACATGCATTTAGAGAGGAAAAGATAACTACTGTGTAGCCTAGCTCAACCTTTAAAATTAGAATACATTTGCATGTTGCAGGGAGGATCAATGCTTTATTGATTGGCTAAGAGAATACCAATTTCTACAGCTGTCCCCTCTCGATGGGTACATGCCCACCCAAATACACTGGGTTGGAATGTTCTCAGGGAGAGGTGAGAAGGCCCATCCACTAAAATGTTTAAAACCAAATGAAATCAATCATCACTTGCTAAGTGTCTCCCTTGTGCCTAGCCCCATGGTAAATGCTGTGGGATTTTTAAAAGAAGCCTAAGAACACAATTAGAGGCAGTCGGTGTGCCAGTGGATAGAGAACTAGGCCTGGATCCAGGAAGACCCGAGTTCAAATCCAGTTACAGACACTTCCTAGCTATGTGACCCTGGGCAAGACACTTAACCTCTGATTGCCTGCCAAAATGGATCCACTGGATTGACTGGAAAAGGAAATGGCAAAACAGTCCAGCATCTTTGCCAAGAAAACCCCAAATCAGATCACAAAGGATTGGACACAACGGAAGCAACTGAACAACAACAAAGACATTGAGTTGGGGAGATCATAATTATTTAAAAGATACTAAATGACACAAGGAAGTTTTTGGTATAGACCAAATGAGAAGACTCATCTTCTGGAGTTCAAATCTGGCCTCAGATACTTTCTAGCTGTGTGACCATCACTTAACCCTGTTTGCCTCAGTTTCCTCATCTGTAAGATGAGCTGGAGAAGGAAATGTCAAACCATTCCAGTATTTTGCTGAGAAAACCCTAAAGGAGGTATGCAGAGTCAGGCATGACTGAAAATGAGTAGGTCAGATGATTAGTTCTGTAACAGGATCTCAGAGGAACGAGGAATCCCTATGGGTTGGGGTGGTCTGTGAAGAAATTATGGAGAATTTGGAACTTGAACTGCATCTTATAGGATGGGTATGATTTAGGCAGATGAAGGGAAAAGAGGGGAGAATTCCAACTTGGTGGGAGCACAGAATCCAAAAGCATATTGTCCCAGTAACAGACAGACTAGTCTGACTGGAACAGAGGGGAGTAGCTGGAGTTGGGTCCAGATGATGATGGTGGTGCCAAGTGGGTTGAATGTGACTCCAAACTGTTAGAGGGAGAGCTTTCGCTGACCACAAGAGTTAGTACATCAAGCATATCTACCTCTCCCTGAGAGAAGACAGTGAGGGCTTATGTTAAAGTGGGAAAGACAGTTGGGCAAATTAATATTGAAATCCCAGATCAGGGTTGAAATGCTGGTTCTGACACTTATTAGCTACATGACAAATAAGTCACTTAAACTTCCTTGGCCTCGCTTTACTCATCTACAGAATGGGGATCACAATATTTGCACCATTGACCTGACTGGATTGTGGCTTAGAAAGCAGATAGAAATAGGAGGTATTGTTGATGTGCTAAATAAACAGAGCTGTTATTATTAGAAGGCTTTGGTCCCAGATGAGTATGACCAAGCTACAAACTGCCAGGGGGATAATACTCAACGCAAATGAAGTTTCCCCCCAGAGGTGAGTCTTTGTTATTCAATTTATTAGAGCAACTACTGCTGTTATGCCTTGCTTTTCCATTCTTAGACTGAAAAAACCCAGTGCCTAGCTAGCTGGCTGAGCCCCAGCCACAGTCAATAGGATGGAGGAGAGCATCTCTAGTGCCAAGAGAAATATTAACTCGCTTGACCTTTAGTAAAAGAGTGAATTCATTTATTGCTCAGCAACAATCAGGGGTTTGCATTCCGGGTTGCCTTCTGTTTTTGCATTGTTCTTCCTCCTAAATGACTGCAGGTTTGAAGCAGCATTTTAATCAAGTAAAACCTCAGCTTATATCTGAAGTCACATGTATGGATGCAGCCAATAACCAGCCAGTTGCCCTTAGTTATGTGGCTATTTCCCTGTAATAGTAACCAGGCATGATCCAAGGCACACTGTGGCTTAGTTGATAGAAAGGTGATCTGATTGTAATGACCCTGAATATCGGTTCACCTCCCCCTTCCAACACATAATGACTGTGTGACCCTGAGCAAGTCATATAACCTAGGAGTGTTACAGGCAACTGTCTTATAATACTGTAAGGTATATAGAAAGTGGCCACCTGAATTGGTAGAGTTTTCTTATCTGGGAGGTCCCTATAACAATGCTAGTCCCTAGCCTGTGGTCATCTGTGCTTTAAGGTTTATAAAATGCTTTCTGCATGAGAACTCTAGAAAGTCACTAGTACAAATATTATTATAGTTATAGAGACTCATAGACATTAAGTGATCTGTGTAAAAGCATATAGACATGAAATGGCAGTCTAGACTCAAACACAGAAACTTTGATACCAAATTCATCACACAGTCCTCCCTCCTTCCCTTTCCCCATTCCATCCTACTCACTCTCTCTCTTACTCTCTCTCTCTGTCTCTCCTCCTTTATGTTTGTATGTTATGTGTGTATAGACAGACACACATATATAAAAGCATTGGGTATTAAGAAAAGAAAAACATGCTCTTCAGAGCCTTCATTTTTTATATTGGGGGTCCTTATCATGGGGTCCATAAACTTAATACAATTTTTGATAACTATTTCAACATGATTGGCTTCCTTTGTAATTTTATTTATTTTATTTTATGCATTTGAAATATTATTCTGAGAAGTCCATAGTCTTCAATAGATTGCAAAAGGGGTCCAGGACATACACAAAAAGTTAAGAACCCCTGGTCTACAGGCATCTTTTCGTCACCTTTAGGGTCACTAAGAATTATGATATCTTTGAGATTATGATTTTTTTATGATTTGTAGCAATGCGGCATCAGAGAGCTAATACCGGTATTAAAATAATGGGCATTTGCTATGGGGAAAAGCTTAATTTCCCAATTATGATTCAGCCTGTTCTCTTATTCAACTCCAGTCACCACTCATTTCCTGCCTACGTTGCCTGTGCAAGATATACATACCAAATGGACTAATGCAATGAACTGTCCATCCAACTACATTTAAGATCTGGGCAATGTACATTCTTCATCTGCTTAGTTTTCTATGTATGGATTGCTAGGATGCTTGACAGCTACATATCTCATTGAGGAGCCTGGTTATGCTCGTGGCCTCAAAGCAATCAACACTGAATCATCTCCACATGAAGAGAACCTCAACTCCAGGAATGTTCTTTTTCTGATACCTCATTATAGTTTCCCAAAGTCATGGTTAGAGTAGAACAGTAGCTTTGTCATGTTCTATTATATCGGGAAGGCTTTTCAATGCACTACAACTACTATCCAATGATCAGCTTATCTAAGTACAAAAAGGATTTTCACCAGATGGTTGGACTCAATGATGAAATTTTCAAAATTTGAGTAGTTGGAGTTTCATGAATCCCCAGAGTCAAAGATTTCATTCAACCTTCTGGTGAATGAGATTGTTCTGTGTATGAAGCAGACAAAAATATCAAGTATTCCCCTTTTCCCTTTGCAGTGATGGTCATGGTATTGTAGAATAGAGAGAATAATCATAAGGATTTAAACTATCTGCAAATATTTATTTTAAGGATTGATGTTCAAAATGTGAGACCTTTGCTAAGTAACCTGTCAGGAACTTAGTACTACATGAGCTACATCCTTATGATAATGCTATAAATGAAACAAAAGCCACAATAATAATTATCTATCAATTAAATAATCATTCTATCAATCAATCATCTATCTATTATCAATAAAACATTATCAAACACCTAGTATGCAACATGCATTTGCTAAGAAGTAGAGATACATATATAATCAAATAGACAGTCCCTGCCCTCAAGGAGGTTATAGTCAAGAGTGAAGGGAAAACAACACATAACAGGGAGATAGCAAGGTGGAGGGGGAAATTACATGGTAGAATGACTGGAGCTATTCAAGATATGCTATGGAGGCCTAGAACTGAGTCAAATAAGGGCAAAATTGGCCCATCAAAGCCCATGTTGGCTCCAGAGACTGAGTTCAGTTTTCTAGTGGAGAGTAGGTAATGGCCCAAGTGGAGACAAAATTTATAATGTGCATCAAAATCACAGATTCTCTCCAGGGAGGCAAAGAAAGGAAGCAGTCAAGTTGGTACTATTATACCAAAGGTTGCTAGCAAGAAGCATTTCTTGGGACACTTGGTCATCTCATCTTGCAGGGCAAACAGGTAACCACAGAGATAGATGCAGCTTTTGAGCTAAAACTGTGAAAGTCTACAAAACTGACCACTTATGGGATATCAGCCTCTGAATCAATTCCATACATACATGGATACCTGCTATTTCAATGCAAAGTTAGGCACATGGAGACAGTGAAAAATTAGAAGTGAACTGTGGTTTGGGATGAAGAAATGAGGAATGCTAGAAGCTTATAGATCTCTCAGAAGCTTCATGCCTGTGTGTCATGAATACTTCCTTCAAGAAAAGAGTCATGAGGTATTGGATGTGGAAAGAGCTTCATAACATAACAAAATATGACTGAACACATCAATAGCCAGGAAATGGTTGATTAACAACATAGGAGTCATTTTAGAATCAGAGAAGTTTGCTATTTAGAACGTAGGTAAAGCTCATGATCAAATTAGAAAAAACGATACAGGTGAGAGGACAGCATGGAATGTAATTGTAGCAGCTTTAATCTGGCTCATTGAAATAAACTGATTTTAAAAATGGGATAAAAGTAGATTGATGTATTCTGATTAGTTCTACTTCCCAGCAAACTTTAACCAACATAAAAGAGTTGTCAAAATGAGGAGGCCATGGGTGGGTGGGGGTTGGGGGCAGAATTGGACTCAACAACCACTTGATTTTCTTGCCCAGCAGAGAAAGATGGAAACCGAGGGCAATACAAATATAAGGTCATTTTTGATGGATGCTAGAATATTAGACATATAAAGCATTTGTTAACTGATTACTATATATATGCCAGTCACTGTGGTAAGCACTGGGCATACAAATATAAGCAAGCAACATAGTTTTTGCCTTTAAGGGACTTATATGCTAATAATGAGAATAACATATAAGGAGGAGTGGGGAAATGAGTAAGTGTGGGATGAGATGGGGAGATCATAGTATGGAGATAGCTAAGAATTGGGGAGGAGGGTCTGGTTCCGAAAAAGATCAGGAAATAGCTCATTTCCAGAACCCCTTGTGGGGGTGGAATCTCAGGTTCTTATTGGGGAAGGAAATGGGGTGATAGCTAGAGATGAGGCAGTATGGTGGAGTAATGGTTGAAAAGTGAAAAAAATAGCACCATAAAACAGGATGAACAAAACAGATAACAATAAAATCAGTGAATGGGAAAACAGGTCACAGAAAGGTCGGCCTGAGACCAAACAATCATCCTGGAAGCATTTGGGAGGAATCCTGGTTCAGTGGAATGAGCACTGACTGTACCGAGTGATTTCCATGTGGTCTCTCCACATTGGAATGGACGGTCCTTGAGAACTGTTTAGATTTATAATCCTAGATGTGAAGTGGAAAAAAAAAAACACCCTTGCCTTTGTTCCTATAGTGATCTCTTCTTATCATCAGAGACAGTCAAACTGCCACATTTTGAAACTGCCACTTCGGAACCTAATGTGCTTTAGAAGGAAGTTCGAATGGTACTCAAGGAAACTGGGAAGATCAACTCGACTGAACTCATTGCAGAAATCAGTGTTTGAGGCAACACGATTTTCAAGGCCCTTCAAGACAAAGAGGGGGAGGATTCTAAAAGAATGGAAATGTCACGGATGGGATCATTAAGAGAAAAGGGGCTAAGGAGACACCAGCAACTATTTGGCAGGTGCTTTGTTTCTCATCTCTAGAAGACCTTTACATAAATGGTTTGTGGACAAATTGATGGAATTTTCAAAAAATACAAGAAAGAAACTGATAGATTTTCACAGCTGATTTGCTACAACAGGCCATCATTTCATGGTTAAACAATTATATATAAGGTACAGAAGATGGAAGATAGGTAGCTAGGTAGAGTAATTATTAATATATTAAGCACCTACAATGTGTCAGGCACTGTGCTAAATTCTGGAAATATATGCAAAAAATAAAAAGAGAAAATCTCTGCCCTCAAGGAGAGCCTACTGTATTTGAGTTGTCATTTACTCCCTTCCACTTTTCTGTGCAGAACCACAATGAAATTTCTGAAAAATTAGGGGAACTTTTCATTTCTCATTCTCTCTAAATTCATAAAAGAGTGGGTTATTTGTTGTAGGACCACTTAGTATTTCAGGGTGGGTAATCTGCTCTTTGAAAGATGATGTTAGGCCTTAGGTGCAACAGTTTTAGCAGGCTCCTCACAGGGGAGGCAGCCAGGTGGCCTAGCGGCTAAAGTGCTGGACCTGGAGTCAAGAAGACCTGAGTTCAGATCTGCCCTCAGATACCCACTAGCTATGTGACCTTTGATGAATCATTTCTCCTCTGCCTCAGTTTTCTCTTCTGTACAATGAGGGTAATAATAGCACCTCCTTTTCAGGGTTTTTTGTGAGAATAAAATGAGATAACATTTGTAAAGTGTTTTGCAAATCTTAAAGTGCCATCTAAATACTAGTTATTGTTATTATTTTGGGGTTTTTTGGGGGGGTTGCAGGGCAATTGGGGTTAAGTGACTTGCCCAGGGTCACACAGCTAGTAAGTGTTAAGTGTCTCAGGTACTGCTGAATCCAGGGCTGGTGCTCTATCCACTGCACCACCTAGCTGCCCCTTATTGTTGTTGTTATCATTAATATTATTCTTGTTATTATTATTATTATTAATGGCTTCCAGGGGTTCACTAAAGAGAAAATTAGCTATAATGTTCATGGGTCCACCTAGGTGAACATATATCAGTCAGTAAGAATGTGTTGGAGCAGCTAGGTGGCACAGTGGATAAAGCACTGTGCCTGGATTCAGGAGGACCTGAGTTCAAATCCAGTCTCAGACACTTACTAGCTGTGTGACTCTGGGCAAGTCACTTAACCCTCATTGCCCCGCAAAAATAAACAAATAAATAAATAATAAAAAGAATGTATTAAGCCCTTACTATGTGCTAAGGAAAAGCAAAAACATTACCTTCTCTCAGGGAGCTTATATTTTAATAGCAGAAATACCATGTCAATAACTAGGTGCATAAAGAATTTTATTTATGTGTATATACATATGTTTATGTGTACACTTACTATATACATAGATTCATATACACATATATGCATATACACACCTATAGCTGTGTATCTATCTCTACTTATAGTTATATGTATATCAGAGGGAGGGAGTAGGGAGAGAGGAAAGGGGAAAGAGAGGGGGGAGAATGAAGGAAGAAGAAAGAGGAGGGGAGAGAGCTGGGAGGAAGGGAGGGAGGGGGAATGGGTAGAGAAAGAGGGAGAGAATTTAGATGGAAGGTAACCTTAGAAGGGATGTTCCGTCACCAATCTAGGCCCACTCTGGAACCATATGTTCAACACAAACCCCGTGTGGTCCCCAGCCTGGTAGGGATGGCTGCAAAGTAAGTAGACAGGCCATGAAGTCTTGGGCATGGCTCTGCTGGGCTAGGGCGAGGATGCCCCACTGCAGTAGCGTTCCCCAGGGACTCATGGAAACAGGCTCTTGGTGCATTCACAAATTTCTTTTCTTCTAAAGGTTGAATGGTTCCCAAACCCACTAGGAACTACATCAAGCTGCAGGGATGATTTACTGAAGCAGAAAGAACGTAGGTTATTTTGAGCCATGGAAGAAAAACACACACATACAAAACACCTCAGGACTGTTGTCTTCTCCCCAGGAATAAATTAAAAACAAAGGCACCAAGACAGAAAATCTCTGCCTGATCCAGTGTAAATGTGTTCCTGGAAAGCACCGGATAATTACCCACTTGCATTACTTTAAACATTTTTTATTCTGATGCACATAGATCGCTAATGCAGCATCGTCTTAATGAGGCAGCTTGTATTCAATCAATTTATTCTCAACTGAGTTTGTCCCAAATCATTCTGCAAAGACCCAAGAACTCCTTTGCCTTCCTTCTCTTAACTTCCCTGTCCTCCAACCAAAACCTCCCATGGCTTCTGGCATGTAAAATTTCTTCCTGAAAGAAGCAGATGAAGACAGTGATCATTAGAAAAGCCTTAGCATTCAACAGAACATTTTAGGCAGACTCCATTTTTCTGCAAATTTTATTGATGATTTTTGTTTATATGTCCTTGTCATTTCCACCATTCTCACCATGAGAATGTGCCATTATATAAAGGAAGGGAAGAAAAAACAAACAAAGCCTAATAACACAGAGACTGCAGCTGCCCATTATAGAGCATACCATCTCTTCATTCATCTCCTCTGCAGGTCCAACATTAATCATCATTAGATGTTTTGTTTTGCTTTCTTGGGTTTTTTCTTTATATTGTTGTAATCATTGTGGAAATTATTTTATGTGCTCTGCTCACTTCAATCTATATTAATTTATACAAATTTTCTCATATTTCTTTCAATTGCTCATATTCATGTCTTCTTACAACACAATCATATGACATAACATTATTTTACTACAATTTATGTAGCCTTTCCCTGGTCAATGGGCATCTGCTTTGTTACTAGTTCTTTGCTATAACAAAAAGTATTGCAATTAATACATATTTCAATATATATGGAGCCCTTTTTGTCTGTAACTTTCTGTCTAGCAGTTGGATCCCTCAGTCAAAGGGCATAGACATTTTATTCACTTTTTTGCATAACTCCAATTAGTATTCCATGTTGGTTGGACCAATTCACAGATCCACCAAAACTATATTAGTTTTGCTGCCTTCTAATAGTGACATCTTCTACCTTTTATCTTCACCAATTTATTAGGTGTAAGGTAAAAACTTAGAGTTGTTTTAATTTTCATATTTCTTATTATTAGTGACACAGAGCACTTAGTCTTTTATTATGGTTGTTAATCATTCAAAATTTTTTCTGAGAACTCTGCTCATTTCTTCCCACTCAATAATGGCTTAGATTTTGTGTAACTCTGCCTCATTTAAATCTAATTCATGCACAAGTCAAGACATCACCCCATGATATCACTTTTTTTTCTTGAAAAACAAAGGACTACCACTACCACCACCAAGAAGAAAACAACAACAACAACAACAAATAAAAGTAGAATCTGCATTCAGATTCCACAGTTCTTTTTCTGGAGATGAAGAGCATTTTTCATCATGAGTCCTTTGCAATTGTCTTAGATAATTGTATTGCTAAGAAGAGCTAAGTTTGCCACAGCTGATCTTCACACAATGATACTGTTACTGTGTACAGTGTTCTCCTGGTTCTGCTCACTTCACTCAGCATCAGTCCACTTAAGTCTCTCCAGGTTTTTCTGAAATCTCCCTGCTCATCATTTCTTACAACACAATAGAATTCCATTACATTCATATACCACAACTTGTTCAGCCATTCCCCAATTGATGGGCATCCCCTCAATTTCCAATTCTTTGCCACCACAAAGAGAGTTGCTGGGAATATTTTTGTACATGTGGGTCCTTTCCCCTTTTTATGATCTCTTTGGGATACAGACCTAGTAGTGGCATTGCTGGGTCAAAGAGTGTGCACAGTCCCATAGCCCTTTTGGTATAGTTCCAAATTGCTCTCCAGAATGGCTGGATCAGTTCACAACTCCACCAACAATGCATTAGTGTTCCAGTTTTTCCATAGCTTCTCTAAAATTTATTATTTTCCTTTTTTATCATAGTAACCAATCAGATAGGTGTGAGGTGGTACCTTAGAGTTGTTTTAATTTGCATTTCTCTAATCAATAGTGATTTAGAATTTTTTTTCATTTGGCAATAGATATGTTAAGGGCTAAAATTCTAGCTAAACTGTCTAAAATATCTAATGAGTGGTCGCCAATAAATTATAAGCTTTAGCAAGAGTTAGACTTTTAAGCATTTATTAAGGAGAATAAGAATTTGGTAAAGAGAGAGAAAAAGGCCTAGATTCCTATCTATTAAAGGGAGAGCACATTTCTAGCTCCACTCTCCACCAGAGTCCAAAGGAAAGAGCCTGAGAGCGAGCGCCAGTCTCTTCCTTCCTCCTCCCACTAGTCCGCGTCACTTCCTCCCGCCAAAGAAAAGGCTCCTGGTCTTGCCCTCAAAGACCTTCGCCTCATGGGCAGAACTCTTCTACAGTAAGTCTCCAGCAGGTGGCATCATTCCAATCGTTACAGTTAGCTTTGATTTCTTCATCTGAAAACTGTCTGTTCATATCCTTTGATCATTTCTAAATTGGGGAATGACTTGTATTCTTATAAATTTGATTCAGTTCTCTATATATTTTAGAAATGAGGGCTTTATCAGAAACACTGGCTGTAAAAATTGTTCCCCAGCTTCATGTTTGCCTTCTGATGTTGGCTGCATTGCTTCTGTTTGTACAAACCCTTTTTAATTTTATGTAATCAAAATGATCCATTTCACATAGATCTGAGAGGTAAACTATTCCTTCTTCTCCTAATTTGTATGGTATCACCCATTATGTCTAAACCATGTGCCCATTTTGACCTTATTTTTGTATACGGTGTAAGTTGATGGTCTATGCCTAGTTTCTGCCATACTATCTTCCAGTTTTCCGAGCAATTTTTGTCAAATACTGAGTTCTTATAGTGAGTAGAGTCTTTGGGTCCATTTTTACCTTGACAACACCCAAGCCATAAAGCATTTGGCATTGGAGTACCTTGATTTAAATTTCAGATCTTTAATTATCTGTGAACTTGGGAACATTACTTGTCCTCTTTTGGACTCAGATTTTGTGCCGACAAAATGAAGGATTTTTTGGGTTTGAGCTGTCCCCAAGTGGAGTGGCTTGTCTTGAGAAGTAGTGGGCTCCCCCTCCATAGAAGTCTTAATATAGAGACAGGATGACTTTGTTTGGGGATGCTATCGATTAGGGGTCCCTCATTTTCCTTTTTGGTTCTTGACCCCCTTTGGCAGTTGGATGAAGCCTAGTGACTCAGTCCTCCGATTGGTGTTTTAAGTGCATAAATTAAAATGTAGAGAATGTAGAGAAAAGATACCCTTGATCAGGGGTAGGTTGGACTATATGATTTCTGAATCAACTTATCAATGAATAAATTAGCATTTATTAAGCACATGATATGCTCTAGTCACTGTGCTAAGTACTGGGGACACAAGGACAACTGTGAAATGATTCCTGCCTTTAAGGGGCTTACATTCTATCCCCAAGTCCCCTCCCAATCTGTTATTATGGAAAGCTTTGATGAGGTCACCTCTGAGAGGCTTTCAAGTCTGTTTCCTAATGGATTTTCACTCTGGGATTCTGGAATTCTTTGATGAGATCACCTCAGAGATGCTTTCAGGTCTGTATCCTGTGATTCTGTCTCAGAACACACTCTCTAAGCAGCCTCAGATGGTTGGTGATGAAAGTGCAGACCAGAAGCCCATCTGTCTCTTTTCAGGTATCACAGAGTCATCTCGGAGGCAGCACAGCTGAATTAGTGGCCAAGTCTCATTGCTGACTGTTGTGTTATTGAAAAATGGCTTTCTTCATGAGCCCACCTGTCCTGACCAAAGAGTGTGTAGGCTGACCTTCATCCAGATGACCCCTGCCTGGGGGAAGGGTAGCTCTGAGCTGGGATATTAGAAAGCCTCAGCAAGCCCAGCTGTTCCTATGTACTGAATGCCAAACTTCCTGGAGTCCTTTTGGCTGATGGGTTAGAAGTGGATAAGCATGAAAGAGGCAGTAGAAATAACAGTGGATTTAAAGTGAAGGAAGCCCTGGGTTCAAATACCAGCTCTGTTTCTATGATCTCATTCAAGGCATGTCACCCCAATTATAAAATGAAGGGGAGGGGTGGGTGGATTATATATCACTAGGATCCCTCCCATCCTTGAGACAATGAGTCTGGCATTTCTTGTGGGCAATGTGTTAGCACACCTAGAGAGCATCTTCCCCCTCTCCCTATCTCACCCCTTGGTGAGCATTAGGAGGATCTCTGTGTGTGTATGGATGTATGCATGTATGTGTGTAAATACCATGCCCACCTGGATCAATCAGGTCAGGACTGGTTTGGGGGTTATATCCCCAATGTTCAGAACTGTGCCTTATATGGAGTAGGTACTTACTAAATGCTTGTTGAGTGTTGATTTAAAAAAAAATGTTGTTGTTGTTGTTGAACGGTCATTTAAAATTGTACAGTCAAGAGAATAACTATTTTCTTACACAACAGAGAAAGGAGGAATCCGGTATAGGTTGTTTTGTTATTGTTGAATCATTTCAGTCGTGCCTGACTCTCCATGACCCCAGTTGGGGTTTTCTTGGCAGAGATAATGGAGTGGTTTTGCCATTTCCTTCTCCCACTTATTTTACAGATGAGTAAACTGAGGCAAACAGGGGGTTAAACTACTTGCCTAGGATCACACAGCTAGTACATGGCTGTGGTCAGATTCAAACTCCAGTCCTCCTGACTCCAAGGCCAGTGCTCTATCTATTGTGCCACCTAGCTGCCCCATACAAATGTGGGACAGCAGGTATAGAAAGGTGGTGAGAGAGTGTTCCTCTGTTCTCTGTGCCTGTAAAAGCTGTGCTTTTTCTTTTTTCAAGTGCCTGATGTCCTTGCCTGCTCTCGAGCATGGTCCCCTCCCCATCTCCTACCCCTTTAAGTATGCATTGGCAAGATACGGAGTAAGCTTTACTGAATTAAAGGCAGGCAAAGTGATCTGACACTTGAATTCTCTTGGGAACAATTCTGCTATGATGGATAAACATGTTAATTACTCAGAATTTAACCTCCAGCTGCTGCCTTTGCAAAGGTTCTTCTTCACCACAGTCTGAGAGTTGGAGACCACTGAAAGTCCTAGCTCTGTCCAAGAAATTTTGGCTTATCAGGGCAGAGGAAATATCCTCCCTTTTCAGTCTGGACCATTAGATCCCAAGAATTCGTGAATTCATTTACCATCATCATCAACAGCAACGACAAAATAAATACCTCCTCTGTGCAGAGCCTTATGCTAGGTTACAGAAAGAAAGACAAAATCTGGTGACAACCTAGCCCCTGTGACCCAGTAGAAAGATAATTACCTCTAGATTTCAAGGATACAGATTCAAACCTCATCTCTGACATTTACTACATCTTTGACCTTGAGTACATTATTTCACCTCTATGGTTATCAGTTTCTTCATCTGTAAAAAGGAGTGATAATTCTGACCCTACTGGGCTTGTAGAGTTGCTATGAAGAAAACACTGCATAAACTTTAGATTGCTTTTTCAAAAAGTTTCACAGTGAAGGGATGGAGAGCAATGGGAAGGGAAGGTGGGCAGAAGAGCAGAGGCAGTGTTGTGTAGGAGTTAGCGCCCTGGACATAGAGTGAGGGAGACATGGGTTCTCATCTTGTCTCTGTTCATACATGGAAAAGGCACATAGTCACTCAGCTTTGATTTTTCATCTGTAAAATTGGGATAACACCCATCTCAAAGCTATCAGATGAAATGTGTGTATCCCATTATATAAATTTCAGCAGTTATTCCTGCTTTTTTCTTGATGCTCTTCATTGCCTTCTATTCCCTCTCTCTACCTGCTGGACTTCTCTGTACTCTAGAGGCCCAGATGTCTCAGTGACCACTCTCTTGAACATTTCCTTCGTAACTCATTGCATGGTGTGTTCCCTTGGCCCTTTCGGATAAAACTATCTCATGCTTCATCCCCACTGCCTAGAGTTCCCTCAGTCTTGGGGCCATCCACTAGTTGTTCTCTAAGTATTGTCTCCATTTCTCCTCCTCACCCACTTGTATTCTTATTTATACCAAGATAATAATGCCAGGTTCTAGATTGACCTTTCTCGGCAACGTGGAAGTGAGACAGTGCATGTAGCAGTGTATCTGAAACCATGATCTTTGGCATCAGATGACACAAGTTCATGCTCCAGGCTTTGCTACTTGTTAGTTGGAGGTCCTTGAGCTCACAGGATCTCTGACCCCCAGTTTCCTCACCTATAAAATGGGAATGTTGTCATCAGCATTTTTAGGGGTTAGAGCTATCCCCAAATAGTCAGTCTTTCTTTGTATTCCCAGTACTTAGAACAATGCCTGCCACATAGTAGATGCTTGATAAATGATTGTTGACTTGACTTGAGAGGTAGTGGCTTCCTCCTTAGTCAAGGAGCCTTTAAGCAGAGGCTAGATGACTTTAGTTGGGAATATTATGGATGCTATGATTGATCTGATACAGGATGGATTAATGCAGTGGCCATTTGGACTAGAGGATCGCTGAATCAGCACCTATTAAATAATCCCCATGCATGGTGGAGTAGATACAGAGTTGCCCTCAGAGCTGTGAAGACATGGAATAAAATCCCGCCTCATATATATAATGGCTGTGTGACCTTGGACAAGTCATTTAACTGCTCATTGCTTTGCATAGCTCTCTAATACTCTAAGTTGCAAAAGGAGATGTTTATCTGTATTGGTAGAGAGTGTTTCCTCGCCTGGGAGTCCCTTATACTAATGAAACCACAGGTATAGCCCCATTCCATTATCTATTCTACATAACTCATAGGCCTGTCATACTAGGTATTTGTAAAGTGCTATATAAATGCTAGTTATGTTAGCTATTATCATCATTATTTTATCCTTGGGACTTCTTCCTCAGAACGCTGAACTTCCTGGAGTTTCAATAGCAAATTGCTTATTGAATCCCAACCAATTTCTCCCCATCCAAAGGTTTATTATATCACATCGCATTCATCTTACTTGATGGGAAAATTCCATCACTATCTGATGAAAATCGAAAGGGCTCTTGCGGACCAGAGCCAGCTTCATTTTCATCAGCTGCTAACTGAGGGCTTGCCCAGCTCAGAGCAGAGAGGCCAGTGAAAATGCTAAAAAAAAAAAAAAAAAAAAAAGACGACTCGTTTCAACATTCCAGGCCACTCTCCTTAGACGTGCTAAGATAGCCAATGGCAAGCTATTGCCAATAGGGAGACCTCTCCATTTGAAAGTAGGGGCTTCCTACCCACCATTTTATCCCCATGCACAAAATTCAATAAAACCGTACTCATCCCCTATCAGCTATTCCATGAACCTGGCTTATCTTTCAACTTTTGAATATAGGATTGAAGGAATACCAATGAGAAGGAAGAACTGGGCTGCCTGCAAATTAGGGAGTTAATATCATAGAGGAGAGCCTTAGAAACCTGGACAGCCACTAGATTGGGAGCCAAGAAACCTGAGTTCTGGTCTTGGCTTTGGCTCGGTATAGCTACGACTTTTGGCAAACCAGTTACTTTCTCTTAGCCTGAGTTTTCCTATTTGTAAATGAGTCAATAAAATAAAATTATATATTCTCTAAGACCTATGATTCTCCCATCTCTAGACATCCTCTCTGACATCAACCATGTCTGGGTTACATCAGCCAAGGCTGAAAAATCAGGGGAAATCTTCTGAGATGGGAGCTTAAAGAGCATTATCTCTGTAAGAGGAAAACAGGGTTAAGTGACTTGCTCAGGGTCACACAGATAGTGTCTGAGGCAGGATTTGAACTCATGAAAATGACTCCAGGACCAGGGCTCTATCCATTGTGCCACCTATCTGCCTCCATTTTGATTTTAATTAGTACTGAATAAAATGAACAAAACCAGTTCAACCTATCTGGAACTGGGGTTGGTGAATTCAGACCAGAAGTGACTGCTTCATACCCATTTTGACTAATTCAAAATGCCTCCAATGAGCTCAGAATATTTCCAACCAGTTTAGGTTGATTCAAAGCAACCTCAAGCAGTTCTGGGCAGTTTGTACCAGATTTAGAAGGTTTCTAGGATCAAAGGACTGCAGATCCTGAGGGAAAGGGGACCTCAGAGCACCCCTGATTCAGCAGATCTCATTTTAGATGGGGAAAGTGAAGCTGTGACAGATGGGGTGACTTGTCTAAGATCTCATGGTTAGAATGTAACCTAGGTAGGGGCAGCTAGGTGCCACAGTGGATAGAGCACTGGCCCTGAATTCAGGAGGACCTGAGTTCAAATCCAGCCTCAGACACTTGGCACTTACTAGCTGTTTGACCCTGGGCAAGTCACTTAACCCCAATTGCCTTACCAAAAAAAAAAAAAATAGAAAAGAAATTAACCTAGGTGGGATTCAGACGTAGGACTCGAAATCTTGTCCTCTTTTCCCTGTACCTTACAGATTCAGAACAGGTTGCAAAATGAAGTAGTGACAGGATGAGAATGGTACTCAAGTTTCCCGACTCCTATGTCTAGCTTTTTTGTTGTTTGTTTTGTTTTTGTTTTTACTATTCATGTAGTCACATAAATCTAGAGCAGGGATTCTTAACCTTTTTGTGGGGTCATGGACCTCTTTGTCAACATCTGGGGAAGCCCATGGACCCCTTCTCAGAATAATTTTTTTAAGGCAAAATTAAGAAAAAAGATAACAAAGGAATCCAAATATATTAAAACATAATTATCAATTTATATGGATATGTGTATATGTATGTATGTATGTATGCATGTATGTATGTGTGACTTCACAGACCTCAGGTTTAGAACCTCTCAATTAGGAAATGGCTGAACAAGTTGTGGTATATAATTATAAGGAATACTACCATGCTATAAGAAATTATGAGATCAATGATTTTAGAAAAACATGGAAAGACTTGCATGCAATAATGAAAAGTGAAATGAGCAGAACCAAGAGAACATTGAATACAGTGACAGTAATATTGTTTTCAAAACAACTGAGTGAATAATTTATTTTGTCTCTCATAAATATCCAAAATAACTATAAAGGACATATGAAGAAAGATGCTATCTTCAACCAGAAAAAGAACTGATAAATAAAAGTATGTATAGAATAGTTTTAAATACATACACACACATATATATACACACACACACACACATACACTCATATATGTATGTGTGTGTATACGCACACACACACCTATTTTTGTTTATTTGTTCAGACATCTCTAGGGAAGGGTGTGGAGGCAAGAAAAAAAATAAATTTACATGATGTGGTAGCAACCTAGTAGGCCTGAGTCCAGTTAGGGATACTCTGACTGTGAGGAGGATACTCTGACCATGAGAAATAATACAGTTGATCAGATTTCTGGGGCCAGTTAGAGGGTACCCTTTTCTTGGAAAAGCAAAGCAGTTAATTAACCAGATAGTGGTTAGTCATACATATAAGGAAACAGACATGTCATGGGCACCCAGAAAGTTGGATGCCTTGAAATTTATAGCAGCAGTCTAATTGGAACCCAGATGTTCTTGTTACTTGACTAGGACCAGGTGGTGATGATAACCTTGTGGCCCCCAACTGTTTCAAGCACCCCCACAGCTGTAACTTTTCAGTTTCAGTTCTCCCCTAATCCCCTTATAAAATTATCGTCTTTACTATGGCTGATGGAGGAACATGCCGTAAATCTGCTCCTCCCCAGGAGTTGACGTTTAGACTTCCCCCAGCCATACCTCTGTGTGCCACATAATAAAAACTTTTACTTAAATTTTGATTGGATTGTGTGTGCAAGTAATTCTTTGATAGGGGGATATTTTTCAGATGTAGTTTCATGGTGTCACATGACAATTTGGTTGTATATTTGAGAGGAATAGCCAGTCGTTCATAGTAGATTTGCAGTTTCATGTGCAATCATCTTTTTAAATTGTATTATGTTATGGAAATGCTTGTTTTATTCCAAAAATTAAAAGAAAAAGAACCTCAGGGTCTCGAGTCTCAGATGCCATGTGCCTGGTTCTAATCCTTTATTGACCTCCACACTAGAAACTAAGAACCTCTGTAGTCCAGTGGTTTCAGAAGAAAACAGAGTCATTTCTCAGGGAGCTCTATTAGGTTAGCTTCCTTCACATACAAGTTGGATTTTTCATCAGGTCAAGTTTAGAAGCAAACATCAAGTGACCCATTCAGGTCATGCTGGCCTCTACATTTGCAGATTGTACATGCTCTATTCCCAAGACCTCTGCAGGCCAGAGGGTATTTTGGAGGCCTTTGCCTTCGTGCTGACTCCAATAATTTGAGCCACTCAAGCAGAAAATTAACAAACCAGGAAGGAGGAAGAAATGTTTTGTGACCAAATGTTCATTTCAACTAAGGGTGTTGTCACACTCCTTCCAGAGCTCCACACTTGTGAATCCCCAAGGTCTTCTACTGTGTAGATCTTATGAGAGATGGGATTCTCTTTTGGAGTCAATAATAATGTATTTTACCTGATGCATTTCATAATCTCTGGTTAATAAACTGTCTCATAAAAATAAATCCACCTGATTACATGTGTGGTGATAGGTGAAGTGGCATACTAATGAGGCTTACTCTTCTTTAGTGGTGTGGGGGGAAAAGGATTGGTGCCCAGTGAAGTAAAGGCTAATGAAGACTTCTTTATTTAATGAACCATTTAGTGGTGAACAGCTGTGATGTAAACTGGCCAGGACAATTATCTAAGTTGGATAATATCTTTAGTAAATTGAGTCTACTTTATTTGATTATATTGGTTCTCTAAAGACAGATTCTTCAAGGTTTCTTCTAAAAAAAGTCACCTCCAATTCTTATCTCTAAACTGTTCAGCCCTTCCAAATAGAAGAAATGAGTGTCTCAGCTATCCTGTTTGGCATCAGCAATAAAGGGGGAAATAATGATGGTTAAGTAATATGGATTAGATTTCCACTGGGTGCTAAGTCCCCTAAGAGACACATGCTTTCTCTTCCTATAGAGCTTCCTCATTAAGGAGATAAGGACATTGGCAGGAATCTGGGACCAGTGTTATGTGGGCTGAGCTGTGGACGCTGGAGTAGTCTCGCTGCCACACTAGTATTCCCTCTGACACAAAGCCAAATGAAGACACACAGCTGAAGAAAGGAAAATCAATGGAAAATGTGTCAAAAGCTTGTCTAAGGGAAGCCTTTTCTTCCTTATCAGCATGTCAAAGCCATAAAGGACCTAGAAGATTGTCTAGTCTAATTCACTCATTGTACAGATGAGGAAACTGAGACAAAGACATATTAAGTGACTTGCCCAAGATCCCAAATTTGGATGATTGCAAAGTCAGGACTAGAGAGCCATGATCTTCAACTTTTAGTGTTTGGGGATTTTTGTTTGTTTGTTTGTTTGTTTGTTTGTTTTTTTGCAGGACAATGAAGGTTAAGTGACTTGCTCAGGGTCACACAGCTAATAAGTGTCAAGTGTCTGAGGCCGTATTTGAATTCAGGTCCTCCTGAAGCCAGAGCCAGTGCTTTAACCACTGAGCCACCTTGCTGCCCCCGACTTTTAGTGTTATGTGATGCATTATTCCTCCATATAATAAATACCTGTTGATAATATTCTGTAGACATGTTTCCGTTTAATAGAGCAGACTTAAGAAAAGTTTGGTGAGTCCAGAAAACTCATCTTTTCTCTACAACTTGTTCTGGATCCTGCCTCCCTTCCCAACCAAAGATGCTCTTGCCGATAGGATAAAATTAAAATTCCTCTGTTTGATCCAACCCTGGCCTTAATCCTTTCACAATTTGACACGAATCTACCTTTCTAGGCAGATTAGTCTCCGAAACTTACTCTGTTTTGGCCAAACTGGTTTTTCTTGCTTTTTTCCCACATCTGTTATTCAGTCTCCCATCACTGTGTCTTTGCATGTCAGCCACAGACTCCCTCTGCACCTCTGTCTCAGAACCCTTAGCTTCCTTCACAGTTGGGCTTGTGGAAGGAAGACTATCCCCAATCCTCTCAATTGCTATGGCCTGCCCATTATTCAGAAGCAGCTTTGTATCTATTTTGTATTATGTTTCCCTTAAGGAGAATTTTTGTTGTTGTATGGTCATTTTCCCATTGTGTCTGACTCTTTGTGACCCCATTTGGGTTTTTCTTGGTAGAGATACTGGAGTGGTTTGCCATTTCTTTCTCTAGCCCATTTTCAGATAAGGAAACTGAGGCAAATAGAATGAAGTGATTTGCCCCAGGGTCCCACAGCTAGTAAGTGTCTGAGGCCATATTTGGATTCAGGAAGATGAGGTTTCCTGACTTCAGGCCTGGCACTCTATCCACTGTGTCATCTAGATGCCCAATTATAGTCAAGTAAATTCAGTATCCTAAGTTCAATCTTCATGTTCAATGTAGCTGCATCAATGTATAATCACTACCAAATGCAATCTCAAAATTCAGGACAGAGTCCCACCTCTGCAAAGGCAGGTGTTGGTGATCCTACCTCTGGTGGTGGTGGTGGTATGTGTGTGTATGTATGTGTGCGTATGTGTGTGTGTGTGTACATGCATGTGCATGTACACAAATGTGCAGGGAAAGTGGGGTGAAGAAAACAGGCTTCTCCATAATGCACTTGCTGGGAGCACATGTGTCAGGGATATTGTATAAAGGATTCCTAGTAAGGTATGATGAGCTGAACTAGATAATATCCCTGAGGTGTCTGCCTTTTAGCTCTAAGATGGCATGCCTGATTTATGAGATTTCAGTTAACAGCCATTGTCGCTGTGCTTCTCAAATCACATAATGGTGGGGATTATGGTACTAAACACTGATAATTCTATGCAATGAAATTTATACACTAAATTCTGAGTATAGCGTTAATGCTCTATAAAATAAGCTATAGGGTTAAAATTGTAAGCAGATGACCCGATTATAACAGAGGAGACTGTAAATCTTCATCGTAAACATATATAGGCCCACAAAACAAGTGCCTGCATGGATCATGCCCCAAAATGTATGTTTCTCCCTGCATTCTAAGTCTATCAGTGCTCTGGCAGGAAGTGAGTGGCATGTTTGATCTTTGGTTCGATGGATTCTTGGTTTATTGTCATGCTGATCTGAGTTCTAAAGTCTTTCAAAGTTTTTCTCTATAAAGTTGGTGTGTTTATAGAAATTATTTTCCTAGTTGTGAGCTTTGCATCAATCCATAGAGGTCTTTCTAGTTTCCCATACAACTGTTCTTTCCCTCATTTCTTATGGCACAATAATATTCCATTGCATTCACAGACCATAGTTTGTTTACTTATTCCCCAATAGAGAGACAGATCTCACACGATATAAAATAGCTATCTTAAAGTTAAAACAAATAAACAAACAAACTCACTTGAATAATACAGGGTAGATGAGATTTGGAAAGACAAGAGTTCACTGTACAAAAGACCTTGGAGTTTTATTAGACTACAGTCTCAGCATGAGTCAGACATGGTGGCCAAAAAAGGGAATTCCATCAGTCCAAGATCACTTTAGCCTTTTTGGCTGCATTAATAGAAACACAGTGTTCAGAACAAAGGAGGTTTAGGCTCGCTGTATACTCTGGCCTGGTCGGAAACACATCTGGTGTGTTGCATTCTGTTCAGGATGTCACAATTTAAGAAAGAGGCTGACCATCAGAGAAAGGCAAGCAGAACAGTTAGGGTGCTGGAAAATATCATGCAAAAGGAAATTGAGAATCCCTAGTTCTTATCACAGTGCCTGGCACATATTAATTGCTTAATAAGTTTTTGTTAACTGACTTTCAGAATGAGTTTATTTAGACTGTGTGGTCCCAGAGGACAGAACCAAGACTAGGTAAATGTTGTTTAGGATATTTCATCTATATAAGGAAACAAAAACTTCCTAATGATGTGTTGTTGTTGTTGTTTCAGTCATGTCTGACTTTGTGACTCCATTTGGGGTTTTCTTGGCAGAGATACTGGAGTGGTTTATCATTTCCTTCTCCAGCTCATTTTTCAAATGAGGAAACTGAGGCAAACAGGGTGAAGTGACTTGCCCAATATCACATAGCTAGTAAGTGTCTGAAGCCAGACTTAAATGCAGGAAGATGAGATTTCTTCACTTCAGGACCAGCACTCTATCTTCTAGTAGTACCACTTAGCTGCCCAATCCTAATGATTAGAGGTTCCCAAAAGTAGAATGAGTTTTCTCTTTTGCTAGTGAACTCTTCTTCCATAGGAACTTTAAGTAGGTATTGGATGGTCATTTAGTAGGGATCATGCAGATGGGAGTCATACAGAGGTTACAGACTAGACCCCTTAACTGTGAGACTCTATGACTCTGAGGAAGCTAGGTGGTGAAGCGGATTGAGTGCTGGCCTGGATTCAGGAAGACCTGAGTTCAAATCTGATCTCAGACACTTACTAGCTGTGTGACCCTGCAAGACACGGAACCTCTGTCTGACTCAGGTTATTCAGTTGTAAAGTGATGATCACAATAGTATTTACACAGGGTAGCTGCAAGGATCAAATAAGATTATATTTATGCCACACTTAGCAAAGTGCTTGGGAAATAGTAGGTGATTAATAAAGGTTTATCCCCTTCCTTTCCCTTTCTCCCCCTCTATAAAATAAAACTTGAACTTTGGGCACAGTGGATGCATAATTAATACTGCTAATGGATTGCTATATGAGTCAGAAGGCTTCTTGTTTAGACTCTTGGCTAGTTCCAGATTGGATTTTGTTGTTGTTGTTATGTAGAACCCTTTGGAGGAATAATCTGAATTGGGTCAACCCCCTTGAATATTTTGTTCATACCCAGCACCTCTTCACTAGTGGTCTTAGACTTACACATTTTGGTATAGGGTCTTAGACTAGTAGCATAAAATTCCATTAGCTTTCCTGATCAGATGGAGCATTTTTGTCACTAATGTGTTTGCCAGAAAAGAAAGGGAAAAAACAAAATCAAACTCAAGCATCCTTGTGCCCTCCTGCCCCATGACAGAACTGGCTCATGGGAAGAGAAGGTCTGTTTCCAGTATTCAGAGTCCTAAGCACTTAGGACATATCGATAAGTTTCCTACACAGGCAATTGGTCTTGGAGATGCTCATTGGTAATCTTGGACGAGTTTTTTTTTTTTTAATGTTGAAGGAATAATGAGCTTTGTTGTGTTTTTCTTTAGATAAATATTATTCCAAGGTTTGGACATTTCTTGGATGATGATGTAGGTAGATCCCTCAACTTGGAGTCGGGCAGATCTGGGTTTGAATCCTAGCTCATACACTAGTTGGCTGTTGCCCAGCTTTTCTAGGACTCCGTTGCTTCATCTGTAAAATGAAGGTTGGACTTGACTGTTAAGTTCCAGTTATAAATCTATGATCTTATGGGCTGTTTTCCATTGAATCCATTCAGATAAGCTATTCCAGAGCCAAATTGAGCTTGTAATGATAAGTGAAAATTGAGAATAGTAACTTCATGTCCACCACCAAGCTAATTCCAACTCTTCAGGGACTCCAATCTCTGAATGTCCATTTCCCCTCTGGATTACTTCATCTAACATTTGCCAATAGACTGTAGTCTGTTCTTCAGTTGTTTCCCATTCATACATCTTGTCTGCTTAATTAGATTTTAGACTACTTAGGAGAGTTTATCTCGCTTCTCTAGTATTTCCCCTCAGAGCCTAGCACGAGGCTAGGCAGGTTGTAGGTGAAAAAAAAAACACCACAATCCTATTTAGACTTGATTTGACTTGAATTGACTTGAATCCCGTGGTCTCCTGCCAATGTGGAGTTCTTATTTATTTCTCCCACGAATCAAGCTTTTATCAACAAAGTCCCAGAGAAATCACTCAGTATTTTGACTTTGGAAAACTTGCTTCACTCCTCTCTGTCTGCCTCCCCAAATCTTCAGAGCTGCTCAGAAGACAGTTAGGACAGCTTGTACCTGGCACAAAAAAATCCCATCTACGACCTTGTTGACAAGTGGTTATCTTATCCACTGTCACTTTGAAGTTTAGTGAGGACTGACTCATAATTTCCTTAGGGCAGCTCATTGCCCTGTTGGAGAGCTCTAATGATTAATTTCCCCATCTAAAATAAGGGGGTTGGAAAGTTGATCTCTAACAGTAAGTGATTCTATGAAATCAGATCCATAATCGCTGTGCTTGGCATTCTGGAATTTCTCCTGGGCTCATATAATTTGCCTAAATAGTCAACCATTGACAAAGCAAAGTAGCATGTGCCTTGTGGTTTTATGATCATTGTTTGACTAAGATTGCCACAGAAACAAAGAAAAGATCCGAGGGGAGAGTAGTGTGCTTGTGAATCCCCTAATTCCAGCCATCTCCTTCCCCCCATCCACCTTGGGTTTCCATGTCCTTTCCCCACTGCAGGAAGCTGGTGTACTTATTGCCATGGAAACTATCATACTGCTCTGGCAACCCTGCTTTCATCACAAATCTATAACTCTTCTGACAGAAGCTGCCACGGGGGCTTCATGTTAACTCTGGGACTATTCACAATATTTGTGGGAGATGAAGAGGTAGGGAAAACACACATATTCTTACATAATTACAAAGGCTCACCAAGGGTGGGTTGGCTTTTGCAATAATCCATACTCTCCTTATTTTTATCAGAAGACAACAGTGAGACCATCTATTCTTCTACAGAGACTGGCCTTGAGATGCCAAACAGGCATTTGAATTGAAATCAACTATAAACACAAGAAGATCAGCTCCAAGGGCTTCAAATGAATATCTAAAATCAAAAAGAGGAAAAAAAATGGTGGTGGTTGGGAAACTTCATTCCACTTGCAGCCACATTTAAGCCTCCTAAGTCCTCAGTAAGCTAAATTGGGACTTTAAAAAGTAATAGACTTTTGTGCTTTCTCATGAACTGCATCCTTAGCCAAGCTAGGACAGGGAGTCTCAGTGTTGGAAAGACCTTAATGAGGTCATCTAGCCAAGTGTTTTCCATCTGCCAATCTGAAGCAAATGGTTACCAGTCCTCAAAACGTTTTACAGCCAGGGACCTTTCTTAAGGCCTATAAACTTTAAAAATCTGGCCACATCTCTTTGTTCTTTCTGGATGGGAAAAGGGGCTTCACCTGCTGCCTACCAAGGATAAGGCTGTCTGAGATTAAAAACTCAGATATTTTGCTGGGATTGTAACACACATTTGCAATTAATTAATGGACAACTATGTATTAGGCACATTGGTGCCAGGCAGCATGGTAGGTACTGGGTGCTATAAAGCTAAAGTTGAAATGTCAAATTCCTGCCTTCAAGGAACTTAACATTCTATTGGAGATAACATATGCATCCAGCGTTTCTATTGGGAGTAATATATGCACGCATCATATTGGTATAACAAATAGGTGATTTTGGTGGGGAGGCATTGGACAGCTGGAGGAATTAGGAAAGGATTTATGTAGAAGGCAGTGAAGATGTTGAGTCTTGGAGGAAAGTAGGGCTTCGTAGAGAGTGAGGTGAGAAGGGAGTATATCCTAGGCATGGGGAAGGCCAGTGTAAGATGCAGAAATGAGACATGGAGAGCCATGTGTGAAGGCCAGTTTGATGTACAGTGCATGAAAGGGATTAGCATGTGATAAGTCTGGAAAGGTAGATTGGGACCAGTTTTTGAGGGAATTCAAATACCAAATACAAGTTTACCTTCATTTTTACTCTACAGGATGTCATTGGAGTTTAGTGAGTTTACCTTTATTTGTATTCTAGAGGGAGTCGCTGGAGTTTAATGAGTAGGGAAGTGAGATAGTCAAACTTAGATTTGAGGAAAATCACTTTGGCAGTTGTAGGAAGCATTGCTTGGGGTGAAATTTGATGGAGGGAGACAAATTAAAAGGCTATTGTGCTAGTACAGGTGGGAGGTGATGAGGACCTGAAATGGGGATGGTGCCCATAGGGATTGAGAGGAGGATATAAGAGATGTTTTGGAGTTAGAAGGGCAACTAGGTGGTGCAGTGGCTAGAGAGCAATGATGAGAGTCACAACAGACTTATCTTCCTGAGTTCAAATCCACCCTCAGACACTTACTAGCTATGCTGTGTGACCCTAGACAAGTCACTTAACCTTGTTTGCCTCAGTTCCTTATCTGTAAAATGAGCTGGAGAAGGAAATGGTAAACCACTCTAGTACCTTTGCTAAGAAAACCCTAAATGGGGTCATGAAAAATCTGACATGAGTGAAAATGATTCAACAACAACAAAAGGGAGTTGGAAGTGAGATTTCTTCACTGTTCAGCTCATTTAGATTCAGGAGTCCAGTAACACCAAGATTGCAGACTTGGGTCATGAGAATGTTGGCTATTTTCTTGATAGATTAGTGGAAGTTTGAATAAGGGTTAGGTTTAAGGGGTAAAGATAATGAGCTCTGCTTTGAACATGTTGAGTTTGGTATGTTGATGGGCTGTCCAGTTGGAAATGTCTAAGAGATATTTGGTGATATGAAGCTGTAGCCCAGGAAAGAGTTTAGGCAAGATATATATCCAGGATTCATCTACACAGAGATTATAATTAAAATTATAATGTAGAGGCACCAAATGTCAGAGTATACAGAGAGAAGATGGAACCCAGGACAGAACTTTGGGAATATGCCCACAGTGAGGGAATATCATATGGATAAAGATCAAGGAAAAGATACTGACCTAAAGCAATCAGACAGATAACAGTGCTTTCCTTACAAGAATCCTATGAGATATAGTAAACAGAGGACTAGATTCAGTAAATAAGATCTAGGTTCAAATCCTGACTCAGATACTTATATTTTTGATCTTGAGCAAGTCACCTAACTACCTAAGGTTGGTGTCAGTTATCTCTCAGTTTTATTTTTCCTCTAAATTCTAAGATTCTAGATAAATGTGAGGTGATCTTTAGAGATGACCTGGTCTAATGCTACTCATTTTATAGATGGGAAACTAAAGTCAGGGTATGTGGGGAAATCTTGCCCAAGATCAAATAGGCAGTAACTAGGAGAACCTAGGTGTCCTCTCTACAAATACAAGACTCTCTCTTTTACTCTACATTGCCTCTCAGCAATGTTGTTTACTTTGGAAAATAATGATTGAATCCGTTTTCTTGACTCTAGGCTACCCTGTATCACCAATATATGAGGATCTATCTTGCTTATGAAAACTGGGAGATTTTACATGGTTTCTTGGCAAGTTGGTCCTCTCTCTCACTGTCTTCTATTTCAGGATGTTCTTCCTCAAACCTAGTGCAAATTCCCTATGCTATATCTGAATCTTGCATGTCTTGTGGTCATCTCACTGTGCCCCAAACACTTGAAGGGTATTTCTGCTTCATAGATGTGTTTATGGCATCCTGCCTTCTTGGAATGGTCATCTACCTCTCCAATCTCCTCATCTCTTTCTGTGTCTTAACTCTCTTTAAGGGCTGGGTTCATGCCCTACCTTCTCTGGGAAGTCTTTCCCTGACAACATGACACCATAATGATTTTCTTTTTTTCTCTATCCCTGAAGTTCTTATTATCCATCTGTGCCCCTCTCCTGGCAGCCCCACTATATATTTTATTTCCTTTGCATGTGTATGTGTTGTTTCCTCCACCCACACCTCCAATTAAGACTCTATGTGTTTTTAGAGCAGAGACAAATGTCATGCTTTTTTGTTGTTGTTGTTTAACTGTGTAGTGTTCTAGCACATCACAGGAGTGCCATAAGTATCTACTAATTGACTGATCATTAGAATGAGTTATGGATTCATTTGGAATGAGAATGAAACTTAGAAATCCTCTCATTTGACATCCTTGCTAATTTTACACTTGAAGAAGCCAAAGCCCAGAGATGCAAAACTCCTAAAATGCTATTTTTTGTCAGACCTTGGGACAGAACTAAGATCTTCTGACTTAGTCTGATGCCTTTGCACTCCACTTTGACTGAAACCCGATTCATTTTCATAGTGGAGTTGGAGGAGAGCCCCTATCACTAGAATGCTGTAGTAGAAAGAATACTGGATTTGAGGTTAGAAACTTGGCTTTACTTCCTGACTATGCTACATATAACCTATAGCCTTTCTTTTGCCTCAGTTTCTTCTTCTATAAAATAGAAGGGTTGGATAAGTTGATCTCTAAGATATGTCAAAGCGTCTCCTCTCATTCATGAGGGACCGCCCCTCTGGACAAAACTTTTCTCTCTTCCTTTTCTATATTGTTATTTACATATTGTTTGTTAGCATAGGGTGTGTTTCTTCAAGGAACACTCTGTTCCTAGAAGAAACAAAGGGGGTAATGTGTCAAAATAATGGAATGTGATAGATGAGATTTAGCAAATACTCAGGAGCCCACCTGGAGATAAATTTAAATAGACTGAGTTGAATAAGGCAACTGACTGCTGACTGGATTACTGGCTGACTTGACTGGATTACTGCCTGACTTCTAGTTAACTAGATTCTAAGCACATCTTGCTGGTACTTAAGAGTACTTAAGAAAGCATGGTTCTCAGAAGCTAACAACTTTGAACTTTGACCACCTTCCAGCCCAGTCAACCAATCAGCTTGAAGAAGCTCCCATTTCTGGGAGGGGATAGGAAGGAGGGAGATTAGTCTCTTTTGGGTGGAGAGATTGGTGTGGCAGCAGAGGACTTGATAGGAGAGTTAGGAAAGCTAGGATTGCCAAGTTATAGGAATTCTGTTCTCAATCTTTCTCTTTTCTTTTACTATCTTTCAATAAACCCTTAAAAACCTATACTCGGGGCAGCTAGGTGGCGCAGTAGATAGAGCACCGGCCTTGGATTCAGGAGGATCTGAGTTCAAATTTGACCTCAGACACTTAACCCTTACTAGCTGTGTGACCCTGGGCAAGTCACTTAACCCCAATTGCCACACACACACACACACACACACACACACAAACCAAAACCAAAAAAACCTATACTTTTTATCAGTGATTTTAGTCAGTTTTCCCCCAAAACGGGGGACAGATTAGAACCTACATTTAGAAATCTAAATTACACAGATACCTTCTAGTTCTCACTCCTATGATCACTATTAAAACATTGTTTTCCATCCTCTGAGGATGTGGTTTTATGGAAAGACAAGTTAAAGATGCTTTTTTTTTTTTCTCTTTTAGAATTGCAGAAATTCTGGAGAAACTCTCCTATGAAAAACCCTTATTGCTAAAAAAAATAACCCACCTAAAAACAGCAGACAATTCAGTAACCTCATCTCTTCCCTTGCTAAAGAGCTGATTCAATACATCCAAAAGGAGACTGCCTATTAGGGTTAGAATTCTTTTGTGATAAGAGCTGCAATGCCTTCAGAAGGCATGAAATCATAGTTTTTCATGCCCTGTCTCATAAGTAAGGGGCTTCCTATTATGCAAGATAGTATTTTCAGCCACAAAGGGGTCAATTTATATAAAAGAGGAACTCCATAATGTGATTTGCTTTGTATATTAACAATAATAACTCTATATGTTTCAACTTCTTGCAGAGCACTGAACCAGCCTGCTTAAAGAATTGTCATTTTAAATGTGCTAAGTCCCATACAATTCTGAATCAAAGCAAAGTATCAAAGTGTCAGAAAACAGCTTTCACCCCAGCTTGTGGTTTTTCATTAACCCCAGCATGTGAACAGGAAAGATGTGACTGTTTTTCTTCTTTTTCCTATTTTTTTTCTTTCTGATCTGTACCTTCATTCTCACCTCTCATTATGACCTCCCCAAGAGGACAATAGAAGGTGAAATTCTATGGATGCCTTTTCAGAATAACATTTTAAATGCATAAAATAAAATATATAGGATTAAAAAGATGATTTTTTTAACCATCCAGGTTCACAGACAAATCTGCACATGTACTCCTTGGGGGGGGGTCTGTGGACCCCAAATTAAGAACTTCTTTTCCATGAGATCATTGATGACATTGGAGTTAATAAAAGTTTATTAAATGAATGATTGAGCTGGAATTCCTACTCGTGATACTTTCAAATACAACTAGCACCTTGCTCCCTGGTTTGCTATTGTCTGAGAAGATTTTTCTTTTCTACGTTGGAGGAATCAACCCAGGAGTATTCTCCTACATTACAAAACGTTATTCCTTTAAGTCAACCAATTCCATTTTAAAATGATCTGTTGAGCATCTATTCTTTACCTAGCAGAGCAACTTGGAGGGGGCAGGAATGCCAGTGGAATCAATATAGGACATGGTTGGTCCCTGTACCTAGTGAGTGCATATTATTGTTCTAGGAGGATATAAAATAAACATCAGGGAAATTAAGTCCAGAGACTATAAAAAACAGTTCTGCCCTCAAGGAACTTAGATTCTACTAGAGTGGGGTATACTGTGCAAACAGTTAAGCATATACATGAGTGTTTGGGTAGAGAGGGAGCTATAACTACTAGGGGGGATTATGTTAAATTGTTGGAGATGATTAGACAGAGCTAAATCATTTTCAGCACAGTGTAGGCCATGAATTCCATCTCAACAGGTCACTGCAGACTAAGTGTCGTTGACAGGTGCCCTTGCTGGTGATGATATAGGCATCCAGGGAACCTAGCCAGGCTCATTTCAGGTGAAGTTTTGTGCCCTGGCATTTGGAAAAAGAAACTATTTTTGCTCATAAACAGATAAAATTTACAGTGGAAATCTGTGGGAGAGAATAAATATGAATCCCCATGATGTCATTTTATGAGCCTCTTTATGGATTGTAATCACCCATTTACAGTTTTGGGGATATTAATTTTGTTGGTGGAGCTCTGGGCTTGCCAGGACAGAATATTCAGGGATGTTTTGAAGAGCTCAAAGACAAGGAACTCCAACTGGTGAACAGACCCAGGAAAAGGAGGAGGATCAATATAGCACCAGGGGAAGGAGGAGGAGCAACATAACACTTTGGAAGGGACTCAGTGGACATGACAGAACAACAACCAAAAACTTTTCACCTTGAATGGATAGCAGAATAGGAGTGTGTGGGGAAGTGGGATAGGGGAGGGTTCTTCCTGGTTTCTTCTTTTTTATTTTTAGTTCCCTTAACTGTCTCATTCTCTCCAACTAGAACTGTTTTCCAGCTGCCATTTTGTTCCTCTACTTGACACATTCACATTTCAAGTTCCATGTATAAAGTATCACTTGAGACATGAGAATTGATCTCTAAGATCCTCTTTTGATCTAAATATAAAATCCCATGATATTATTTTATGATCTGTCTTCTTGGGAATTATCACGAGGCCCAGACTGGAGGGAAAAGGTCAGTGTATGTGAATTGCCCCATTTCATTTGTGGGTCAACATACCTGGGGTCTACTCAGCCCTATCAAAGTAAGTTTGACCAATTCACATTATCTTTTGGAGCTTCAGTTTCTTCTTCAATGAGGATAGCAATACCTGCTCTACTCACTTTACAGGATAGTTTTAAGTAAGTAATAATAGTATCTACCTCAAAGGATTCTCATGAGGATCAAATTAAATAATATTTGAAAAGCACTTAGCACATTTGCTGGGCACACATAGGCCCTATAGAAATGCTAGTTACCAGTACCACCACCACCACTATTGCTACTACTACTGCTGCCGCTGTACCTACTACTAGTAAAGGTAAGACTGCATGAAACCCTAGGGTCCCTAATAGCTCTGAGATTCTACTGGACTTCAATACAGTATATAGTTTTAAGCTTCACTAAGACTTTTTGGTTGGGGCAGCTAGTTGGTGCAGTGGATAAAGAATTGGCCCTGGATTCAGGAGGACCTGAGTTCAAATCCAGCCTCAGACACTTGACACTTAGTAGCCATGTGACCTTGGGCAAGTCACTTAACCCTCATTGCCCCACCAAAAAAACCCCAAAAGACTTTTGGGTACCCTGTCATAAAGAGTTACTAAGTCTAACAGGAGCTTCCGAACATATTGGTCTGACCTCTCACAGTGGGATAAGACAAGGTATTTGAATTGAAAGGGCCAAACATTTGGCAACACTCTGGGTTACTGTGATTGTTTTACCTCTGGTGATGATGCAGGGACTCTGAGAGGGATCTTAAAGTGTTTTCAATGTAGCTCAGTCAGCTGACTAGATCACCAATATGGTGACTCCAATCCAGAAAAAAGCATCGGGGTTACTTGATTTTGTTCTGATGAGTCCTTATCTTTCAGTCACATTTTCCCCGCTGTGGTTTGGTTCAAGGTAGACCTGGCAAGATTTGTCACACTCTGGAGGGCTGATAAGGAGAAGCTAATGGGTGGAGACTCATTATAAATTTAAGGACATGATGATGGTTCCTAGTTCTCACTGTGTAAATAACTCAGCCAAGTCTCTGCTCATGTAGTGAATGGCCCCTTGGTACCAGTCTGTACCTTAGTCCACAAAGAGAGAAGGTCAGTTCAGTCTATTGCTCCTAGACCCTAACCTCTCACTGTCAGCCATCTCTGCATTAAGGTCTCTTCTCAGACTGCACTTTCTACAATTATCTCACTGAGGAGAAAGGAAGTCAGGAAGTTTCTACTCTTTTGTATGGATTGTAGTTCACCAGAAAGCTTTTTAGCACTAGGGAGAATGGAAGCAGAGGAGAAGGGAAGCCAGGATTTCTATACACTTACTTAGAGAGTAGCTAGGAAAAAGACAAGAAGACAAATTTATGCTTTATGAAAAGATGGTCTCCTAGAAAGGGTAGGAATCATCCGAACCTGTTCCTTTTGAATTTGTTAGTGGTGGCATTTTTAGATTCATAGGCACTTCCTGATACTTAAGCAAATATTTCATCCTCCAAGGCAGTAAATTTAGGATATTGACCTCCCGATTACCTTAGCCACCCAGTGAGCTTGGTGGGCTCTGCACCGATTCAAGCCAGAACATGGTGGTGGGCAGGGGAGAGAGACAGAGAATGCCAGAAACTACTATAAAAAAGACGGTCAGGGTCAAGTGGGTACCAGGGTGTTTGCAGAGCCTTTAAATCTGCAAACACCCTGGTATCCACTTGACCCTGACCGTCTTTTAAATCTAACGTCTGAGTTGTGATGGAAGACCAGTGGTTTGAAGAGGGACCCCAGACCTCCACTGGTTTGGGTTAGGCTGTGTTGGGGGAAGGTCAGGATTAGATCAAGAAGCAAAATACAGGTAAGATTAAGGAGCTGACCGTTTGCCTGGCTCGACTCCTCTCCCCAAAGTATCACTCCTTTGATAACTGGTAATGAATCTTAGGATCATGATTTGGGGCTGGAAGAAATTTCAGAGGCCATTTACTCTGACCATTTCATGTTACATGAAGAAATGAGGCTCAGAGACTTGCCCAGGGTCATATAGCTAGTAAATGTAAGAGGTGGGTTTTGAACCAAGGTGTTCAGCACTCTATCTATTATGTCACATATGGGGCAGACAAAGAGCCAAGTCCTCCTTGGGAAGGTAAACTAAACAAGTTTGCCTTCACTGTTCTCTTGTGAAACATGTTCTTGTTCGCCTCATTCTCCTCCTCCCATCTTCTGACTCCCTCCATTCCTTTCCACCTAAATCAAAACATACCTGTTTCCAGGCCCAGTTCGAGGCCCTACACCTCCATGCTTGCTCAGTTCCAGTTTAGCTCCTACCCCTTCTCCCACCTTGTTTTTTGCTTAATTAGAATTGTGAGTAATGACTAGAACTAAGAACAATAGGGAGAAGTTTCAGAAAGGCACATTTTGCCTCCAAGTAAGGGAAAAAAAGTTAACCATGATCACCAATTAAAAGCACAATAGATCACAAAATTACATTTATCTTATTGTAGCCTCACAACAGCCAGGGAAGGTAAGTTGTTTGCTTTTTTTAAACCAACATTTCCATATTATGAATACCATTTTATAGATAGGGAAATTGAGGCATACAGAGGTTGAGTGACTTGTCCAGGGTCACACATCTAATTAAGTGTCTGAAGCTGAATTTGAATTCTGGTCTTCCTGACTCTAAGGCATGCATTCTATTCATTGTTCCAAATAGCTGCTTTCAAAAGTACATCTATAAAGACTTTCATAAACTTTATTTCAGTTGTGCTTGCTAACCAAAACCCCTGTGAAATAGGTAGGACAGGTTTGCTTATCTCCATTTTACTGAAGAGAAAACTAAAGCCCAGAGAAGTTAAATAATCTGCCCATGGTAATGCAACTATTACGTGTCAGAAATAGGATTTGAACCTTCCTCTTCCTGACCCCAAGATTAGCACTCTTATCCACTAGGCTGGGTTCCTTCTTGCCTACTATAACAGGTAGTATGTGTCCTATCACAGGAAATCTTACGACGATGGCAGGATGATAGCTTGTCAAGCATGTTCAAGTATGCACTGGATGAGAGAACATGTGAAGTCTCTTCCAATTCCATTATCCTATAATTATTTTCAAATGTTTTCTTTGTCCCGTATGGTATATAACAATGTTCAACCAATGACCCAGTGTTAGACCAAGAGACTCTAGACTCACCTCCCTCCTTCTTCTGTGAAAAAGGAATATCAATCAATAAACATTTATTAAGGGCCTGCTAAGTGTCAGACACTGTGCAAAGCATTAGGGATACAAAAAGAGGCAAAAGATAATGTCTGACCTTGAGGAGCTCAGTCTAATGGGGGAGACAAATTTTATATATATATATATATGTGTGTGTGTGTGTGTGTGTGTGTGTGTGTACACATACATATATACATACACACATATACCATCCTACATCTATATATCTATGTCTACATCTATCTATACTTGTATATATGTAAGTGTATGTGTATGTATATAAATATATGTATATTATATGCATATGCCTATGTATATATGGGTGTGTATGTATGTGTATGCATTGTTGTTGTGGTTTTTGTCCCTTTTGTTTGTTTTTTTGTTTGTTTGTTTTTGTTTTGGTGAGGCAATTGGGGTTAAGTGACTTGCCCAGGGTCACAGAGCTAGTAAGTGTTAAGTGTCTGAAGCCGGATTTGAACTCGGGTCCTCATGAATCCAGGGTGGGTGCTCTATCCACTTCACCACCTAGCTGCCCTGTCCCTTTTCTTTTTTGAAGAGGACCATGACATCAGGATAATGTCATGACTTGCACTGAATTGAATTTAAGTGAGGGAGGGCTATACAGGGCCACCAACCTCACTCTCCCCTCTGGAGCCATCTGGGTCCAGGGGCAAGATATACATCAGGGTGACTGGAGATGGCCCTGGATGTTTAAGACAATTGTGGTCAAGTGACTTTTCCAGGGTCAAACAGTTAATAAGTGTCTGAGATATGAATTTGGGTTCTCCTGACTCTAGGGCCAGTGCTTTATCCACTGTGCCCCCTAAGTTGCCTCCAAAAGATACATACATACATACACACACATACATACCCCAATTCCACATATATAGTATATACAGGATGAATAGGAAATAATTGAGAAGGAAGGTACTAGAATTAAGAGGGGTTGGGAAAAGCTTGTAGAAGATTGGAGTTTAGTTTGGACTTAAAGGAAGCCAGGGAATCCAGAGACAGTCAGGTGGTACAGTGGATAGAGCGCTGGGCTTGAAGTCAAGAACACTCATCTTCATGAGTTCAAATTCAGCCTTAGAAACTTACTAACTGCATGACCCTGGGCAAGTTACTTAATCTGTTTGACCCAGTTTCCTCATCTGTCCAATGAGTTAGAGAAGGAAAGAGTAAAAGAGTATTTTTGCCAAGAAAAACCCCAAATGGGATCACATAGAGTTAGAAACAAATGATATGAATGAGTAACAACACATGATATGAATGAGAGAAGCCAAGAGAGAGAGATCAGGAAGCAGAGTTCCAGGCTAGGAGAGAGCTAGAGGAAATGTCTGGATTTAAGAGGTGGAGTATCTTGTTCATGGAACATCCAGGAGACCAGCATCACTGGGTTGGAGTATGTGTTAGGAAGTAAGCTATAAGAATGCTGGAAAAGTAGAGGGAGGAGGTACCTTTTAAAGGGCTTTGACCATCAAGCTGAAGATTTTGTATTTGATTCTGGAGGCAATGGGGAGCTATCGGAGTTTATTGAGTAGGGGAGTAACATTGTCACACTGTGCTTTAGGAAAATCACTTTAGTGACTGAAAGGGTATGGATTGGAGTAGAGAGAGACTTGAGATAGGCAGATCCACCAGCACCCATTGCAATAATCCAGGTGTGAGGTGATGAGGGGCCGTATGAGGGTGTGGGCAGTGTCAGAGGAGAGAAGGAGGCATATTTGAGAAATGTTGCAAATGTGAAATCAACAGGCTGTGACACCAGATTGGATAAAGGGGGAAAATGATAGTGAGGAATCCAGGATGACTATTTTCGGTGGCTTGCATGGGTGATTTAGAGAATGGTGGGGCCTTCGATTGTAATAGGCAAGGTAAGAATAGGGGATGATTTCAGGGAAAGATAATAAGTACTATTTTGGACATATTGAGATTGTTGTTGTTCAGTTGTGTTTGACTCTTCATGACACTATTTGGGGGTTTCTTGGCAAAGATACTGGAATGGTTTGCCATTTCCTTCTCCAGATTAGTTTCTCAAGATGGGGAAACTGAGGTAAACAGGGTTGTCAGAATATTGAGATTAGGATGTCTATAAGACATCCAGTTTGATATGTCTAAAAAGGCAGTTGGAGATGTGAGATGGGAGGTCATTAGAGAGGTTAGAGCTAGATAGATAGGTTTGAGGGTCATCAACATAGAAATGGTAATTAAATCCATAGAAGTTGATGAGATCACCAAATGACCAGGACAGAGAACTATGGGTCACCTATTGTTAGAGAGCCTGGCCTGGAGGGGCCTCCCCAAATGGTTATAGTAAAAGAAAGAGCTGGGCAGCTCTTTCCCAAAGCCCTTCTTTCAAGTCAAGTCAACAACCATTTATTAAATACTTACTATGTGCCAGACATTGCACTAAGCACTGGGAATATGAATACAAACAGGAATAGGGGGCAAGGATGGATGGTGGTAATGGTACCTGGTTCAGGGACATGGTAGAGAAAGTCCAAAAAGTTTGAAATACAGCCTATAGAAGAATAGAGATAAGACTGGTCTGGCATTTTCCTTAAAATGGAGGTTCTGAGAGGAACCAGCTGATCAGAGGAAAAGGCCACAATTGGGTCATTTGGTTGGAACCTTCATTGTCCATTGATAAATCATATACCTAGGAAAGATTCTCTGTATCTCCAAATTAGGGTTCACCCTCCAGTTTTTGCACCAGGAAATAAGCAAGCCTCTAAAAGCAAGATAGCACCTGCCTGTGAATAATGGTGCTTTAACATTTCATTGGTTGAAAAGTCTATGAGAGATACCTTGAATGTTTAATGCATCTGATTGCATTTGGCAAGGCCTCCTGTTTGGCCATATGCAGATGAGGTCTGCCAGCGATTTAACTTAGTAGGTAATTAGAACAAGCCTCCCATATTTTATTTAACAGCATCAACAAAACTAATATACAAGGTGCTGCTCATAATCTGATAGTGAGCCAACCTGGGGGCGACCCCCCAAATGGGCTTGCAACTGGGTATTGGAATGAACAATGTTAGTCTCACCACCTTTTTGCTGCTTAGGAAAAAAATAACACTGAAGAAATTAGCTGAAGCTATACCTGTGTCATAATAATATTAATAGATAACATTTATATAGTGCTTAAAGTTCACAATTTGCTTTACATGTAGCATTTCATTTCATCCTCACAACAACTCTGTGAAGTAAATGTTATCAATATCCACAATTTACAGATCAGGAAACTGAGGCAGAGAGCGATTAAGTGACTTGACCAGTCACATAGCTAGTAAGTTTGTAAGGTAGAATAGGGTAAGGCAAAGATCCATCAGAAAAGATTCTGCCCTCAAAGAAATCAGGGAGGAACTGGAGTAACAGAACCAACATACATGAAGCAACAGAGAAGGGTCCAATGAGCATATAATTGAGTGCTAAATTTTGTGGTATAGACTAGATGTTCTGTGGCGGTTCAGAGGGGAAATCATTCATTTATGGTTCGTTCGGTGGACCCGAGGTGGGACCTGAGCTGGGCTCGAGGTATGAGTAAGCTTTGCATAGGAGGTGGGCAAAGGGAAGGCTCTTCTAAGAGAAAAGAATACCAGGTATACATTTGTTACTATGAGCAAAGACATGGAGATGGTGTATGACCATCCATTAGAAACAGGTTTGTCCTCAAATGTTGACACTTGAAGGAGTGGCAATAGAATGTGCAATGGGATACAGAAAAGGCATCATGATTTTACTTCACTTCTACCTATAACCTTCCCAAAGATGACTTTGTCCTATTTGTGCCTTCTGGAAATGGAGTCCGGCAGGAGGCATGGGATGAAACTGCTTGGACTTGGGTGTGGTTTTGGGTTGTAGGCTTGGCAGTGCTGGGGTGGAATGACTGCACTGAAAGTATCCTGGTACCACCTTTGTCTGGCATTTTCTTATAGATAAATACTACTGTTCTCTATGTTATCTGGCTGTTGAATACAAGGGTGGGCATCAAAATCCATTACATCAGAGAGGGTCAGTTTTTAACCTAGTAGGACAAAAGAAACAGGAAATGGCTCACTTGTATCTGTCTACCCACAAGAACTGTTTCTATTGTTAGTGGCTAAATAGAAAAAAAAATTGCCATCCTTTTCTTGCTTTGCCTTTCTGAAGCCAAACTATAGGTGTCACATGTTTGTCTGGTTTAGAAGAGTTATTACATACAATATAAAGAATAAACTTCTTACTTTGGCACTAGGGACTGGACTGGCATTGGTCATACTATGTAAAACCTCTCCGAGCCTCAGTTTCCTTATTTATAAAATGAAGACAAAAAGTCTGTCCTATTTACCTTATTGGCTTTTTAGCATTTCACTTTTTTGGGGGGTTGGGGGTGGGACAATGGGAGTTAAGTGACTTGCCCAGGGTCACACAGCTAGTAAGTGTCAAGTGTTTGAGGCCAGATTCAAATTCAGGTCCTCCTGAATCCAGGGCCGGTGCTTTATCTACTGAGCCACCTAGCTGCCCCTTTATTGGCTTTTTTGTAAGGAATTTTCTTTTTGTAATTTTGTTGTTGTTACTCTCATTTTTTTTCAGCTCATATTCCATAGAGTTCAGATAGAAACAGTTCTATGCCAGGTTGCTATCCAGCTATTATTCATCTTTAATTTCCACAGTCCATTTTGTAGATAGATAAAATCATTCCTTTTTTGATAAATAAAAGGATTGAGATGAGATGTAAGCTTGTTTTCTGTAGGCTCATTTAAAATGTCTTCAGGAAACTCTAGTAGCAGACATGATGATGGGAATGATATGCACTTCATCCTATCCCAGAATAATTTTGGTTTCTTCAACTAGTTCTCTATATTTTCTGAGCTTTTCATTCCATGTCATTTAAAGGTTATGAGCATTTGGTACAGCCATATCTAGTGAAAACATTGTTCCTGCATTTTTATGGGCCGATTTTATGTTTCGGTGATTGTGGGCAACAGTTTTGCCTGTGACGATGATGCTTAGGCTCTACTCCAGTTTATTTGCTGAATTCTCAAGGTCTTTTGTGGGGTATAAGGAAGGACGGTAAGTTTCTACTATATAGTGCCGGCCATTTGATTGTGTTTTTCTATGTATTTGGTAGGTAATAAAGCTTTGCAGCCTACAATAATACATTATATATTTTCTACCCTTTATTTGCAATGCCTTCACCGATCAATAAATTGGGATTCTTTAAGGTGATTTTTCTGTAATTTCTGGTAGGAATGACCTGATCTAATATCACTTTAATAAATCTTCTGTCTCTATATAAATCCATTTGACTTATCCATTTGTTTAGTGCATTTTTTTTTTTTTTTGGTCAATGTAGTATTGCTTGAGTTCATGTCAATGAAGGGTCTTTTGGTTTGACTCTTAGATCTTAGCCATTTTATAGATTCTGTCAAGTGCTTAAACAACAAGCACATTTATTAAATTCAGTGACATTTTCTATTGCTCCATGAAATGGTGTTTATTAGTTTCAGCAGTATTTCTGTGAATTTCTAGCTTGTTTATTGTCATCATCACCATCATCACCTGACAGAGTAGTTATAAAATCTCACATTGATATAACATTATTATTGCTATAATTGCCTTTTATTGCTAGGGTAGGAAATGGTGAGTTAAGGAGGCTATGGGAACAACCCAGCATAAGCTGCTGCTTGAACAACAATTTCCTCCCTCATCTTCCAGTCACAGAATATTAGGAAAAGAGAGATAATATCATTCATCCTCTTAGTATAATCAACAATCAAACAAGCAATAAACTGAGGCCCAGTGGCTTTACTTGGAGACTGTCTTAGAGAAAGGAGAGGCATAAGTGCAGGCATGGAGAAATGAACATGAGGGAATCATAGGATTCAGACTGGGAAAAGACCTAAAAGAACCTTTGCACAAAATTCCTTCTTTTAGAAATGAGAAAATTGAGTAGTCCAGAGAATTTGTGTGATTTGCCGAAAGACACGCAGATTGTAAACAGCAGAGCGTGGACTTGAATAGAGATTTTCTAACTGCAAATCCAGTACTCTCCAGAAAGCTAAATTTAGAAATGATGGCAGAGGCTAAATTTTGAGGCCCTTGAGTGCCAAGCTAAGAAATTTAGACTTTGTTCTGTATGTAATAGGGAAATATGGAGAGTGGTATTCAGAAACTTCAGGCCCTTATCATCTAGTCTCATATCAGAGGCTAGTATACTCTGCTGAACCAAAAACTTTAGTGAATTGGAATGCCTCAATTTTAGATTCTCCTAGCTTGGGGCAAGATGGCATTCATCCAATTGTCAATGGTTCACTCTCTGTTTTAGTTGCAAAAATTCGTTCCTCTATCAACCTAAAAAAAAAATTAAAAAAATTTATATCATAAAAGTTTTTAAAATTATTTTCCAGTTAGTTGTAAAGATAGTTTTCAACATTTGTTTTCATAAGATTTTTAGTTCCACATTTTTTTCCCTACCTCTCTTCCCTCCTCCCTCCTCAAGACAGAAAGCAATCTGATATGGGTTATATATGTACAATCACATTACACATATTTCCCCATTAGTCATGTTGTGAAAGAAGAATCAGAACAAAAGGAAAAAACTAAACCCCCCCCCCCCACAAAACCAAAAACAAAAGTAGAAACAGTATGGTTCAATCTGCATTCAGAATTCATAGTTCTTTTTACTGGGTGTGGAGAACATTTTTCATCATGAGTATTTTGGAATTGTCTTGGATCCTTGTATTGCTGAGAAGAGCTAAGTCTATCATGGTTGATTATCACACAATGATACTGTTACTGTGTACAGTGTTCTCCTGGTTGTGCTCACTTCATTCAGCATCCGTCCACTGTCCACTTTTCAGGTTTTTCTGAAATCTGCCTGATCATCACTTCTTACTGCATAACAGTATACCATTACATTCATATACCACAACTTGTTCAGCCATTCCGCAATTGATTGGCACCCCCTCAATTTCCAATTCTTTGCCACCACAAAGAGAGCTGATATATATATATATATATATATATATATATATATATATATATATATATATATATATAAAATGCATGTGGGTTCTTTATCCCTTTTTGTGATCTCTAACAATAAACATATTTAAAGTGACTGCCATATACCAAGAAGCATGCTAAACCTTGGGAATAGCATATTTATGAGTCAGGACCACCTTACTCCCCAAGACTAAGGCCATAGGTCATTTCACCTGTCTTTCTGATTGGCCTTGATTAGTTTCTCCAATCCCCAGGCTCTCTGAGACACTTGCTTCTTTCTGGATGTTTAAAAACATTAAAGTGCTATAAGATGTTCCCATTCCTGTGATTTAAAAGCATCTTAGGCTTCCTAGGGTGGTTTTCCATCTGCATTGCCAATTTCTTAGAGAATTAAACATTTAGTGCCCAATAAGATATTTTCCTAGGCTGAATACATCTTGGAAATGTATCCTTGCCCCCTCTGGGGGGTCAATTAAAGTGCAGTTGGAGCTAACTTTCACTAATTTGCCAAAGCAGAGAGATTTTTGTGGCTGGTGAAAAAAAAAAAGTATCATTTATATTTTGCTGAAATGTAACTTAGAAAGGTAGAAGGGGCAAATGTAGAAGCAATATACTACAGGCTTTAAAGGAAAATGGCTGGGGGGAGGGGAGAAAGGGAATGGAGAAGAAGAAAGTAAAACACAGAGGACTCATTTGCATATTAAAGGTTTATCTAAAGCCTGAGAAAGAATTTGCTTAGGGCCTAGTCTTTTTTTTTTCCTTTTCTAAGGGAAATCATGCACAGGCATCAACCAGCTTTAAGGTTATCCAGGATTCTAGAAGATGGAAAGTTTAGGAAGTCAGCTGATTGCAAGGTAGAAGAACTTAAGTTTAAATATTTTAGTACATCAATGGATCTACAGTCTCCCTGATGCAGTTATCCTGGCCGACATGCTGTCAGTCAGTAAACAAACATTATTAGACATTTACTATGCACCAGGCACTGTACCACTGTACTAAGTCCTAGGGATACAAATGAAGTAAAACATACATGTTTTACTTTTACACACACCCACACATACCCTGTCCTTAAAAAGTTTACATTCCAAGGGAGAAGACAACATGCAAAATAGGTCATTTCAGAGTGCAGGCACTAGCAATGGGGGGTGGGAGGTGGGGGTTCGTAGGTGGAGAAGAAAATCAGCTAGTATATGTTAGACTTAAGACTTGAGCCTCTGAATTAGATGTCCCTGATTCTTCTTTTCTTTTTTGGTGAGGCAATTGGGGTTAAGTGACTTGCCCAGGGTCACACAGCTAGTAAGTATTTAGTGTCTGAGGTCAGATTTGAACTCATGTCCTCCTGACTCCAGGGCCGGTGCTCTATCCACTGCGCCACCCAGCTGCCCCAGATGTCTCTGATTCTAAGGCTAGGTCTATATCTACTATCACACACTAACTCCCTGTGAAAGTCATTAGAAAATAGAAAATCATGTTTAAAAACTGTGTCTTCTTTAGTAGGTCAAATGGCTAGTTCAATACACAGACCTATGTTACATTTTATTCTGGAAGGGAAATAGAATCCTAACTTCTTAAACTTTTCACTCTCCCCATGATGCTACATGGTTGTGAATCATCAAAAAGAATCAAACCTCAAATCTTAAAAAGAATATCAAAAGAGATTCACCTCAAAATCTCAAAAGAATCAAAATGGCAGATGACATAAAGTCAATGAATATATGCATGGTAGGTAAAAAGAGGGTGCAGTCTGTTACCCATAGTGAGGTACATACAAGAAGTGCAGTATGGGACAGTAGAAAGGGCACTGTACTTGGAATTAGAGGCCCTGGTTTTGAGTCCTAGCTCTGCCACATATGACAAGTTACTTATTGTCTCTGGGACTCAGTGTTATCATTTAAAAAAAAAATTATTTCGCGGGGCAATGGAGGTTTAGTGACTTGCCCAGGGTCACACAGCTAGCAAGTGTCAAGTGTCTGAGACCGAATTTGAACTCAGGTCCTCCTGAATCCAGGGCCAGTGCTTTATCCACTGTGCCACCTAGGTGCTCCCTTCAGTGTTATCATTTTAAAATGAAAGGATTGAACTCGCAGGGTCTTTCATCTCCAGATCTATGATCCTAAATGACATAAAAGAGACCATAAAAATATAAATCCCAGGGGAAAAAAAAAAGGTAAACTGGTCTTCTAGCAAGGATGAAAGGTGATAGTTGGATAACCCAAGTGCTATATTGTTATCTGAAAAATATCAGGACTTAGAAAGACCTTCAGAATTTTGGATAGCTCCTTTTTGAGTCTTCCTGGGAGAATGTGGGCAGATAATAATATAGAATTAGAGATTGGTGGATGGATTGTCATTTCACTCGGGGAAGAAGTGCCCATGCTGAAGAAATTGTGGATCCATTGATGCGTTTAACTCAGGGAAGCAAAAAAAAAAACTCATAAAATTCTATGTTTTGAGAATTCTTTGTGATGGACTTTTGGCTGAGTCCATAGTTACCTCCAGAAGTTATTTTGCCTCAGCAGGAACTTCTTCTCAGGAGCACCTTGCATAGGATGCCTTCTTCAGTTTAGTAATTGCACTTACTAAAGTCCTATTCCATTGTTGAAGATGTTGTCAGGGATGTAACTCAGTGTTTTACTAAGTAATCAGAGAACAAAGAGGGCTCCAACTCAGAATTGGTCCTAAGTTTAGTTCCTGGGCACTATAGCTCTTAACTTCTGCTTCTGCACATCTTTGGTTCATATGCCTTTGATAATTCTGGTAGTAAGAAAGTTTTTATTTGAAGTGACTCTGCTGCCCTTAAGAGGAAATATAAATAAGTATATGTTTATATATGAAATATGTATCATATGCATATTACATGTGAATATATAAATACACGCATATACCACAAACCTATATTTATCTCTATATCTGTTTGTGTATATTATATGTATATAAACATATGATTATATATGTATACATATATCTGCATGTTTATGTGTCTGTATATTCCTTTCTGAGTAGGCAAAATAGTTTGAGTGCCCTTTCAAGGATCCCCTCTCAGAGGAAACTAATGAAAAGTGAATCTGCCCTAGCTCTTCCTGAAAGGTGTTTTTATTTTTTTTTCTCACCTGTATGTCCCTTTAGTTAGAAAGCTACTTTGAATATGTGGGTGTAGCCAGCAGGTAGTGCTGATTGGCAGTGTTTCCTGTGTAGGTGAAGGAATTTGGGGTTTAGTTATTCCTTTCATACCATACCTCTCTCCTTCCATTTGGGTGGAACCACTTCTGAGTCACCTCCCCCACCCTTATTGTGTATGCTTGTGGAAAAAAACAATTGGAAGAAAATGTGGTACATCCTCATCCTGAGATCATTCTGACAACTTGACTCACTTTAGTTTAAGGGCAGAAAACTTCCGGTTCAGTTTAAATTCTGCTGTTTGAAAATTTTATAAAAAGTGATGAATTAAAATTGAAATTCTGTTTTACTCAGATTTCCTCAGTTAAGAAAACTGACTTTAACGTTTTACCTGCTTTCTCTGTATCATGCCCAGCCACTCTCTTTATCTCTTGTAACTTCCACATTTGCAATTAAAGACATAAGAAATCACAATGAATTTATGAGTGACCATAGTTGTTTTTTGTTTTGTTTTGTGGGGTAATGAGGGCTAAGTGACTTACCCAGGGTCACAAAGCTAGTAAGTGTCAAGTGTCTGAGGTCAGATTTGAAGTCAGGTCCTCCTGAATCCAGGGCCAGTGCTTTATCCACTGTGCTATCTAGCTGCCCCATGATCACAGTTTTTAATAGAGGTAAACTAGCTTTTTTTAAAGCAGGAATTAAATAAGCAAATAAACAGTTAAAAAGAATATATAGTGGGGCAGCTCGGTGGCACAGTGGATAAAGCACTGGCCCTGGATTCAAGAGGACTTGAGTTCAAATCCAGCCTCAGAAACTTGACATTTACTAGCTGTCACCCTGGGCAGGTCACTTAACCCTCATTGCCCCACAAAAAAAGAGAACATATAAAAACTTAGGATTTAATACATATTCTCTTAAGGTAGAGACAAAAAAGAAAATCAGAGCCTGCCCTCAAGGGGCTTACATTCTAATGATAATACAACATGTAAAGGAGCTAGGTAAATGCAAGGTAATTTCATGAGGACCAGGGAAAGAATCCCAGCTCTAAGAGCTATAATTTTGTACTTACAGGAAGCCCTCCTTCCCAAGGAAGTAGGTGCTTCTTGTCTTATTTCTCTGACAACTTGCCCTGACAGTGACAGGCAGAATAAGGCAGAAAAGGCAGAATTCCTCCATAAAGTAGGAAACAATCAAAACTAAAAGTGCTTGGAAATCTGGAAGGCTGGAAGATTCTCTTGCAGACCTCCCCACCCTCTTCTCTGGCATCTTCAGTGTTTGGGTAAGCCGAACCCTTTAAGAATTGCATTTCAGAATAAGATGCAAGAACAAAAAGATGGAAAGAACAGAACAACTCCATCTCTTTTCCAAAGTGTAATTTTGTGTTGGCTTCTCGGAAAGTCTCCATTTGGATCCAAAATGTGGAATTGCATTTGGAGGTCTCCTGGAAGAGGCTCAGAGTGAAATGTTACTCAGTGCAAGGCCTTGATTTGAAATTCAGATGCAGGACTGATGTTCATCACCTGTATTTTGACAGGAATGCTGTAGACTCCTCAAAGCTCCCATCCAGAGCCTGAAACTGGCTCAAGGGGAACAAAACTCACTGAACTGTGAAAAGCTGTTCAGCTGACACTGAGAAAAGTTAGGCTGTTGTCTTAAGAGGCTTTTAACTACTACAGCATAGGCTCCATAAGGGCAAGGACAGTGCCTACCTACATTTTGAGTGTTTTCCACCCCGCCCTTAGCACCTTGCTAGGCACAGATACTTAAAACAATGTTTATTGAATTGAATCAATAATACGCTTTCTTTCTTTCTTTCTTTCTTTCTTTCTTTCTTTCTTTCTTTCTTTCTTTCTTTCTTTCTTTCTTTCTTTCTTTCTTTCTTTCTTTCTTTCTTTCTTTCTTTCTTTCTTTTGCAGGGCAATGAGGGTTAAGTGACTTGCCCAAGGTCACACAGCTAGTTAAGTGTCAAGTGTCTGAGGCTGGATTTGAACTCAGGTCCTCCTGAATCCAAGGCCAGTGTTTTATCCACTGCACCACCTCGCTGCCCCTATACACTTTATTTCTTAAATGTTTTATTGCTATATCCTGTTTTTACTTTGCCTTTATTTTCAAATATATCTCTTCCTCTACCCACCCACTATCCAAAAAGCAACATTTCTTGTAACAAAAAAATAAAAAGAGAGAATAAAAGCAGTTCAGGAAAAGTAAGAAACACATCAAACCTCTTATAGTATATGCTGCATCCCACACCCATAGTCCCCTACTCTGCAAAGGAAAGAGAGAGGAACATTTTCTCTCCTCTGTCTCTTCTTGGTTGAATTGATTTTTGGGGGATGCTTACATAACAAATATTTGTAGATTATTCAATCTTTCTGAGGGGGTCTCCTGTTATAAAGCAAAATAGTCAAGTAAACAAATACTACAGTGACCCCTTTTGTAAAGTCATGTGGCATTCCATATCTATAGCATCCTCTACCTTTCTATTAAAAATGAACACAGAGGGCAGCTAGGTGGCACAGTGGATAAAGCACTGGCCTTGGATTCAGGAGGACCTGAGTTCAAATCCAGTCTCAGACACTTGATACTTACTAGCTGTGTGACCCTGGGCAAGTCACTTAACCCTCATTGCCCTGCAAAAAAAAAAATGAACACAAATCTATTTTCTATCCTCCCACTTTTACTCCACTGATAAAAATGGGGGGAAAAAAACCTCCTGTATCAAATATTTATAGTCAGGTAAAACAAATTTCCTAAAAGGCTGTATGCAAAAATGTGCATTTCTCATCTGTACCCTAAATCCTTTGCCTCTCTGTCATGGTTAGCATGTTTTCAACATTGGACCTTTGGAATCATGAATTGTCATTGTAGTGATTGTAGTTCTTATAGTTTTTACAGTTTAGTTGTACAAATTGCTTCCCAGCTAATTTCATTCTTCATCAGTTAATTAAAGTCCTCAAAATTATTCATTTTAATAATGCTATCATTTTATAAATCTTTCTGGTTCTGCAACCTCCCTCTTCATCAATCCATATAAATCTTTTTGAAGTTATCTAATTCCTTATTTCTTAAAAAACAATAGTACTCTATTACAGTCCTGTGCCAATAGAAGGAGGGAGAAGTGGATTTTCTCATTGCTTCTTCAGAGTCACTCATATTAAATAGTTAATACATGCTTGTAGACATGAAGGGAAAAAAACCACAACCTTTTCCCTATCCTAGCCTGGGCTAAAATGACAACATGACATATGCTAGAGACCAACAAACCTCTTCTAGAGTGCTGTGGCGTGTACCTCTGAGTTTACTTCATGTGATACACTGGGACATTCTGTCATCTTGTGTTAAGATGACCTGGACTTATCTATGTCCTTGTTACAGAGATACAATAGCCTTTTCAAACCATGGAGGTATATTTACGGCTTCTACTTGGGTCCCCTGGAAGGAGCTCAGAGGTTCCCATATATTTGACCAAATGGTGGTACTTCCTGGCAATTATAACTAGGGTGAAATGAAAGGGGCTTTGCTATATGTCAAATATGGTAGATTCCCATAACATTTCAAATAAAAATTCTGGAGGATGCTGATGACATCTTTAGCCCTTAAGCAATAGAAACAACAGAGCTCAGCATCTAGTTAGCAAGTATAAGGTGTGGCATTTTAAAAGTTCTAGAGATATAATTTCTGGGTAATTTAGTCATTTTATTAGTAATGCCAGAATTTTTAATAACAGGCCAATAGTTCTCTCAAATGCCAAAGGCAATCATGGTTGGGGGCTCATAGCTTATGTGCCCTTGGAAGAGGAGTGTTCCTGAGGGTGGCAATCAACTCTGATCATTTAACAATCAATGAGAGGTGGACTTTACAAAGAGAAGTGAGCTCACTCCAATGGGAGGCTAAGAGTGATATTATATCACTCTTGTATAGGGAAACTATCTCTATACCCAGACCATCCCCAGTCTTGGGCAATCTGGACAAAGAATCTATATCCCCCACTGAAGTCTGAGCTAGTTGAGTGGGATACCCAAAATGAGGAGAATTTTAATCCTATCCTGTCCTTGAGAAATGGGACAAGGAAATAGAATGGGGAGAGGGGAAAACTGGGGTCTTCCCAATTTTAATAATTGGCTGTTAATATGAGACGAAATAATCCTTCCTCTCACAGGATAGGGGTCAGGATTTAGACCCATAATTTCGGTGGTATGTGAAAATCCTAGGTGAGGGCACTATTCTCAATGAAGATAGCACATTCTCTGAAACATGGAGTTTAGAGCGCTATGAGGCACAGAAAGTTGTCACTTGATCCAGAGTCACACAGCTAGTCTATGTTAGAGACAGAACTTGACCCCGGCTCCTCCTGGCTTCTAGACTGGTTCACTACTCACTGTGCACAACTGCCTCTAGCAAGAGACATGAATTTAAATTGGAAGCGCATTGGGATGAGCTTCTCTCCTATCTCACTCCTCCTCTATCAAGCACACTAATGTCCTGGGATCTTAGTGTAAAAATTTTCTGCTTCCCACAAGATGATCAATTTCTATAATGTAAAAGCATCTTCCAACCAGAAGAAGCTTCAATATAGACATTTTCCTTCCAGAGGAATACCCAAACTGTACTAGAAAGACTCCTGGCTAACCTTTGCAATAGTTTTATAGGTCACAATTATTTTTGATTTCTCCAGCATAAAATCTACTGGTGTGTGCTGGATTCTAAGTTACAGGCTATTAGATTCTTTATAGTTGCAAGGAAACTGACCTTCCTTGGATCATAGAATTTTAAAGCTAATAGGAACTTTGGTTGTCTCTTGGGGTGGGAAGGAGCTCCTCATCCTTGTAAGTGAATGGATTCATTTAGGCTATGAAGGCACCATTTTAGTACTTTTTAGTCTGATGTCTCTTTTAATTTTTTTCCTCCTTCTTGGAAATCAGAGATGGAGTTATTCTTTTCATTCCTTTATTAGAGTGAGTTTGTCTATGAGAACAGTGAGTTTTGTATAGAAAAGTAGGGTGGGAGTGTCTGGCTTAGCTTACCTGAGGTGGATATAGGTGGAAGGAGGGAATATTTTTTATCTATCACTTCCGTTTTCTCCCTTCAAAGATATTTAATTTTCTTTGCCATTCCCAGGCAAATGCATTCATTTTCTCACTTCCTACACACATTTCACCCATTTGCAATCTTGTTTCCAAACCCACTGTACAACTGAAACAGTTCTAATTGCATTGTTGATCTCTTTATTATGACATCCTTACTGTACTAAGGTCCCATGCTTGTTGGCATCTCTGCATCATTAGGTCCTATTGATCAGCTCATCTCTCTGAATACTTCCTCTTTCCTGAGTTTTCATGGCCCTACTTTACCATGGTTCTCTTCCTACTTGTCAGATGGACCAGTCTCTGTCTACTCTGAGTGGGTTACCATATGTATATATGTATGTACCTAGGTTTGCACACATATATGTATATGTGTACTACTTCTTATATATACATATTAGTATTATTACTATTAGAAGTAGTAATAGTACTATTACTATGTATATATGCATGTGTGTACGTATGTGTATATATATATATATATATATATATATATATGTGTGTGTGTGTGTGTGTGTGTGTACTATTTATGTATGGCTTTCTTCCTGAGTTCTTTTCTCTTTTCTCTATATTCTCTGGGTCAGAATATTTTATCATTTCCTATGGATTCAATCAGACTTACTATGTAGATCACTCTATGATCTATGTAAACCACTCAAAGATCTGGAAATCTGGTTCTTATCATTCTCTTGGATTCCATTCCTCCATCTCTAACTCTTTGAGTGACATTTTTATCTGGATGTTGCATAGGCATCCCAAACACATGTTCAAAATAGAATTCATCATCAAAAGGCACCCCTCTACTTTATATTTCCTATTTCTGTTGAGGGTGTAACAATTCTTCCATTTACCCAGGTTTTCCATCTAGGTGTCTTCTTCAACTCTTTCCCTTAACTGACCCCACATTTCCAATCAATTACCAAGACTTGTTAATCTATCTTCTTAGCATCTCTCTGATGGCAGGGAGATGATAACAGTGTGTATGAGGTACTTTAAGGTTTGCATAGTGCTTTGCATAGGTTATCCCACAACACTGTGAGGTGTGTGCCATTATACTGCATTTCACAGATGAAAAGATATTGAGACTCTGAGAAAGTAAGTGACTTTTCCTGAGTCACCAAGTGTATAAGTATTGAAGGCAAGATTTGAATACATATCTTCCTGACTCCAAGTCTAGTACAATACCACTCAACTATCAATATATAATGATAAATAGTGATAAAAATGACTAGAAAATGTGAAGAAAAACAGATTGGTTCTTGATTAATTAGATTGTGAGGGAGACCCTGCCTATGGGCCCATATAAAAGATTTCCTTGAGTAGAGCCTGTGCCTATACCATACTGCTGTCCATTCAGCTGGAGAAGAAAGAAGCCTCTCTCATTGGCCCAGGTTCAATATTGATAGAAAGGTAATATGAAACATGGATCTAAATTATTAGAGAATCACAGGAAATTTTCTGGTTCTATATACAATTTGTAGTCAGGATATTTTTTAGCATAGCCTCAAACTCTCTATTTATTTGACCCAGGCAGCTGGGCAGCTAGGTAGCATAGTGGATAGAGTGGTGGGTCTGGAGTTAGGAAGACCTGAGTTCAAATCGGACCTCAGAAACTTACTAGCTGTGTGACCCTTGCCAAGTCAGTTAACCCTGTTTGCCTCAGTTTCCTCAGCTGTAAAATAAACTGGAGAAGGAAATGGCAAACCACTCCAGTGTCTTTGCCAAGAAAACCCCAAATGGGGTCACAGAAAGTCATACACAACTAGAAAAAAACTGAACCATAATAGTTCATTGATCACAATCATGGGAAATTGCAAAGACAGTGTCCAGTGCTGTGTTCCATTGGAGCACCACTTCCAGATCTTTTCTGCCTTATCCTCCCACCACTTTGAGGTACCAAAGGGGAACATTCTATACCATCTGTTCCCATATGTCATAGAGAGGGAAAAAGGGGAAAAATGTGTGTGTGTGTGTGTGTGTGTGTGTGTGTGTGTGTGTTTGAGAGAGACAAAGACAGAGAGACAGACAGAGACAAAGAGACAGAGACAGAGAGACACAGAGACAGAAAAATATACACAAAGACAGAGACAGAGAGATAGAAAAAGAAAGTGAGACCTATAGAGATACAGAGAGACAGTGACAGAGAGAGAGAGAGAGAGAGAGAGAGAGAGAGAGAGAGAGAGAGAGAGAGAGAGAGAGAGAGAAACAGACATAGAGACAGAGACAGAGGCAGATTCAGGGAGAGGGGGTGAGGACCCTGAGGTTCCAGCTCTGGAATTCAGAGTTTAATAAGAAGAAAAGAGCAGTGTGTGGATAAAGGCTAATCTCTGTGGCCCGAGCTCCACACTTCATGATAGCTGATGGACTCTGATACTCTGAATTCCCTTTCAATTCCTTTTCCTGTTCCTCCTGGTTCATCTGCTTCCACCAGACTTGACTTAGAGCAGGTCTTGCTGCTGCCCACAGTCTAGTCTCCACTCTCCTGCTGCATCTCCCTCTGTCCTTGACCACAGCTGGATTGACATGCAGATCATTCGGCTGACAATGCAGGATCCTGAAATGAAAGAAGCATGGTGGATGATAGCTTTAGTCCCTCTTAAAGCTTCAGTCTCTACTCTCTGGACTGAAAGAAGCAGAATCACTACCCCACACATCTCTCAAGAGAAAAAAAAGAAAAAGAGGGAAACTGAGATTCACAGAGGTTAAGTGACTTGTCTAGGGTTATACGTTAGAACTGGAACTTAAACCTAGGTCTTGTAGCTCTAATCTACCATATACTGCTTCTAGAAAAAAAATTTTACATATTATTTATATTTATATATATATATATGTATGTATGTATTACATACTGTATATATTAAATAGAATTATTGTTTTATATATATAATATTATTTATAATGCATTGTATATATGTATATATTGGGAGAGGCAGCATGTACATATGTGAATACAGGGAATTGCAGAAGTCAGCACAATGTGAAGCTTTTACAGCTGACACTCTGTATACACAAAAATAGATTTAATAATAAACACAAGATCATTTTGGGGGAGGCCTTTGTCAAAGGAGCAGCCAGAACAGAACTTTAAAGGGAACTAGAAGTTCTAAGAGGGGGTAGTCATGGGGTGGGGGAAGAGGGAGATGCATCCTTACCTTAGGGGACTGCAAAGCCTGGAGACAGGAGATGGAACATTGAGTCTAAGGAATAGCAAGGTAGGCAGTTTAGCTGGACTGAAGAGTATAGGAAAGGGAGTCATGCCTAAAAAGGCTAGAAAGGTAGGGTGGAGCCAGGTTGTGAAGAGCTTTAAATACCAAACAAAGGAATTTCTATTTGATCCTAGAAGTAATGGGGAACCCCTGGAGTTTATCAAGTAGGAGAGCTAGAGGTACATTGGGAAAATCACTTGAGCAACTGTGTGGAGGATGGATTGCAGAGAGTAGAGATGACAAAGTCATTACAGTGCTCCAGGCATAAGGTGATGAGGGTCTAAATGAGAATGGCAGATATGTGAGTGGTGATAAGGGAGTTGATGCAAGTGATATAAGGGAGGACAAGACCCGGTAACTGATTGAATATGGGGGACTAGTATGAGTAAAGAGTCCAGGATGACTCCAAGGTAGCAAACCTGGGTGATGCCCTCTACAGAAATAGGGTTAATTCCCACCAACCATTAGGCAATGGCTGATCATTCTGGAGTCAAAGAACCCTAGATTAGTTCCACCAAAACACAGAATGAATTTCCCTTGGGGCTTCAAGATTAAGGGGTGCAACTTGGTGAGGCTTCCTCTTCTTGTGACTGACTATTTCTTCCTGTCCCCGAAACAGAAGTTCTCTGGGAGATGTGGTCTTGGGTTACAGGGTGGGAGGTCTTTCTGGCAAGAGAACCCCAAGTGTAGCATCTCGGGGCAAACATCCAACAACAGTTCTACCTAGGGCCCCAGGGCTGGAATGTCAGGTTGCTTGTTTGTGAAAGAGATTTGATGCTTCATTAGAGAAAAATAAAGTACAAAATACAGGCAAAGATTCCTTAATAGTCTTGGCTGAAAGGAGTAAATGAACTAAATGCCAGATTAGAAGCATCTCACAGACAAATATATGCTAATTCTGGATTTGCTATTTTCCCCTGTTTTGGGACTTATGGGTAACATCTTGAGGAAAGGAGAAGGGGTTTGGGGGTGTTGGTAAATCTATTCAAGCTAAAAACAACTACACTATAACATAGTCTTTGGGGCTGACATGAGGCTCAGAGACCCCAAGTGACCTGCCCATGGGTCAAACAGCTAGTAAGTTTGAGAGGCTGGATTTGAACACAAATCCTAACTCTGCATCTAGCACTCCGCCTCCTTTTCCCATGCTGCCTCCATATTTTCTGTATTAGTAGCCTTTTGTAGCTGAATTTGTTCCATGTACTTAAAGGGATGGTGTTAAGGACAAGATCTGTGATTTTGTTGATTTTAGGAACACGTGGATGAAGAGACACCCTCTACCAATGCAGGGGAGGGGGGCATCTTCTTTACAATTTGTAGTCTTGGAGAGTAATCTAGAGCACAGAGACACTGAATAATTCACCCAAGCTCACAGAGTCACTAGGTGTCAAAGGCACTACTTGAACCTATGCCTTCCTGTGTCTGAGACCAGCTCTTACCCACAATGCCACACTGCCTCTGAGACCCAGAGAGACAAACAACTTGCCCTAGAGTCATATATGCACTAAAGTAGCCCAGTGGGATTTGAACTTAGTTTCTCAGACTCCCAATTTACTGTTCTTTCCATTAAACCATCCCTTCTGCTAGCTCTCAATTTGACTCAGGAGTTGTTCACCCTTGAATTGAGCCTGGCTTCCTCTAGAGGATGGGCATGGGATTGGGGTACATGGCATTGTAAGTATGTGGAGTACATCTTTCTGTAAGGTCCTTTGAAGGCATGATGCTATTTTCTGGGTAGCTCTGGAGCGAGCAGTTCTATAGATTAGAGAATTAGTAAGTTTGGAGAACCCCTCATACCTCTCTTGGGAGTTTGGGGTGGGGCAGTAGAGATCATAAGATCATAGGATCTGAAATTTAGAACTGGCAATCCTTAGAGATTAATCTAACTGAACTGACTTATAGATGGAGAAGTCATAAGATAGAGAAGGGGGTAGATAAGTGTCACAGTCGATAGGCCACTGAGCTTGGAATCAGGAAAACTCATCTTCATGAGAGTTCAAATCAGAGCTCAGGCACTTACTAGCTGTGTGACTCTGAGCAAGTCATTTAACCCTGTTTGTCTCAGCTTCCTCCTATGTAAAATGAGCTGGAGAAGGAAATGGCAAACCACCCTGGTATCTTTGCCAAGAAAACCCCAAGATGGGGTCATGGAGAGTTGGAGCTGACTGAATAACAACATAGATGGAGAAACTGAGGTCTGAAAAGATGAGGTGGTTTTCTCTAGAAGATTTTTTTCAATAAATGAGTGAGATTTCTATGAATTTTGAATATGTGTTGGCATGAATCCAAATCACAATAGGACAAGCCTTTATATTATATTATCTGTGTTTTAATGGGTTAAAGGAACCTGCTTCCTTAGAGCCTGGCCGGGGTCGGGGTGGGGGTCTGTGATTGTCAGAGCCCGTTGATCTCTTTGGGCTGAGTGTATCATCTATTCCTGGTGCTCTCACCTTCAGAGAAGGTGTCGATTTTTCATTTCTAGAAGTGGGGCTCTCTGGAGCTTTTTAATAGGCCATTCCTGCTCTTGTAGATGGAAACGATCATCTTCTTGGCGTAGTTCTAAGACCACTTGGCGATTTCTGTGAAGAGCGTAACTGTAAAATGAAACAGGGAAATTCACCCATAACCCCTTTCCCCAAATACTAGAAAATAGCTCCCTTGGAAAAAAGGGAAATGTTTAGATGCCCACTGGCCTGGGTACCTCTGAATTGCCCCTGCCCCTCAGGGCTCAGACACTTTCCAGTCATCTGGTTTGTTACTTGTACTTATATACTCCCCGTAGTGATTAGTCTCTGCCTAAAACTCCAGTTGAAGGAAGAAAGATGGTTGTATCACAACCTATTAATAAATCTATTCCTTATTATGACATCCTAACCAGTGACAGGATTAATATACTGTGGGTTTTCCATGCATTTTTCTATACGGATTTAAATTTTTTTTTTTTAATTTCAAACTGCCTAAATTGATTTATGTGGATAGGATAAGAGAACACTTTTTTTTTTTTTTTGGCTGAGCTTCTGACTCCAATGCATTGCCCTTGGAATATTGAATTCTAAGCTAAAACAGTTGTTTGTTCCCCTCCATCCCCCACCACATTTTAATGTTAAGGTTGACTGGTGTGTGATAAGTATTTCTTGTTATAGGAGATATCAGCGGGTTGAGATACATTGTTTTTTATTTTTCTCCTCTAGCCTCCCAATGATGTGAAACTGTGATTAAAGCATTTCTCAATGGCACACTAATTAAATAGCAGAAATGGGGCTCAGGCTCTCTGGATAGTAATGTAAGTGCTTGTACCCAATACACAGAGGGACTGAGGAGTTAAGAACTTTTTGGAGGGAGGAGAAGGTCATGTATTTTGTCAACATTTCTGCTCTCTTGTCTTTCTGGACTCATCTCCATTTTAAGTGCAGTTCAGTGGCTTAATAACAATAGTAGCGAAAATCCCACTTTCTATAAGAAGTTTTTCTGCATCCCACTTAATTCTAGCACTTCTCCTCTATTGATTATCTCCAGTTTATCACAAAAATTTATTTATCTATCTATATATTTATTTTTATACATTTATATTTAGATAGACATCTATCTATCTTATTTGTGCATAATTGTTGATTGTAAGCTCCTGGAGAGCAAGGGATTGTCTTTTTGCCTTTCTTTGAATACCCAGCACTTAGCACAGTGCCTGGCACATAGTAGGGACTTAATAAAAATGTTTGTTGATTGACCAATACAGTACTTTGAGGTTTGCAAAGTGTTTTCTACATATTGTCCCATTTGGTCCTTACAGTAGTCCTGTGAGATAGATGCTATCCTTTGTTAAGTATCTGTAAGTTTTAGACATTCTTCTTGACTCTTTCCCATTAGGTGACATTTTTATTCCACTTCAAATTTTGTAAAGGATTTTGCATACAACATCTCATTTGAGTCTCACAACAACCCTATTGGTGGCACAGGTATTATTACCCCTATTTTACAAATGAAGAAACTGAGACCCAGAAAAGGTTAATGAATTGCTCACCATCACACAGCTAATTGGTGTCAGAGGTAATATTTGAGACGTAGTCTTCCTGACTCTGGGACCCACTCTCCACTATTCCTTGCTATAATTTACATCTAAATATTTGGGAAGTATTGGTCTTCCTGCTCCCCTCTGCTAGCACAGTAATAGCGAGTTAACTGTGTTGTCAATTGGTCCCTTTCCTAGGGACCTAAGATTTGTATTATTAAAGTCCATCAAAATCAAACTAATTACACAGATCCAAGGGCAGGTCACAGATTCTTAATTCCTGTCTCAGACACTGATATCTCATGGCTCCCCCATAGTGTGGCTGTTTGGTTTTGGTTTATCCAAAGGTGAGATGGGGTGGATCAGGTCAGCAGCATCCAGACATCCAGGTTGTGCTGGTAGGGTTGCCTATTGGTTAGGAAGAGTGGCTTGGTGGTGATTATGCCCAATAAGCTCAGAACCTGCTGTCATTATGACACAAATGGTGCTAGTGCCCAGAGCCTCAAGGAAGGCACCTCTCAGGGTCATCATGGATGCCTGTATTAGGGAAGATGGTTGACAGAGGTAGGGAAGAAAAATGGAACAGGCTTGGCTTGTATAGCTGCCTAGCATAGGAGATGAGGTGCCCTAGTCCATAGGTGGTGGGCTGTCAGCTACATTGATGATTCCTGGAATAGATTTGATGATGTGACTCCTGACAGTGAGCATGGAGACCTCCAGAAGTGCTGGGCTGAGATAGACACATTGTGATTCTCCTTGCTGTTTGATGCCCAAAGGACTGTCACTGCTGGGAAAGAAGGTTTCAGCCTTTCTCAGATCAGAAAGTCAGCAAGTTGGAGCTCAGTCAAGAATTTTAGATTCAGAAAGGATCTTTGAAATCCAGGTTAAGGAGTCTTGGCTATGGAGTCAGAGGTCCTGAGTTCAAATCCCACATGTGTGACTTACTACCTGTGTGACCTTGGGTCAGCCTTCTATTGACCTTGATTTCTTCATCTATAAAATGAAGAGGTTAGATAGTCTCAGAAGTCCCTTCCAACTTGACACCTCTGAGTCCATGATCTATTATAACTTTGTCATTTTAACACATAAGGAAACTGAGGTCCAGAAAGATTTAGTGACTTTTTTCTAGTCACAAAGTAAGTTAGAATCAGCCACTACTCCCCTGAGACTAAGACAGGTTTAATATCTATTGATAATTGATCTTAATAACAATAACTCTTATTAGAAGTTACTCCTGGTGTACTTGAAAGAGCAGTGGATTTGGAGTCAGAAAGACTGGGTTCATTCTAATGCACCAAATATTTATTAAGCACCTACTGTGTACAAAAAACTGTTTTAGAAATACAAGGGATAGAAAGGGATAAGGCAGTAGCCTTTCTTTCAAGCACCTAACCACCCGAGATGGGGCAAGGATGAGCATGTAAATAGCAGTAACCCAAGAGAGATTTTGATCATGGCAAAGAAGTCTAGGGAGGGACTAGGAGAATTTGGAGGAGGAAACCATTATTTTCTCCATCAGAGAGGGCTGAGATAAGAGTTTCCTAAAGGAGGTTAAAAAGTGAGTTGGGATTTGAAGAAAGTCAAGGGCTTCAAAATACAATTGTGTGTCTGTGTGTGTCTAATCCTCCCTAGACAGGTGGGTTACTGGAAGAACCCAGGGCAACTTCTGAATTAGTTCTCTCTGCTTTAACAATTTAGGTATCATCTGTTGAGTAACCAGAGGCTTGCCAGGTTTTAAGCGGATATGGGTGCAGTTCGTGGGATGGGATATTAGCCCTGTGGATGTTCTGGGCTTGCAGCTGGAAAATCATTTGCTGTGCTGTACTGCAGCCAGTGCTAGTTCCCTATCTAAATAAGAAATGTGTTAGATTTCGATTTAGAATCTAAGTCTCAGAGGACATAGACTAAACTCTCAATTTTCTACTGTGTGACCTAATTAATTTTAGAATTTCTGGGGTCAATTTTTTTTTAAGTCCAAACTAGGTGTGAACTCACTTTGTGACCTTAGGTAAATGACTTCCCTTCTCAGAGAGAGAGCCTTAATTTCCTCATTTGTCAATTGAGGAATTAGAATGAATAATGATAAAGGCCCTTTTTTAGACCTGATTGGTAAATCTGGCTTTTTCCCAGCAGGTTTTTGAACCTCCTCCTCCAGCTGCCAGTAATCACTTACATTGAAATCTATGAAAGATTGCAAAGTACTATCCACCACAGACTCAGAATAAAGAAAGGCAGAGGAGTCGAGTATAAAAGACCCAATCAAAACAAAACTGAAAAACAGAAATGCATTTTTAATATGGACTAGGGGTGCACACACCAGGATACCTCAAGTACAGAAGCACAAGACTGCCCTTTGGTATAAGTCTATGGAGTGGTATTTCAAGACTAAAGCCACAAGATAGGGAACAAAGGTCAGTTTGGGGGAGAGGAGTTCTTGGAATGGATAGAATGGATGGAACAAGGAAGCAGGACACTGATGCAGGTCAGGAATCCCAGGATCAGTTTAGCATGGTTTAGGGTGATCTTGGTTGCTCCAGGTACTGGGTTTTAGTCAGAGGACAAACCCAGAGATACCTGAGTAAGAGTAAGACTTTGGTTCATGGTTCTCTTTGGTAGCTGGTCGGCTTGGATCTTCCCCTACAAATGAGAGTTCTGCCAAAACTATAATAGAATTGAAGTCATTTTCACAGTACTTTTTGCACATTATCTCACGTGAATCTTGGAAATAGTAGGCGCTACAGGTTTTAATAATCTCATTTTATAGTTGGGGAGACTGAGTCTCTAAAAAGTTAAATGACCTGCCCATGGTCACTGGGCAGCTTGATGTCCCAGGTAGGATATGAACCTAGACCTTCCTTGATTCTACCTCTTGCATTCTCAGTTCTTCCCCAGATAATTTCTCACAAGGATTGCAGACTATTTTAAAATAAACTAAGCAAAATCATGTTCAACATTCCAAAAACAGGAGGATGAGGTCTAGTACTGATTAATTTTTGTCTTTGAATCTCCAGCACCTAACAGGTTGCCTTTAAATGTGTGTGTGTATTAATTATTTATTTAAGTTTCAACCTTTGGGCTTATCTGTGTAGGAAATTTCTGGAACAAGTCCTTCCCATTCCACTCAACACCCTTCAAAAAATACAGCATTTGATAATTTTTGATTATTGCATGGGGGGTTTAGAGGGTAAGTGGCTTGACAATGGCCACAGAGTCAAAATCAGAATTTGAACCCGTGAACCTCATGACTTCAAGACCAGCTCTCTATCCACTAGGTCAGGTTGCCTCTTGGCTTTTTTGGGGGGGCGGGGAAATGGGGGTTAAGTGACTTGCCAAGGGTTACACAGCTAGTAAGTGTCAAGTGTCTGAGGCCAGATTTGAACTCAGGTCCTCCTAAATCCAGGACCAGTGCTTTATCCACTGTGCCACCTAGCTGCCCCCCCACCCCTTGGCTTTCTTTTTAAAGAATAAGTGTTTATGGAATTGAACTTCTGAATTACCTTACTGCTCATACTTCCTCCTTTTCCCTTTAGTACAGATAATCAAAAGCGCAGTGGATAGAGCACTATCCCTGGATTCAGGAGTACCTGAGTTCAAATCTGGCCTCAGACACTTAACACTTACTAGCTGTGTGACCCTGGGCAAGTCACTTAACCCCAATTGCCTCACCAAAAAAAAAAAAAAAAAAAAAAAGGTGATTATCATCTGTTCCTGAGTTAAAAGTGAAAGATAGTTCTGCTAGAGAATTTTTCTCATCCTTCCCCTTCCCCAGATAAGAGTAGCTCAAATATTTGGACTGTTGAACAACAGTTCAGTCATTTCTGATTCTTTGTGACCCTGTAGTCCACATTGTCCATGAGGCTTTCTTGGCAAAGATAATGAAGTGGTTTGCCATTTCCTTCTCCAGTGGATCAAGGCAAACAGAGATTAAGTGACTTTTTCAGGGTCACACAGCTAATAAGTGTCTAAGGCTGAATTTAAACTCAGGTTTTCCTGACTCTGGGCCTAGTGCTCCATCCACTGAGCCACCTAGCTGGTTCCACTTGGGTTGTTTAACAGCAACACTAACAAACTGAGTCTATCTGAAAGACTGTTCCATGGGCTGAGGAAGCTAGTCTCAGGGATATCTTTGTAGGTTCTTCTGCTATTTACCTTGTAAAGACACCATTCAGAAGTGAATGTGGCATGTGTATTAGATGAAGGTCATAGTTCCATATGAAACATGATTACACATCTACTCTAATCCTCAGCAAGTGATACTTTCAATTGGGGTGTTTTAAATGACATGTGCTTTATCCTACCCAAAAGATATTTGGGGCAGAGTAATCTATAGATAGATACACAGTGCCAGAGTCACCAAGCAGAAATATCCATGACTCTGGAAGCACTAACCACCATGGAGGCTAGAATTTGGCAGTGAGCAGATGTCTTTCCAAGTTTTTATACCACAGAAAGGACCTATGAAAAACCTACAAGTTCATATTGAGGTTTGCTTTAGTATTTTTCAGTAACTCAACTTTAATAAGGTCTCATCCCACTCTGAGCTATTTTAGAAATAAATAGAACAAAGTGAAATGAAATGTGGGACCTCAGTTGATGAATGAAAGAATGAAGAAGCATTTATTCAGTCACTATATGTCAGACACTGTACTAAAGCACTGGAGATGCAATACAAAAGAGAGACAGCTTCTGTCTTTCAGGAATTTCCTTTCTAATCTTGGAAGGTAGCACATATGGGGTAGTAATGGCTAGAGAGGGATGGTTTCATTTAGAAGTCATGGTGATGGTAAATAGGGACATTGGAAGTTGATTGATATATTTTTTTCCAGAAACAATGCAGGTATTGATTAGTTACTATTGCTGGGTCAAGAGATAGAAAACCTCTGTATGGGGTGGGGATGAGGGGCTGCTTATACCTGTGTCAGGAATATGGCCAAGGTGAATCATAGTTGAGCATCTGGAGCCAGCTAGATATGGTGATCACACTCAACAGTCAAGGCAGCATGACCCCAAGGTGGGAGTTCCAAAGCTGAATGGAGAAATAGGGAGTGAATTTAAAATATTAGGTATACTGGATGCAAATAACATTTAGATTTAGCAATTAAAGGCTTGGGTTCTAACAGGCTCTGGCTCTAACACTCAAGAAGACTCCTGATCTTCCCATGGCTTCCATTTTTTTCTTTTAGGAAACAGACATTATAATGCTTGTGTGGCTTCCCTCAGAACACATTGTGAAAAAAAAAGTCCTTTGAAAACTGTAAGTGTTGGATCTGGAGTCAGAGACGACTTGGGTCCTACTTCTTTTACTCACTGTGTGGTTGATCTCAGGCAAATCATGTAGCCTACCTGTGCCTCAGTTTCCTCTCCAGTAAAATGAGGGAGTTGGATTAGATATTCTTCCAGATGTTTCCAGTGTTCAATCATTTGATTTTATGTTCCTCTTAGCTTCTGCAATCCATAAAATACAAATAAACATCAGCTTATTCTTTCTATTATAACTATTATTACCATATTCCTATCCATTTATGGGAAAGTTGCTCTGTTCCTATTCTTTTTCTGCAGTGGAGGGAACAGTGGAGGGAGAAGAACCAAGGCACTCACATTCTTATCATGGCTCAATGGATTAGTTGGCCATCCAACCTCTTTGGGCCTTGGTTTCCTTATTTGAATAAAGGAGGATTTGGACTAGATTTTCTCCAGTTCTATGAACTATGAATCTATAACATGAACAGTTATTATTACTGGAATGGAAGGGAGCGTTATTTATTTTTTGGACCAACATTTGTCTATTCAAACCCTTAGGTTGTAGTTACACTCAACACTAGGTTTATCATAAGCTAATTACTCAGTAGGTAGGTTCTCTAGGTTCTCTTCTTTCTTCTGAAGCTAGTCTCCCAGTTATTTCATTGTCTAATACTCCTCCTTTAAAACCCAATGCAGATTCTACTTCCTCTTCCAGTGAAGCTTTCATTGATACTTCCTGTGGGTGATGACTTTCTATCTCACAATCCAGGTAGCATTTTATTCCGCACTTTGTGAGTGCACTTACCATGCACTACTATGTAGAATATAGCCGTAGCATTTCTCTCTCTCTCTTTCTTTTCTTTTATCCAGCTATCATTTTATTGCCTTATGTACCAGACTATAAGCACCAGGAGACAACAGTTTTGCAATAAGAAAGAGCACTGGTCTTGGAGTCCAAGCACATGGGTTAAGATCTTGGCTCTACTGACCGTATGACTATAGTCAATCTACTCAGTCCTAAGGAATTGCCTTAGAACTGCCTCAGTTTCCTAATCTGTAAAATGAGAGAATAGGTTTAGATCAGAGGTGTTTGGATAGATTTCAGGGGGTCCAGGAACTTGGAATAGAAAAAAATCCCATCTTAATTTCCACTAACTGAAATTTAACATTTCTTGAAATTCTTTAAAAACAATCATTTCTCCTAGATTTTGAAAGGGGTCCATATTACAAAAAAAAAAAAAAAGGCTAAGAATCTTTGTACTAGGTGACTTTGAGGATCCCTTCTGCTCTTTGAATTCTCTGATCCTGTGAGTTCATAGGCTTCTTCTTATCTAAACTTTTGTCCCTCAAGTCTTGGCATATTCTAGGCACCTAATAAATGCCTATTGAATGAATGAAGATAAACTCAGGAACAAAAGAGGAGGATAACTCATCATATTCCACATTTCTGCCCCTTAGCAAGTCCGATTTTAAAACAACAACAAAATTAGGGAAAGAGATTGAAGTAGAATGGATTTGGGGCGTATTAAATGGATTTTATTTATCTATGGCTCTTCCTGGTTTTCCTTAAGAGTCAATTGTCAAAATAGAAAAAAAAAATAGAAAAAAAAAAAAACAACAGCACCCAAAACAAAAGAAATAATATGCTGTTGTTTTTTTTTTTTCTATTTTGAGGTTTTGCATCACTGCTCTGATTCTTTCTCTTGTAACAGGATTAATGCAGAAATAGGATTAATGTTATTATGTGTATATATATGTGTGTGTATATATATATCTATATGTATATGTATAGATATATATAGATATAACCTATATCAGATTACCTGCTGTCCAGGGGAGGGGGGAGGGAGGGGAGGGAGGGAGGGAGAAAAATCTGAAATTGTAAAGCATGTATAAACAAAAGTTGAGAACTATATTTACATGTAACGGAAAAAATAAAATATCTCAAAAAAAAAAAAAAAAAGAGTCAATTGTCTATTGGGAGTTGGTTGTTGGTTAAATCCCCAGCTACTTTCAGATGAAATTTGTTTGTATTTTGCTTTCTCCCAGGGTCTGTCTTCCCAAAGCTTTGATATATGTATAATTTATTTTCGATTTAGAATATATATAGCTCAGCATGCCTGCAAATGCTTATACATTGAAATAGAGGATTTCCTTTTCCTTCAGTTCAAGTCTGGCAGCAACAAAGGCCTCTCCTTTGAAATGCCAGTTGAATCCATACATATTCAAGAAAATCCTGTAGGGTAGTATAACATTAGCCATCTAGCTTTACAGGTCAGCCCTATAAATTTGCTTCTCCTAGGTATTTTGATAGTCTAGAAATCATTCCAAGAAAATATATTACTTAAGTTTCTTGGCTTTCATGAAAGCTTTAAAAAACATAATTAGTCCAAACTACACATGGGCATGCTTATGGGATCACATTATAAATAAACTATTTAAGACAGTTTCATTGTGCATCAGCAAAGGTCCTTGTTGGTGAGATGAGTTTTATTCTAATGGGGGTGGGGACAGAAATGAATGTTTGTCATTGGCCATTATAACTTTAATTTGAGAATTCTTTTTAAGAACTAGTTATATATATTTATAGGGGTATAATGCTGTCATTCACTTTAATGATTTCAACTTAACAGAGTGTTCCCTTTCGAAAAGGAATGGATTTCACAACTGTCTAGTTTGAACAAGAGATATTATCACATCAAGGCTGGTATGATTTGAAGAAGACCCATATTTGAACATTTTAATTTCCTTTTACCACTGCTTATCATATTTTAAATAGTAATAAAAGAGTATTGCTATCCTTACTCAGCTTGCTTTTAGTTTGGAAAACCTCAGGATGGGATGTGGCTTTATAGCACAATGATAGCATTAGGCTTGGCTCTTCCTGAGAGGAGGTATTTTCATGATTGGTGTCCATTTCAACAGTGTAACCTGAAGTAGGCTTCCCCTACCCCACTACATATATTTTTGCTTTTTTCTTTTGTTGGGCTGACTATTTAATTCACTATCAGACAATCAACAACAAGTAAAACACTTTGTATTCTGATATCAATCAGTCAATCAATTAATAAGCATTTAATAAACACTTGGAACATTCTAGACAGGGCCAGTAGGTGGTACAGAGTTTCAGGCCTAGGGTCCGGAAGACCAGAGTTCAAATCTGGCCTCAGATACTTACTAGCTGTGTGACCCTGGGTAAGTCACTTAGCCCTGTTTGCCTCAGTCTCCTCATCTGTAAAGTGAACTGGAGAAGGAAATGGCAAACCACTTCCGTATCTTTGCCAAGAAAATCCCAAATGGGGTCATAGAGAGTTAGATATGGCTGAAATGACTCAACAACAGCATTGTATTAAATTCTGGGAATTCAAAGAAAAAGTGAAAACCGGTACTCTCCTCAAGAATTCTACTGGAAGTAGGGAAGGGATACCCTTACACACTGTGCTTAGGCCTGGGGATACAGAGTTAGAAACTCATAAACAATCTCTGTCCTGGAGGAGTTTATATTCCATGGCATGGCATATAGTAGAGAGGAAAATTGATATTTGGCCCTTAGGATCTGGGGTTCAAATTCCAATTCTTCCACTTGCTACTTGTGTGATGTTGAGAAGTCACTTCCCTTTCCTGGGGCTCAATAATCTCATCTGTAAAAATGAAAGCTAAAATGTGAGACTTGGAGGCCTCTGAGTTCCCATCCAGCACAGATGTATGACCCTATGATTCGTCCAGGCCTCAGTTTCCTCAGCTGTAAAATGAAGAAGGTAGGTCGACTAGACTCTCACCTTTCAGTACCACTTGTCCCCTCCTCTTCTTTTTCTCAATGACTTATGCTTTAATTTTGGTGTTTTCCCAAGTGGGCATTTAAATTAAATCTAGACTTCTTTTTGTAGAAACCAGCCAAATAGTGGTACACCCTTTCTGGGCAAGATGCCCAGAAGAGCAAATATCCAGACATAAATTTTGTAGCAATGCACATGTTGTCTGTTACTGTTGTTGCATCAGAGGCCTTGGGACTGGTGAGTTCCTGGGCATCCAGAAAGAAAAGTTTGGAGATGATGTAGCTATCAGAATAAGCATAAAATAAACACAGCATGTGCAGAAGGCAAGCTCCCTGGAGGCAGGAACAGTTCTGTGTTTTTCTGTTGTTATCTCCAGCCCTTAGCACAGTGCTTTGTGCATAGAAGGCGTTTATGTGTATTTATTGAAGTGAATTGAATTTATTGTTGGGATCGTATGCTCTTTGGTCCAAAGTACCTCCAAATAGTTTAGCCTCATTGTACAGAAATAAAATTAGAGGAGAACTTCCATGGCTTCTCTTTCTTTTGACCTGAAATATCTCCATATGACTTCCTTCCAGTTTATCTTTCAAATAATAAAAACTTCCTTTCTCTTCTCCCCCTCCCTAGAAGACTCTACATTTACATTAAGGAAATATCTTCCAACAATGGAGAATCTACCCTTGGGAGGAGACACCTGAAAATTGGACTCTAACTTATAGAAATATAGGCATGCCAGTCCACCAGAATTGGAATGAAAGGCAGAATTCCTTGGCATATTTTGCTTGAAATTTTAGCATGAAATTATGAGAGTGAGGGCCAGAACTTAAAGGAAGATAGATGCGCATAGATTTTATGGGATTCATCTATCACCCTAATTGTTTGAGATCCTAAAGCTGGAAGAGACTGATTCAAACTGATCTAATCCAACCTCTTCATTTTACAGGTCAGGGGACCTGTAAAATTCCAACAGGGTTAAGTGACTTTCCCAAGGTCATAATTATATGGGGAGGTAGGACTCCTGGCTCCTAATCCAAAGTTATTTCTAGTGTTTCCATTCAAACTCTTCAGAAAACTTAGATCATTAATTGAAGGCAGTTAGATTCCAAAACTGTCCCAAACTAATAATGGGGGCTCTGGAGTCACCTGCCTGGCTTGTTTTTTGCTGCTTTCTTATAACAAAATAAGAAATGTTAGCCACTTAACAGTGCAATTGCCGTCTCAGGCAGGTAGTTGGCATAGTGGATAAAGCACTGGCCCTGGATTCAGGAGGACATGAATTCAAATTCGGCCTCAGATGCTTAGCTGTGTGACCCTGGGCAAGTCACTTAACCCTCATTGTCCCCCCCCCCAAAAAAAAAAGAAAGAAAGAAAGACATTGCCGTCTCTATAACTAAACTATAACTTGGATTTTGGTTTCTCCAGCACACCTAAAAGAGTCATGGCTTGGGTATATACTATGTTATGGAAATGCTTGTTTTATTATGTTAATTAAAAAAATAAAATTTAAATTTAAAAATGAGAAAACTATGTCATGGAAAGGTTAAGTAATTTGTCCTACAGAAAGAAATGATCTTAGGTGAGATTTGAATCCAGATCTTGCTAACTTCAAGTCTAGTATACTATCTGGGCTGTACAGTTTGAAACAGACAATAGATAATTGGCCATGTGGGACTGAAACTCAGTGGAGAGACTGGGGCTGCACATATTGATCTTTGAGTCATCTATATAGAGTTGATAGTTAAACCCATGGCAGCATATGAGGTTACCAAGATAAAGGACATAAAAAGAGATGAGTAACAGGTCCAGGAAAAACCCTTGGGGAGTACCTACAATTAGTGGGGATGATATGGACAATGATCCAGGAAAGAGAACCAGAGAAATAGCAGTTTGAATGAAAAGCAGGAGAGGTTCCATGAAAACCCAAAGAGCAGAGAACATCTAGGAGGAGAGGGTGATTAGTGATGTCAAATGCAGTGGATAGGTCAAGAAGAATGAGGATGGATAAAAGACCAGAAATTTGATTGTTGATAACTTTGGAGAGGATGATAGGACTCTCTCTCTCTTAGAGACAATATGGCGCTGGGGGTTGAGTGATGAAGTCTGCTGCTTGACAAATGACACTGAGTAAGTCTAATGTAAGTCTAGTCCTGAGCAGACTGAAAATCTTAAAACTTCAGTCCCTGCTGCTGGAACTATTTAAGTATCTTCCTGATAAAATAGAAGCTGCTGGCTCATAGGTCATAGGGGTTGTAGGATCTCGGAGCTAGAAGGAACCCTGGAGGTCATCTGGTCCAACCCTCTCATTTTACAAATAAAGGGGCTCATTGTGTCAAAGTCACTTATTCAAGGTCATACAAATTGTCAATGTCAAGCCCAGGTCTTTTGCCTTAAATCCCGTGTCCTTTATCCTCGTGATGCTGGTCAGTAAGTTATCAATCACCTTGCACAGTTCTTTCTGAAAAGCCTTTCTGAAAGCTCACTAAGCTAGAAATTGACACCTAACTCCTAAGTCAAGGTAGGCTGGCCATGCTGAAAAGAAAAGATGGATTTATGCTTGGGCTTTGGGCTTGTCTCTCCCTTTTCCATCAGCTTCATCCAGGGACGAGTCATTTTACCCACTGGTATCTGCACGACAGAGACTGAGGGCAAAGTAAATTCAAAGTTCTTATACTGGGTTTTCAGTGAGAAAGAAGAATGTTGCAGGTTGAAGCTGATTGCCAAGGGAATGACATAGAGGGCCTGCATGATGTGTGAAATTCAATCAATTCAACCTAATTCAATAAATATTTATTAATTTATATATTAGACACTGCTGGAGATAAACAGTAAAAAAACAGTATTCCCTGACCTCAAGGTGAATATATTCTAGGGGAGAATACAACGATTTCATAAGTAAGTAAATAAAAAGTAATTTAAAGATAATACTACTAGAATAATAACTAGCATTTGTGTAATACTTTAAGGTTTGCAAAATGCTTTACAAATATTATGTCAATATCCTTGGGAGGTAGGTTATTTATATTATCTTCTCTTGGCAGGCAAGGGAACTGAAGCAGGCAGAAGTTAATTGACTTTCCCAAGGTCACACAACTAGTAAGTGTTAGAGACATGATTTGAACTCAAGTATTCGTAACTCCCAGTATGGTGCTCTAGCCACTCTACCACTTAGCTGCCTAAGATTGAGAAGGTGCTAATCATTCTGGGTATCAGAAAAGCTCTCCAAAGGGAATAACACTGGAACTGTGATTTGAAGGAAAATAAGGGTTCCCTCAGAAGAACATTGTACACAGTATCATCGGCATTGAGTGTTGACCTACTGTGATGGACTATATTCTTCTCACCAATGCAATGGTACAGAAGAGTCCCAGGGAACTCATGATAGAAGAGGATCTCCAAATCCAAGAAAAAAAAAGAAAGAAAGAACTGTGGAGTATAGATGCTGATTGAACCATATTATTTCTTTTGTTTTGGGTGCTGTTGTTTTTTTTTTCTATTTTGAGGTTTTGCATCACTGCTCTGATTCTTTCTCTTGTAACAGGATTAATGCAGAAATAGGATTAATGTTATTATGTGTATATATATATATGTGTGTGTATATATATATATATATATGTATATGTATGGAGATATATAGATATAACCTATATCGGATTGCCTGCTGTCTGGGGGGGGAGGGGAGGGAGGGAGAAAAATCTGAAATTGTAAAGCATGTATAAACAAAAGTTGAGAACTATCTTTACATGTAATGGAAAAAATAAAATACCTCATACATTAAAAAAAAAAAAAGATCAATGAGATCCTGGGGAAAAAAAAAATAAGGGTTCCCTGAGGGCTGGAGGTGAGGAGTGGGAGTGCATTTCAGACTTCGGAGACCATTTGTGAATCAAAAGTCAGATGTATGTTGGTAAGAGTTGGAAATGACTGATTTTTTGGGGGGCAACTAGGTGGCACAGTGGATAGTGATTGTCCTAGAGTTAAGAAAACTCATCCTCCTGAGTTCAAATCTGACCTCAGACACTTAATAGTTATGTGACCCTGGGCAAGTCATTTAACCCTGTTTACCTCAGTTTTCTCATCTTTAAAAAATAAGCTAAATGACAAACCACTGCCGTATCTTTGCCAAGAAAACCCCAAACAGGGTCACTAAGAGTCAGACACCAACTAAACAACAAATATGTGCTGGGAGATAGGGAGTCATATGGGAATCCCGAGTGTCTGAAGGGAAGACTAAGTTCATAAATATTCTTCTGAAGAGCCTTTTGTTCAGTTTCTCTGGTCATTGTCAATATTGATGGATTTGCTGATCCACCTGTTCCCTTAAAGTTAGGTAAGGTACTACTAGTAGTGGTGAATGATGGGGTTTTTTTGAAAACAGGGACCAATAGAAATGAGGCCGCATTTTCCTTTTTAACTCTTTATAGTGTGGCATAGTCAATAGAGAGCTGTTCTTGAAGCCAGAAAGACCTGACACTTCTTTCATATACTGGCTATGTGACCTTAGACATATCACAGCTTCACAGTGACTGAAGCAGCTTTCTAAGATTTTAACTTTCAGAGAAGGTACTTACCTCCTTTGGTAAAGAGTTTCCGGGGCAGCTAGGTGGCACAGTGGATAAAGCACTGGCCCTTGATTCAGGAGGACCTGAGTTCAAATCCAGCCTCAGACACTTGACACTTACTAACTGTGAGACCCTGAGCAAGTCACTTAACCCTCATTGCCCCACAAAAAACAAAACAAAAAACAAACAAAAAAAGATTTTCCTCATCCAAGAGTTCCCCATAATAATGAAATCATAGTAACAATTCATATCCAACCCCTATTCCTTGCCTTTTAGGCCCAGCCTTAGTTTTACTCATTCTGCAAAGACTTCTATAGTTCCTCCACCCTGTACTATTATCTAAGTTCTCTGGCTTCTTATTCTTATAGTCAAAATTAGGGTTAGCTCACACCATTTAGTCCCCTGACTATTGCCAGGTATTGTTTGCATGGTTTAACCACCAGGTGGCACTGCTAATCATTATCCTGACTATGTTCAGTAAACTCTGCCCTTGGGGCATTCTACTTTCTCCCTGGTTGTTATACTTATCTACCCAGCTCTTTGGAAGTACCGAGAAAGTTCAAACTCTCTGTGACTTTCAGAAAAGCATGAGTTTCAGTCTCTCAACTCTGATTCTCCTTGTAAGGCAATGCCTATTCATTATTTAGAACAGTATGGACTATTATGAATTTAACCAATCAGAAATTAACTATTGAGACCCCTCTGAAAAACCTCAGCTTCTCTTTGAACTTTTTTTTCTTAAGTCCTAGTAAAATGACTTTGGCACAATGGAGTCAATTTCTCCCAGAAGTAAATGAACATACTTAACCATGCATAATTATTTTACCTTTGGCTTAGAAACAATAAGCAAATAAATAGTATGTAATAATAAAATAAGACATACTAACCAAACTATTAAGCTTCTGTATACCACTCCTTCTCCTTGAACTTAGAAGTGTCCAAATAGTGCAGAAGATGATTTGAACACAGGAATTCTAGGAAATGCATAGAATTCACTTCTCTAAGCAAGCAAATCAGGGATCAAAACTTGATGTTCCACTTGTGAGTCCATTATGATCAGTCATCAGGTATATAGACTCATAGACCCTGCAGGAACTTTGAATAAAGGACTTCTTGGCCCCCTACTCTCTCATAAAGATATGAATTTAGGAGAAGGTAGACATTCCATTGCTTTTCTCTGCCATGGCTGTCCTGTCACAAATAGGGACTTTTGACTGGTTCTTGCTTTATCGGGTAGGTTATCTTCATAAACCAGGTGAGTGGATCCAAGGGCTGGCTCCAGCAAAGGAAAAGACTACTACAGTTCCGTGTGTGTGTGTGTGTGTGTGTGTGTGTGTGTGTGTGTGTGTGTATGTCTTTCTTTTGATCTTGAGTATAGCACTCCTATTCTGCAGTGCCAGTGACGTTTCTTGTGGGCTTCTTTTGACAGCCAAAGTCATCCCTTGGAATGGGAACTAGGAGAAGGAGACAAGTGAGGGAGTTATGATTATTTTGTTAGTGAAAGAAAGTCAATTCAGCAAACATTCACTATACAACTTCTATTTGACAGATGATCTTCATTATTTTGGAAGACAGGCATTATAGTGTAGTTGAAAGAACATTGGCTGTGGAGTCAAAAGACCTGCGTTTAAATCCTGGCTCTTCTAGTTTCTCTGTAACCTTGGGCAAGCAACCTGACTTTCCTAAAACTCAGTTTCCTCACTTATGAAATGAAGGATTCATCTGGATTAACTCTGAGGTTCCTCTATGGTTCTAAATGTTATGGTTTCCAAGTAACTTAACCTTTATCAGCCCTAGTTTCCTCATCTGTAAAATACAAATGAAATATGGAAATTTGACAATGGTGTCCTCTAAGGTCCTTTCTGACTCGAAATCTTTGATCCTCTGATCATATAAGATTCAAAATTTCTTTTCAAAAATAAACTTTATTGATATCTTTTGTATTTTTATAATACTAGAATTTCCCCCATATATAAATAACATTTTCATCTTGCCTTTCTTTTACTAGACTTTTAGCTCCTTAAAGTGGGGCACTGTTTCCAGGCTGCAGTATCCCAAGCTTAAGAAGTCCCAGATGGTATGATTTAAGGAGAATCAGGTTCTTCCCTCACCGGGCCTGTTTCCTGGTCCTAGATGACCCCAGACCAACTTGCTAATCAACCAGCTTTGTGTGTTGTGGTTGTTAGCTCCGATGAGCCTGTGCCCCTCCCCCACCTGGGCCCCTGCTACTTGAGCCTATCTCCTGGTTCTCAGCAGGGGTGTAAAATCCAAGTTCTGCCTTAGCACCAGCATAGACCCCTGTAGTCTCTTGCCTGCCCAGGGCTCAGCCCACTCACCAGACTGAGCTTAGTTCCAGATGACACTGGTGCTTCAACTGATTCAGAGGCTCTAGGGGTCTCCTTCTCTGGTAAGGACTTCCTGAGACTGGATCTGTGTTAGGGTGACTATGGGGTTGGGCTTGACTCCTGTATCAGCACAGCAGCTCCCTCCTTCTGACCTTCCAATCTGTTCTTGGTTAGAAGATGATTTCAGCACATTCTTCTGTGAGTTTTGCTGCTCTGGGAATTTTCCTATGGCGTTATTTGGATGTTTTTTGGAGCGATCGTGTCATGAGTTTGGGAGCTCACTGCCTTTTCTCCGCCATCTTGGCTCCGCCCCCTGAATCACTCTATAAATAACATTTTTAAATAATAAAAAAGAGAGAAAAGAAAATCAGCAAAACCAATTAACATATTGAAAAAGTCTGAATATATGTGCAGCATACCACCCCAATGGACCTTCCACCTCTCTATAGGAGTGGGGTGTTGGTATCTGCACATCACTCTTCTTTGGGGTCATGCTTATCCTTTATATTTTTTCAGTATTTACTTTGGATCATTTTGCAGTTCTTTCTGTTAACATTGTTGTTGTCATTGTGTATATTGTTTTCTTGGCTCTGCTTACTTCACTCAGCAAATGATTGTTTACATCTTTCCATGCTTCTCTGCATTCATCATAAGCATCATTTCTTACGGCACAGTAAGATTCCATTACATTCATGTATCACGATTTGTTTAGCCATTCTCCAAATTGTGGACCTATTTTTTGTTTCCAATTCCTTGCTGTTACAACATTGCCATTATAAACGTTTTGACTTCTTTAATTAATGGACTATGGCTTTTCCTTTCCTTTTATTTCCTATTCTGTGTATAATGATGATGATGGTGGTGAGGTGGTGATGATGATTGACAACTAAGGTATAGATAGCATACAAATTATATGGCACTTTAAAGTTCACAAAGATTTTTACATATTAACTCATTTGATCCTCATAACAACTCTGTGAAGTCGGCATTGTTATCCCTCTTTTAGAGATAGAACTTTGAGCTAAGTGACTTGTCAGTGATAGAAATAGGTAATAAGCATCAGAGACAGACTTGAACTAGGATCATCTTTTTTTTTAAATTTTTTTTTTAGTGAGGCAATTGGGGTTAAGTGACTTGCCCAGGGTCACACAGCCAGTAAGTATCAAGTGTCTGAGACCCGATTTGAACTCAGGTACTCCTGACTCCAGGGCCAGTGCTCTATCCACTAGGCCACCTAGCTTCCCGGAACTAGGATCATCTTGACCCCACAACCTACACTCTTGTATGAATACCATGTTGTCTCTCTAAATAAAGTATGATGGGTACATATATTTTGATTGGTTGACTTTATCCTCAGAGTTTGCCCAGTAGATAGTCTCTGGGGTCCCCCAAATAGCTTCATTTAGACAAATACTTGTATCTTGGAACTTAATTCCACCTAATTAGTTAAATCTTTTCAAATCTAGATACTTTGCCACTTGACAATATCTCTGCAAAAAGTCAGTTGACTCACATAAAAGATATTCTATCAGCTGGATTGGTAAAATCTTGAAGAATTCCATGTAATTCTGCCTTTATTACCAAAGTAGAGAATCTTAGAAATCATTGAGATTCAAGGAAGGAAAACACTGCTTGTTCCATGGGATCACACTTTGCAGCTTTGAATTTTCACTCTCCAACCTGGTTCTCTGTGCCAAATATTTAGAACTATTTTTTCCTTTAAGTTTTTTATTAGCACAAAATGTTTGTGTGTAATTTCATTGGCATAAAAAGTAAGAAAACTATTGAGAAGATAGCAGCTTTCTGCCTTTGAGGGGAGGTTTTGTATCTTACCTAACTTTTTTTTTCCTCCCTGAGCACATAGTACACAGTAGGTGCTTAATAAATGTTTATAGTGTTATAGTTTACTGAAACTTCCCCCTTTTAAGTACAAGGTGGCAGAAAAACCAGCACAAACTTCATCTTTCTATTCTCTGTTTTCTTGTCTTTGTTGGGAACATTTTCTCCCTCTCTGAACCATTTCATCTATAAATGACTTTCAAGAGTCATGTCCTTAAGGATAGAGCTTGATCTGGTCACTGTGGGAGTCTTGGGCTGGAAATCCCACCTTCAAAATAAAAAGTTGGTGTCTTGTCCTCAGTTCTTTCCACAAACCTTTTCATAACTTTGATTCTTAGGCAGGTCTTGAGGGGAGCCTGCATGACCACTTGTCTAGTATGTTACAGTGAGGTCACCATTTGGGATGGGTTGGATTAGATGGCTTATGTTGATACGGTTTTACCCTTCTCAGTTTCTTTGATTTTGTGATAAAAAGGCTCTCTTCCCCTTCTTCCTACCACTCCCCTAAGTCGCCAAATGAACAAAAGCCTGCTTTTAGGAACGGATCTGACATATTCATACTGAGTTGAAAATGACTGATGTGATTTAGTAAATGTTAGAATCCCCAAGGCAAACAGCTGCATTATCCTTTAACCCAAAGCAATGGATTCCTAATTGTAGAATTTCAGGCTTCAGTCAAGCTATTGGGACTTCTCAGGGAGCCTTCTTGGATAGAAAATCCAAATCCACTGGGTTACCAGCTGCCAGTCTTGGAAATGAGCATTATTTTATGAGCTCTCTCTTTCCAACCGTTCTCTCATCTTTTCCCACTCAATAGATGTTTGAGTTTACTACAAGCTTAGCTTTCAGCAAGGCGAGATGTGCCTCCTTTCAGGCCATGCTGACCTAGGTTTGTCACCTTGGGCTGGGTGTTTTGCTGGCTCTCAACAGAAAGGGAATGAATACAAACCCTGGAAGGATTAAATAAAAGGTTGGCCTGGAGAAACAGAAAAAAGCATTTAGTGTATGGTTTCTTCTCATATTATTTATCAGATACATGAGGAAAACTGGTGGCTGGACAGTATCTTAGTCAGGATGTGTACCCACATGTGGTGATAACATCATAAGGGTCACATATGTTCACCTAATGTGTATACCCTACAGTCATCATCACCAACCATGGATGATTGATTTGCTCCTACAGTTTTCTATTTGCATTGCTGGGATAAGCTCTTTCAGTGGTGGGATGGAAAGAACACTGAGAATCAGAGGACCTGGGTTCCAGTCTCATTTCTGAGGCTTACTACCTATGTGACCTTGGACAAGTCACTTAACTTCCATAGGCCTCAGTTTCCTTGTATGTAAAATGCGGCATTTGAACCAGATGACCTCTGAAGTTTCTTTAACCTCTAAATCTATGATCCTATGAATTGACTTTTAATTCTTCTTACTACTGGTGTGACCTTGGGCAAATCAGTTAACCTTACAAATACAGTTTCTGTATCTGTAAAATATGTGAGTTTGAACTAAATGGCCTCTGAGGTCCTTTCTAGCACTAAATCTATGATCCTTTGATCATTACACAGTTGGTGAATACTCTGCCTCCCATTTTATCCTAGTCATTTAAATCAAAGCAGTATTAAAGTCTCTAACTATTCATTCCCTCTTGTCATGGCTACTTTGGTTATACCATCATGTTTGTATCCTGGCTTCAAGGCCAAGGATGCTCTTGCCACATAAAGGAACCCCAAAGTCAAAGATGGTCTGCTTTCATTGAACCTAATGGATGAAATTGTCCTTCTTTTTCCATATGTGGCAGAACTAAGAAGTAACTTGACAGAGGGCCGATTAAAAAAAAACACACAACTGAGGACTTGGTCTTAGATTTCTGATTGCACTCTCTCATGCGATGGGTGTTTGGTAGAGGAGTTGTAAGACTTTTATTGGATTTTCTTACATCTTGCCATACTCACAGTATTTCAATGCTGATGTTCTCTTTTTAGTATTTCCAATTATCAAGCAGAAGGGCTCTTGAGTGAAACTGGAGGCTTGTGTACTGGTGAGCCCAGATTAGCATCTATTGTCACTCTGGTTAAGTTTCCATTCGCTTTTTCCCATCCAAAGATTTGCATGAAATGCTTCCTACATCATTTGTGTTAGCCTTAGAATTGCTAAGTGGATAGAGCAAGGCTGAGAATACTGTTTGGCATCATGGTTAGGTCAGGGAACCAGGCAGCACGGCCCTGGGTTTTGTTCTTTTTGACACTGATTTCCTATGTGACCTTCTGGGTTGCCATTCTTCTCTCTTCTGCCTTTGGGAGACAGAGTAAATAAGTATTATTTGTAAAGTACTTTGAGATTCCCTGATGAAAGGTACTAGTTAAGTGCAAAGGATTATTATTAATTTGTTCAGCCTTGCTCTGTGGATTTATTTTTTACAGGAGATTTTGATGCCATGAGAATATTTTTCTCTCAAATGTTGACCTTTCCCCCTGCCAGTTAATTTCCAAGAGGAGTGGGTTATAAACTCAACAGTGGATTAAGTGTTTTCATTTATCATATCGAGACTTCTCTAATTGCCATTCTAATGAATTGAGTTATTAAAAGCAAAAAACAATGCATTCCAATATTTCCTCCTGCCTTAAGAAATTTAAATGAGCTGTTTTGTGAATGAATATTCCAGAACAGTTGAATATTGCTCCTATCCAGTTGAGTTTCCAGAAGGGTCTGATATCAGCTTCTTGGCACTCTCCAGGCTTGCCTGGATTCAGATCCAACATTCCTATTAAGTGCTCTAGTCAGCAAAGTGTTAACTCTTTCATCAAAGGTGCTGTATATCATCCCTGCTCCATTTCATCTGGAATTCACTTTGTCCCTATTCATCTTCAGGGTTCTTCAGGCATTTCTACTAGCTGGGAGGGAGACATCTTTTTATGGGAATTCCAATAACAAATTTGCATTGTAATATGCTGTGTACCTTTTCAATTAGCTTTGCTTCAAAGCACAGAGCACCAGAGGGCTGTCAAATAGAAGCAAAAATATATTTTTCTTCCTTTCAATGGTTATGCTTTTATGGCTTTTCTAGCCCATAGTTGTTGTTTTTTTTCCTCCAGGGCCAATATAATCTCCTTTTGAAAAAACTAAATTCAGAAACAATACCCTTTTGACTTTGATAATCTCCAAACTCATAGACCAATTACAGATGTGAAGTCATCTTGGATGCCTCAGAGTGGCAGGGAGCTCATCGGTGATTCTTGCATCTTGGTGATTCTTGAGGTAGAATTAGTGAGACTTAGTTGGTGGAGAATCATGGGGGCATGCTGGGAATCTTGTCTGGTCTGTTGGCTTGAGGAAGAAAGAATAGAATAATATGGGATCTGAGGTTTAGAGTTGGGAGGGTCCAACTGCCTCATTTTACAAAATGAGGTAAAAGTCACTTTCAAAAGTTCAAATGTCTATTAATGGGCCAGAATTCGAAACCAAGGACTCTGGTGCAAGGTCTAGTGCACTTTTTCATTATGTGAGATTTCACAGACTTTGAGAAACTATTGAATCTTACACTCAATCCAGCGCTAAGCACAGTACATGGCCCATATTAAGTGCTTTATAAAAGTGTGCTCTCTTGACCATACATTGCCTTATCCTGCTGTGTAATTGATCCCATTCTAATCTTTGCCTCAGTCTTAATGTCCAAATCTTCAACAACCTCCTAGATATGTCAACCCAGAGGTCTTCTCAGAACTTCAAACTCAATACGCCCCCACAGAATCTAAGAGCTAGACAGGGGTCACATGGTCCAACCTATACCTGACTAAGAATGTGCTTTACATCTGGCCTGGCTAGTAGACATCCATTTATTGTTTGAAGCCTACCACCAAAGGGAGCCTTACTATATCCCAGGGCAGCTCTCTTTTGATCATCCTAATTATTGAGAATTTCTTTCTTACAGCAAACCTAGCTCCATCTCCTGGTGATTTCCTTGGCTTCTGTGAATTCAATTATTATCCCTAATCATATGATTCTCAGATCTATAAAACTAAGGCAGTTCTCTGGTGCTCCAGTCCTGCCTTGACAACTGCATATTAGACATGTTGAACTAGATGCCCTGAAAGTATATCAGTGTCTAAAACAGCAGGAAAGAATAAAGGATTGGGGGTCAGAGGACCAAGGTAAAAACCACAGCTTTACCATTTATTACAGATGAGACCTCTGGGAAGTCATTTTAATTCTCTGAGCCTAAGCTTTCTTACATGTAAAACAAGAAGGGTTAGACTAGATGACCTTAAAGCTGTCTGCTAGCACTAAATCTATGAATATACTGGCCCCAAGTTTACCCCTCTTCCTAACTTCCTTACTTCTGTTGATTCACCCAGTCAACTGACCTTAACTCTTCATTTCCCCCCACATAGCCAATAAATTGCCAAGTCTTAATAGTTATACCTTCAAAACACATTTCAAATCCATCCCATTTTCACCATTCAAAAGTCAACACCCTCATTCTGGCCCTCATTGTGGCATACCTTGGATTAATGTAATATAATGCATTATTATATCATGAGCCTGTCTCTAGTTTCCTTCCTCTTTAATCTACCACACATCAGCTAGAATAACCTTCCTAATTCACAGCTATGACTAGTCACTTTCCTGCTCCAAAATCTTCCATGGCTCCCTCTTGCCCACAGGAAAACATATAAACTCTCTCCTTTGATATTTTTGCCCCTCTGCAATCTGACTCCAATGCTCCTTCATAGCCTTTTTTATATTTCAGGCTTCAAGGGTAATCTCAGATGTTATCTCCTCTATGTAGCCTTGGGACAGAGATGACATTGTATTCCTCTAAAGGCAGAACCTGTAGCTAAGTAATGTAGTGGTGAGAATGGCCAGCTAGAACATACTCCTTCTGTGGGAGCATTACTTATCTCCTTGTGTTTCTTAGATAGAGGCTCAGGATGGCTGGCCCAAAGCTCTGGCCGAGATTAATGATGGGAAGGAAGGCTGTGAGGCTTTTTGGTCCTGAGGCTTTATAGCATATCTCTTGGTGAACCAGTGCTCCTGAAGTACCTGTTAAAGGGACAAACTTGCCTGGAAATATCTCTGCCCACCTCCCTACCCCTATTGCTAGGGGACCTCATCTTTTCTCTGAGATTTTGTACACTCAAGCTTTATAGTCTTTCTCAAGTCCTGGAGGCTGAGGGTTCACCAGGAGGGGCTGAGTTGAATATGGCAAGCAGCATGATACAGCAGAAAGAATGAAGTATCTAGGTCCAATACCATGGAAAGCTACTACTTGTGTGATCTTGGACAACTAATTTAACTGCTCAGAGTGATTAAATTTTTTTTCAATATTTTCTAATCTTTAAAAGGAGGAAATTGGACTAAATGACCTCTGTGGTCATGATCCTTGTGAGGGGATGGCATATGTGTTATAGAGGACTACTTCAGGTCATTTGGTAGCTCGCTTTTTTGAGTCAATTCTTCTTCTTCTTTTTTTTTTTTTTAGTGAGGTAATTGGGGTTAAGTGACTTGCCCAGGGTCACACAGCTAGTACGTGTTAAGTGTCTGAGGCCGGATTTGAACTCAGGTACTCCTGACTCCAGGGCCAGTGCTCTATCCACTGCGCCACCTAGCTGCCCCCAATTATTCTTTTTTTTTTTTTTTTAGTGAGGTAATTGGGGTTAAGTGACTTGCCCAGGGTCACACAGCTAGTACGTGTCAAGTGTCTGAGGCCGGTTTTGAACTCAGGTACTCCTGAATCAAGGGCCGGTGCTTAATCCACTGTGCCACCTAGCCGTCCCCTGCCCCCAATTATTCTTAATAAACATATTCTAAAGTCAGTTAGAATCTATTCATATGCCTTCCCATGTTTCTCCAGAGTCTTCATATTCATTATTTCTTATGACACAATAATATTTCATTACATTTGGGTACCAGAATTAGTTTAGCCATTCTGTAAACAACAGGCATCTGTACTGATCAAGTGAGCTCTCAAATGACTTCAGGGAAGAGCAGCCTCCCTGGTACAATTTCATGATGTCCTGGGGAATCTCTTTTTTGTCTTTGCCTTTGCAGTGGTGTCTCTCTTCTCCTCCAAATGAAAGTATGTTTCTTGCTGCTTGACCAGAATTTGATTCTGAGTGAGGATTAAAAAATTCCTAGTTATGGCTCTGGAGTGAAGAGACTCAAGTGAATACCTGTACTTCTTAGTCTTGAAAAATGATCTCTACTTCAGGGACCTAGAGACCCAAAATAAGTCAAGGAAAAATAAACACTAGTGAAAATAAAATAACCTAAATGGAATGTAGGGCTTGAAATCCCTGATGCAGAAACTGAGTCGCAGAAAAGCTAAGTGGTTTGTTCAAATTCACATGTCTGGTTAGTGGCAGAGCTGGGATCAGAATTTAGGTCTCCTTAATCCTGTTATATTACTTTACTTATTTTACTACTTTGTTTCCCCATGTAAGCAACTTTCAATCAGCCATTCTAACGGAAAACAATGGTATTTAAGCAAAGATACCTTCTTTGCTATTATTAATTTTTTTTCCTTTTGAGAATTGCCTATCTATATGCTTATTCACTGAGTAAACTATTTCATAAGTTTCTGTTAATTCTCTATAGATTTTGGATACAAGATGTTTTTTATCAGAAATATTTGTGACAGATATTTTTTTTAGTATGTTTCTCTTCACTTAAAATTTTATTTATTTTGCTTTATTAATTCCTTTTGGTTTTTTATATCCCATTCATTTCTAAATATTTTCTTCCCTGTCTCCTTAGTGAGTCTTTCCAAGTTAAAAAGGGGAGGAGGGTTAGCCCAAACAAAACACATCAAAGCAATAGCATATACAAAACATATTCATAGACGTGCCTCCCCACCATAGTGAAAGAATGAGGATGCATGTTCTCAATTCTTTTCTGTGGCCAAGTTTGGTTATTATAATTACCTAGAGTCCTTTCTATTTACATGACAGTCATTGTGTTCTGCCTGTTTTACACTGTGTCAATTCATGCCAATCATTCCTAGCTTTCATAAATTCTTCAAAGTCATTATATTTTATGCTACTGTAATATTTTATTACATTTAGGTAGTATAATTTGTTTACCCAATCTATAACTGTTGGATCCCCATATCAATCAAAATAGATCATGTATGCAAAGTATTTTTGCAGACTTTAAAAATTATACAAGTACTATGTATCATCATCATTATTTCCATTTTTTGCTACCATAAAAAGAGTGGTAATTAATATTTTAGTATATTTGTCTTTGATCTACTTGAGGTATATGCCTAGCAATGAGATCTATGGGTCACAGTGTGGGGACATTTTACTCATTTTTTTTTTTATGGGGCAATTAAGCAGTACAGTGGGTAGAGCACTGGCCCTGGAGCCAGAAGAATATGAGTTCAAATCTGGTATCAGATACGTGAGACTTAGAAGCTGTGTGACCCTGGGCAAGTCACTTAACCCTAATTGCCTTAAACATCCAGGGCCATCTACAGTCAACCTGATGCATATCTTGCCACTGGACCCAGATGGCTTTGGAGGAGAGAGTGAGACTGGTGACTTTGCACAGCCCTGTCTCACTTAAATCCAATTCACTGCAAGTCATGACATCACCTTCCTGATGTCATGGTCCTCTTCGAGAATGAAGGACAAACAACAATTACTTGCTTTTTAGCATAATTCCAAATTACTTTCCAAAATGGTTGAATCAATTCACAGTGCCATCAAAGGTGTATTAATTAGTTTGTCCTCCTAGAGAACTTCCAAAAGAGACTATTTCTTGCTTTTGCTTCCTTTTCCAATTCTCTGTGTATGAGGTAGAACCTCAGGGTTATTTTGGTTTGCTTTTCTCTTATTAGTGACTTGAAATAATGTTTTATGCTCTTGTCAATAGTGTGTCAATTCTTATTTTGAGGAATGTTTGTTCATATTATTTAACAACTTATCTATTGGGAAATGTTTTTTGTTTATGTTTATGCTAATTTCCGATATATCTTCCACATCAGATCTCATATCATTATCAGAGATGTTTGATGCGAAGATTTTTCCTCAATCAAGTTTCCCATATCATCCTAGCTGCATTGGTTTTATTCATATAAAATTCAAATTTCATGTAATTGAAATATCTATTTTGCCTTTTATGATCTCTATCCTTGTTAAGGATCCTCTTCATATTCATATTTGTGAAAGATACCTCCATTTATTTTTAGTGATTTAAATGATCATTATATTTGTCTATCCTTTTAAGAACTTGTTTTGTTATATGGCATAAGGTGCTGGTCTAACATTATTTTTGATGAGCTTTTTTCATAATTTCCCCCAAAGTTCCTATAAATTAGGGAATATTTTTCTCAAATGGCTCATATTAATTGGTTTATTAAACATTAGATAACATTGTGTGATTATTTCTTTTTCTTGCTTATCTACCCTGTCTAATTTATTTGCTTTTCTATTTTTGAACCCATACCAAATAGTTCGATGTTTACTGCTTTATAATATGAACTGTAGAAGTGTTATTTTCCCTTTCATTATTTTCCTTTAGATTCTAGATCTTTTATTCCTTCAAATACATTTTGGAATTCTTTTGTCTAGTTCTAAAAAACAAATCCTTATAATTTGATTGGTTTAGTACTAATTATTTACATTAATTTTGGTAGCATAATTTTTCTTATATGGGCAGAACCTTCAACTATTTTTTCTCTTTATTTTTTTAAATGCATTTTATAATTTATTTATATAAGTGTTAAGTGTCTCAGTGTATAGTGACTGCCAACTATGTCATGTATTACATAATTAGTTGAGTAGAATTCTTCTCTTCATTATTTACTCTTCGGTTTTTGTTATTGTTATTTCTATAAAATAGAGCTTCTTGACCTATAAACTTTAGAACATATTTTGATAATTATTTCAATGTTATTGACTTCCCTTGCAATCCCATATATTTTGTTTTATTAAATTAAAAACAATCTGAAAAAAGAGTTCATGAATTTCCCTAGACTGCCAAAGTGGTCCATGATATAAAGGGAGGTTAGGCATTTCTGCTTCATAGAAATGCTGGTTATTTTTTTAAAAATCACTTCATACCTTTTTACTTTTCTGAAGTCATAAATTGTCTCAATGAGTGTCTTTGATAATTTTATGGGAGTATCTAAGTAAGACATTATGTTTTCTGCAAATATTCAAATCTATCTGAATATTATCTCATTGATTCAGTTACCATCTCTAAAGGTGCAGATTGCAACATATCTATACCTGCTCGTTATGTTTGACTTATGTTTATATATATGAGGGTAACAATGGAGTCATCTGTACACCTGTCATTCCTTATTCTTGCCCCATGGCAAGCCCATCTTTTCTTCCTGAAATACAATTTCTTGCTGACATCTTTTACTTAATCTTCTTCAAAATTCCTATTGGCTATATGTCTACAATAGGAATAGGAATAATCCCCACACACACACTTTGCCAATGTTTATACCTTTAATTTCATTCTACTGTTTTCTCACTATCACTAATGTTTCTAGAACTGTGTGAAATAATAGTTTGGAGATGAGTAAGCCTTGTTTTACCCTGTATTGACTGGGAGGACTTCTAGTGTTTTTACATTAAGAACTCATATGTGGATATCATATAACTATTGGTTTAAGGAACTAGGAATGTTTATCCCAGAGAAGAGAAAACTTGGGGGTGAAATAATAACTATCTTCAAACATATGAAGGTTTGTGATGTGAGGCTCTAGATAGATCCAAGAGCAATAGGTAAAGGTTGGAAAGAGGCAAATTTAAATTTTGTGTCAGGAAAAAGTTCCTAATACTTAAAGCTATCAAAAAATGGTGGTGGAGAACCCACTTAAGAGGTGTAGGTTCCCCCTCACTGGAGTTTTTGAAAACAGAAACTACATGACCACCTGTTAAATGTGACCATGAGAATTCCTTTTGTGTATGGGTTGGACCAGATGGCTACTGAAGTCCTTTCCAATTGTCAAGTTCTGTGGTTTTGTGGTTCATTACAAGCAATATTACTTTTTAGATTTAGGTATGTAATTTTTATTATAGTAAGGAATTTTCCATCCCAGCCTATCCGTTTAAAGCGCAAATTACTTTTTTATTATTTAAAATACTTTTTGATATGTGTTGATAGGATTTAACTTTGCTTGTTTTTGTTTTTAAATGTTACTGAAATTTTTAATTATTTTTCCTAATGTGAAACATCTTTTTATCACTTACATAAATCCTACTTAGTCACAGTGAATAACATTTTACATATCTTGTTATAATCTTTTTGTTAGGATTTTATTTTTTAAAAAAACCTATGATTATTGCTTAATTGTTCTTTTACTTTGTACTGTGTTTTCCTTGGTTAGTTAATTCAAACAGTACAAATGGTGTTTTAAGTCACTGCTCTTACCACTGAGATGTTGTTGTTGTTCAGTTATTTCAATTGTGTCTGATTCTTTGTGACCCCTCTTGGGGTTTTCTTGGTAAAGATACTGGAGTGGTTTTCTGTTATTTCTCCAGCTCATTTTACAGATGAGGAAACTAAGGCAAACAGGATTAAGTGACATGCCCAGGGTCACACAACTAGTAATTGTTTTAGGTAAGATTTGAGTTCAGAAAGATGAGTCTTTCTGAATTCAGTCCCAGCACTCTATGCACTGCACAAGTCAGCATATTAGACAAGGTCTACATTGAAAATTCTATTTTCAATTGAATAGTTCATTTCTTTAATTGTCTTAATTAAAAGTTATAAGCACTTTTTTAAAAAAAGTTGTTTTGGGGGCAGCTAGGTGGCACAGTGGATAGAGCACCAGTCCAGGATTCAGGAAGACCTGAGTTCAAATTTGGCCTCAGAAACTTAATACTTACTAGCTGTGTGACCCTGGGCAAGTCACTTAACCCCAATTGCCTCACAAGAAAAAAAAAGTTGTTTTCTTTTTGTTTTATTTTATTCAGCTACAAATAAGGTATGATCCCTTAGGACAGAAAAAATAGCATTGGCACCAGGAGAATAAGAACCCAACACTGGGAGGCCAGGGAATCTGGTTCACACAATGGACAGAGTACTGGACCTGGAGTCAGAATTCCAATCAGACATTTATTAGCTGTGTGATCATGGGCAAATCATTTTATCATTGTCTGCCTCAGTTTCTGCATTTATAAAATAAGATTAATGGCCCTTCTCTCCCAGGGTTGTGAGGATAAAAAATAGGTAATATTTATAAAACACTTTGAAAACCTAAAAGCATTATATAGAAAGTATCATTACCACCACCACCACCACCACCACCACCATCATCACCCTTGCCCTGTTTCTTACAATTTTGGGCAACTCATTCAACATCAGTTTCCTCATGTATAAAATGGGGTTGTTGATGCTTCCTCTCTTTGAAGCAGGGGATCGGTACCTTCTAGATCTATAATCGATTAGTGTGTGGTATAATTACTCATAGTACCTATATCAATAAAGATAAATAAATATGAATAAGAATCAATAAAATCTAATTTGATGTGCTATCGGTCCCTAATCAAAGCTATCAACTAAAAAAGTGAATGATTAGCTCAATATCTGTGGCAAAACAAGTAAATTCCAGAGGAATATTAATCTCTAATTTTAAAGTTGGTTCAATAACATCAATTCGACAAACACTTATTAAGCACCTACTATATGCATAGCCCAGTCCTAGGCCACCAGAACAGAAATAGATAGATAGGTAGATAAATGATAGATAGATAGATAGATAGATAGATAGATAGATAGATAGATAGATAGATAGATAGATTAGAATGATATTTTATTTCCCCCACAATGACACAAAAATCCAGTTTTTAACATTTGTTGGTTTTTTCTTAGTTTTGAGTTCCAAATTCTATCTATTCCCTCCTTTTCCTCCCTCCCTCCCCGAGATGGTAAACAATCTGATATAGGTTATACATGTGCAATCATGTAAACCATTTCCATATTAATCATTTTCTATAAGAAGACAGATATATTTTTAGAAGGTAGCTTATGTCTTCACAAATCAATAACTATAACAGAGTTGATGGAGGACCGTTATTGTGTCCAGTGTCCCTGTGGTCATTGAAATCTGGTTTCTAAGGAGAGTTAGCTTGTAGTGAATATGTTTTAAGAAATAGCCTAGGCCTTCTCAGCTAATCTCCCTCCTGGTGAGGCAGCATGAATCACTCAGGCTTTTAAAAATTCATAACAATACCCAGAAATCCTGACCAGAGCCACAGCAAGGAAAAACACATCACCTTGTAGTCTGCACATTTTGCATTAATTGGGCTCCCTATGGTGTGGTAAACAGGAAAAGCAGCCCCCTCTTCTGGAATATGGGGCCAATCTGGGTGTGAACTGATAGTGAGCCCCCATCTTGTTACCAATGAACAAAAACAAGCTTTTTTAGTACGTCCCAGCAATTTATTCAAAAGCATATGAACACAGGTACAGGATTTTTTTTTAAACATGTCAAGTAATGTTACCAACTTTGCTCCTAAAGCAAAAGAAACTCATCTGGGACTAGAAATGTTATTTGGTAGCTCAATACAGGTGCCATTTTGATGCTGAAATCCTGACATTTTAGGTGATCCCCAATTCAGAGGGCATTGGCCTGAAACTCAAAAAATCCTGGATTTGACTTGAATCAATCAATCAATCAATATTTATTAAGCATCTACTATGTGCCAGGCACTGTACTAAACACTGGGGATATAAAAAGAAACAAAAGACCGGCTCTGCCTTCAAGGAGCCTACAATCTAATGGGAGAGGCCACATGTTAACAAATAGATACAGAGCCAACTATAATACAGGATAAACAGGGAATGATTAACAGAGGGAAGGCACTGGAGTTAAGAGGGGTTGGTAAAGACTTCCTGTAGAAGGTGGGGTTTTAATGGAGACTTAAAGGAAGCCGGGGAGGTCAGTAGTTGTTGCAGAAGAGGGAGAACATTCCAGACACAGAGAACAGCCAGAGAAAATGCCCAGGACTGAGATATGGAGCATCTCATTTATGGAGCTGTCAGGAGGCCGGTGTCACTGGATTAAGAGTATGTGGAGAGTAAGACTCAAAAGGTAGAATGGGGTATGTTATCAAGGGCTTTGAACACCTAATAGAGGATTTTGTATCTGATCCCAGAGGCAATAGGGAGCCATTGTGATTTATTGAGTAGGGGGGTGGGTGACATGATTGGACATGCACTTTAGAAAATTTACTTTAGTGGCTGAGTGGAAAAGAAATTGGAGTGGGGAGAGGCTTTGGGTAGGCAGAGAAACTAGAAGGCTGTGAAGGGATAAGGTTTTGTACCAGACTGGTGGCAGGGTCAGAAGAGAGAAAAGGGTATATTCAAGAAATGTTAGAGAGATGAAATATATAATTCTTTTTTTCTTTTTTAAATAATGTTTTTCCCTAATTACACAGAAAAATGATTTTTTAACATTTGTTTTATAAAATTTTGAGTTGCAAATTCTCTCCTTTTCTCCCTCCACTCCCCCATCCCTGAGATGGTAAGCAATTTGATAGAGGTTACACATGTGCAACATGATTGCATTTCTACAGATTTTTTTTAATCATAAAAGTATTTTATTATTTTCCAGTTACATGTAAAGATAGTTTTCAACATTTTTTCATAATATTTTTAGTTCCAAATTTTTCTCCTTCCCTCCCCCCTCCCCAAGGCAGAAAGCAAACTGATATAGGTTATATATGTACAATCTCATAAAATATATTTCTGCATTAGTTGTGTTGTGAAAGAAGTATCAGAACAAATGGGAAAAACCTCAAAAAATAAAACAAAAACAAAAGTAGAAACAGTATGGTTCAATCTGCATTCAGAATCCATAGTTCTTTTTTTCTGGATGTGGAGAACAGTTTCCATCAAAATATATAATTCTTGACAACAGATGGGATAAGGGGGGAAAGAGATAGTGAGGAATCCAGGATGCCTTCTAGTTTGTGATCCTAAGAACCGGGATGATACCTCCTATAGTAGTGTTGCCCCCTATAGTAACAGGGAAAATTGGGGAGGGGGGGTTGTTAGTTGGAAAGATAATAAGTTCTATTTTGGACATGTTGAGTTTAAGATATCTACTGAACATCCAGATCCAGGTGTCTGAAAGGCAGTTGGAGATGGGAGATTAGATGTCAGTAAAGAGGGTGATGTAGGATAAGTAGATTTGAGAATCATCAGCATAGAGATGGTAATCAAATCTGTAGGATCTGATAAGATCACTAAGTGAAGAAGTACAGAGGGAGAAGAGAAGAGGGCCCAGTTCAGAATCTTGAGGGATACCTATGGTTAAGGGGAATGCCTGAAAGAAGATCCAGCAAAGGTGAGTGAGAAGGATGGGTCTGAGAGATAGGAAGAGAACCAGGAGAGAGGGGTGTTCTGGAAACCTAAAGAGAAGAGAGTCTCAAGAAGAAGAGAATGATCAACATTGTCAAAGGCTGCAGAGCAGTCAAATAGAATAAAGACTGAGAAAAGTCTATTAGATTTGGTGACTAAAAGATCATTAGTGGACTGATAAAGTTGGAAGCCAGATTATAAGGGGTTAAGAAAGGAAAGTCAAAGCACCTATTGTAGATGGCCTTTTGTAGGAGTTTAGGTATAAAGGGAAATGAGATATAGGATGATAAGTATAGAGGATGGAAAGATAGAGTAAGAGTTGTTTAGGAAACAGGAGACAAGGGCATGTTTGTATGCAGAAGCAAATGAACTTACAGGGAGAGATTGAAAATAAGTGAGTGGGGATGATAAAGGAGGAATCTTGGAGGAGATGGGATGGAATGGGATCACGTGAACAGGGAGAAGGTTTGACTTTGGTAAGAAGCAAGGCCCATATGATACAGGAATGAAGGATGAGAGAGTGGCAGAAGTCATCTGAATGATAGGAAATGAGGAAGAGAGAAGATGGAGCCCAAAGTGAATGACCTCATTTTGTTTCTGTAAAATATGAGGCACAGTTCTCAGCTGAGAGGGTGAGGGGATGGGAACCATGGGAGGTTTGAGAAAGAGATAAAAAGGTTTGGAAGGACTGCTGTGGAAAGTGGGATATTGGGGTGATAAAGGAGCAATGAGGGCCCAGTTGAGGTTGGGGAGGAGAGAAAAATTGTGTCAGGTACCAGACTCATTGAGGAAGTAAGGGGAGTGACTGGGGAGGGGGGCTTCTGTTGATTACAACTATGAGGACTTTGACTGGGTGGTCAATATGAATAAACCTCAAAAGAAGAGAGATTACTGATGCATGGAGGAAGGGGGAGAACTTGGAAGTGGCAATGGGGGGAGGAAGGAGTATTGTAATGCCCCCTCTCCTTCACCTTGACCAGTGAGTTGAAGAGAATCAATGAAGGTAAAGTCAGTACTAGAAAAGGTGATTAGAGAGGCTGTGTCATCAAGCCAAATCTTTGCAAAATCTAGTAGGTGGAAGGAGTGATGGAGGTAAGATTTAAGATGAAAGGAAGATTTTGTCTATGGAACAGGAATTTCGCAGGGCACAGTGGAAGGGCTGGGGGGTTAGGATGAAATATTGGGGTGGGAGGGTTGAAAGGGTCATAGCATGTGTGCAATGGAGTTTGTATGATGATCTATAGGAGTTCAGAGTCACTTACATGAGGCAAAAAGGTGGCAAGCATCTTATGTCTTCCACCTCCTTCTGGACACAATGTGCCCCCTGGAGGAAGGCTGCAAGGGGCCAAGTTAGGTGCCAACATAAGGCACAGATGTCAGCCCAACCTCCCAACTATAATGTGGAGAACCTCCAATGCTAAGAAGAGCAACCCTCCCTTTAACTTCGGACCTCCCATTTCATTCTGTACCTGTCTTTGAGGGTAGAAAAGTGGTACCCTCTACTCAGGGATGAACATTCTCACACCTGGTCATAACTTTCACATCTCAGAGAGGGATTCCCAATATATCTGGGGCCATCTCTAGTCATCCTGATCTCTGTCTTCACACTGGACCTAGATGGCTCTAGAGAAGAGAGTGAGGCTGGTGACTTTGCATAGCACTCCCTCACTTAAATTCAATTTACTTGCAAGTCAAGACATCGCCTTCCTGATGTCATTGTTCCTTTTCAAGAATGAAGGGCAAACAACAACCCTCTCGCCAGGGAGGATCTCTTTCCAGGTTAATGGCAAACTGTTGGAAATACACAAGAACTTAAGACAGAGACCAAGAAGTAGAACCTCAGAGATGTAGTATATAATGAATTTAGTTGAATCCATTCTTGATTTCTCCTTTGAGTGGGTGTCTGTGTGAGCCTCAAACATCCAGGAGTAGTTCCTCTCCAAGTTGATGTTAGAGAGGAATCAGACAATGTCAATGAGTGTTTATTGACATCACAGTGGACTTAGCCCTCTGCTTAACAGAAGAGGTTCAGTCTAGGTGGGGAGACAAAATTAGTCAAATCAAATGTGAACAAATTATTGAACACTCAGTGTATGCAAGGCTCTGGGTTAGATGTTGGGAACCCTAGCCAATTCACTTCTCATTTCCTGGGCTCACAAGGAACCTTTCTGTGTACTGGGGACTGCTGGCATAGAGGTTTATAGATAATTATTGAATACAGATACATTTTACGCACCTTCCGTAAACTCAACCTAATCCAAAGAAGATGAACACAAAGAAAATCCAAGACACGGCAAAGCGCCACAGACGCTAAATACATCTGTCTTCCTTTCAACATAAATAATCAGGCTGAAATGTTAATTTAGGATTATAGCATCAAAAATCTACGGCAGGAAGAGACCTCAGTGATCAACTAGTCCAATTATGCCATTTCTCAGATGAAGAACCTGAGGCCCAGAGATATTAGATGACTTGCCCATAGTCATAAAGGTCATGTCAGACTTGGAATTTGAACCCAGGTCTTTTGACTACAGAGCCACTGCTCTTTCCACTGGAATTCAGAGATTGTGGGCAGGAGTAATCCAAAGAGTCAGAAAACAGGGGAGACCAAAGCTTATCCATGAGGGAGAAGAATCAACTGTAGATGTAGAGAAGAATGGGGAAAGCGTTACTTCCATGGGTGTCCTTGGATTGGGTGGTCACTTCGCTATATAAGGTGTCGACCTTAACTTGTGCCATCTCATTTTGCCCATGCCTTTGTCCACATCCTTTAGAGAGGATTTATTTGCCTAGTAAAGACCTTATGGTTCAGGTCTCAGTTTATAAGTAAACTTATTGGTCATTGGACAATGATCTCATATTTAGAGTAGTCACATTGATAGGTGATCTGAAAATTGGATGTATGGATCTGTGCTGGCATCCCCTCCCATTTTGCCTTTTTACTGCAGAAGCAGAGAAGATTTGAGGTTCATTTTTGAGTTGTGGACTACTATAACCAAAGAATTCATTACCTAGTGGCCAACCTACTAGTGATAGCAATCCAGGTAGGGAAAGTAGCATGACTAAAGGTGTGGAGGTGGGGAAAATAACAGCAAAACATGTGTGGTGTAGCACTTTATGTTTACAAAATGGTTTCTACCCATTATCTCAATTGATTTTTTATGACAACCTAATGAAAAAGTAGACAGATATGATCATCCTATTTTTACAAAAGTGGAAATTGAAGCATTGAGAAACAAACAACTAACCATATATGGTCCCCTGACTCAGACCCATCACACTGCTGTTCCCAGCCTTCCATTGTATCTTTTTTTTTGTTTGTTTTTTGTTTTTTTTTAAGTGAGGCAATTGGGGTTAAGTGACTTGCCCAGGGTCACACAGCTAGTAAGTGTGTGTTAAGTGTCTGAGGCCGGATTTGAACTCAGGTACTCCTGAATCCAGGGCCAGTGCTTTATCCACTGCGTTAACACCCTTCCTACATCAGCTTTTCCCCTCTAGTTCTGTGAACAATAATGAAATCAATGTGACTTCATGGAAAGGACAGTCGATTGTCCTGTGGCTCTACTCACCATCCTTGTGACTTCCCATATCAAAACACTTTGGATATCCTCCATATATGTTGTCTTCCTTTATTGCAATGTAACGAGGAGAGATACTGTCTCATTTTTTTATTTGGATACCCAATCAATCAACATTAAGTACCTACTATGTGCCAAGTGGAGCAGCTGGGTGGCTCAACTGTAGAGAGCCTGGGGTTTAGAATCAGGAAGACTTATCTTCCCCAGTTCAAATCTGACTTCAGATACTTAGTAGCTCTGTGACCCCGGGCAAGTCACTTAATCCAGTTTGCCTCAGTTTCGTCATCTGTCAAATGATCTGGAGAAGGAAATGGCACTACTCCAGTATCTTTGCCAAGAAAACCCCAAATCAGGTCATGGAGAGTCAGAGATGAACAAAATGACTGAACAATGAATGATACATGCCAGGTATTGTGCTAAGTGCTAAGGGATACAAAATGATACAAATGACACTCCTTACACTCAAGGGGCTCATAATCTAATCAGGGAATCAATATGTAAACAAATATATAGAAAAGCAAGTTTTATATACACACACATAGTATATATAGGAAATAATTAACAGAGGGAAGGCACTAGAATGAGAAAGGAATAGGGAAGACTTCTTATACTCTATCTTCTTTTTTTTACCTATTCCTCCTCAACAGTGTTTTACTTCTGAAGGTTTCTTATAGAAGGTGGGAGTATAATTGAAACTTAATGGAATCCAAAGAAGTCATTAGACAGAATTGAGGAGGGAGAGTATTATAAGCATGGGGTACAGCCAGAGAAATGCCTGAAGCTAAGATTGAGTGCCTTGTACATGGAACAGATAGGCGGCTAGTGTCACTGGATCACAGTTATGTTTCTGAGAAGGTGTAAGAAGACTGAAAAACATAACACTTTGTATTTGATTCTGCAGGCAATAGAGAGTTTATTGAATGGGGTTGGGTGGGTGACGTGATTAGACCTGTGCTTTAGGTAAATCATTTTAGTGATTGAATGGTGGATGCATTGGAGTAGGGAAAAGACACACTTAGTGCAGTGACTTGTCACATAATGAACACTACTTAAATGCTCATTCATTCATTCATTCATCCAGACCATATCTTCTGTTCAAGATCTGACCTTGATCTTGGTTGTCCACTGTTTAGAGTTTCATCAGGATCTGAACTCCATTTTATTATCATTTTTTGGTCCTCTTTTCTTCCTTATGATATCATCCCATGCTGGAGAGTTACCCCTAAGATGAAAGATAAACCAAAAATTCTGCCCTTAATTTACAGGGTTTTTTTTTTTAACATTTAGGGAAAGAGGAGAAATTCCTGGCAGAGGAGGGTAGGGAAGAATCTTTATTTTAGAAAAGGCCACCTTAGGAATAAAGATTTCACCCAGTTCTCCTTTCCAAGTGGGTGATCAAGCACCCAGCAATTTCTGGATGAGTTTTCCAGATGAAAAATACTTGCTCAAGGACATTTTCTTTTTTGATGAAGCAAAGATTATTATCTCAATAGGGATCTTGCTTTCAATTAATCACTTTGTGTTAGCAGGAATAAAAAAAGGGATACCAGCTAGATCATTATATTAAGAGATAGAACTTTAAAGATTATTGCCATCTAATTCTCATTTAAAAGAAGAAAATATGAAGACCTAGAGAGGTTCAGTGACTTGTTCATCATCACATGGGGCATAAGTAGTAAAGGCAGGATTAGAATTCAGGATCTCTGACTTCAAATCCATGGCTCTTTCTCCTGATATTATGGTCCCTTTTGAATGTCAGCTACCAATCAAGTGAGAGGAATTCTTATTGAATTCTCTGTTAGGAAGCTGGATTTCATTCTCTTCTTACCCCCAAATATCAGGGTCTCTTCACAAGACTCCATGCCTTCCTCTCCCATTCCACCCAAAGCAGTAATACAGTAAGTATTGTGAAAAGAGTACAAAATTTACCATCAGAGGGCATGTATCTGAATCTTACTAGCTGTGAGAGCTTGGGAAATACTCTTCGTCACCTGGGTCTTAGATCCCTCACCTCTCAAATGAAGGAGTCAGGCTAAATGATTTCCAGTGTCCAAGTTCTGATCCAATAACTCCAGGTAGCTTCCCCAGTGGCCAAGATTGTGACCCAGAATTAGTACCCTCCCAGACAAGCTGCAGCTCACCACTGACCTCAACCTTCTCTAGAAATCAAGAATTATGAATCCCTAGCATTCTCCTGATGTCTGCAAATTCCTTCTTTCTCTTACAATTATTAGCTAGTATATGGAGCTGGGATTAGCTAGCCTGGCATTGTGACATCTAATACACTTGTGCTTGTGCTTTTGGCTGATCCACTGCCATTTGTGTTGATGAAATAGAGTGCCATCCACCGAGTACAGCTGAATAACTCTGCTAGTGTCTGTGCTTTATCAGGCAATAAATTCATCTAGGGCATTGCCAAGAAAACAGATAAATGGATAGGGCATCGAGCACATTTTTAACAGAGGAAATGGCTTTGTTTTTCAGTAGCATCATTTGTGTGATCAATTCTGTCATTGTGTACATTTCATGATTAGGTAAGGGGAAGGTGCAATGACAAGGTATTGTGCTGAATATTGGAATTGTTATTGCTATACTTTCTAATAGTGTATTGCACCAAGGACTTTGGGTGAAAGAACGGATGTATCGGTGAAGGGTCTTAAGCTCTTTGGTGAGACCTGAATTTTAATCACATATGATGCAAATTCTGCCTGTGTTTTCACCATTCAAATGGAGGTTTGATACAGTGCAAATATAATCAGGTTATTACGCCAGATGGATTTATGAAAAGTCTTTTATTATTTGCCATGGTTATTAACTCAAGCTCTTGGTTTTTGATAGAGAGAGGAGGAGGAGAAGGGGAAAACACAAAAGACAGTTGTGTAGGACTAGGTAAATGGTCCTATTTAATTCACCTCACCTCTCCCAGTTTATTTCCTCATCTAGAAAATGGAAATAACAATAATGGTTTCCATTTCCATACTACTTTAAAGTTTGCAAAGCACTTTATGTAATTATCTCATAACCTCAATATCTCATCATAATGATAGATAGCATAGGTATTATTATTATCATTTGACAGATGAGGAAACTAAAGGTCAGAGAAGCTAAGTGACTTTCCTATGGCTCACACAGCCAGTAAGTAGCAAAGGCAGGATTTGAGTCTAGTTCTGCCTAGCAGTGAGGCTGGCACTCACACTAAAAACTATACTCAAATATATAAACTACAATGGTAGGAAAATGCTTTGTAAACTTTCAAGTCCTATAAATATGGGAACTCTCATTATTAGAATAAAACCAGGGCCTTAAGTGTATTTTCTCTTCCATATATTCTAAACATCACCTGAAGGGAAAAACATTGGAAATAGAATGAAAACTAGGAAAACAATAGAATAGCTGGGAAGGGAAACAACCAAGCAAATGCTTAACTGAAGCAGGGAGACTTTGAAAATAAGTCATACTTTCACCTGACTGTCTTCTTGGAATTCTCCCTACTTATTTCAGTCTTAGCCATATCTAATTCAAATCCTTTCTCCCTTATACCCGGACTACCTATCTTCAAGGGACCTCTGAACTTTTATGGAATGATATTCCATGGGCCATTTTTTGATATTTCTTGATGTAAAATTTCTCCTTGATAACTCTTTTATTGCTGCGAGTGTTGGGGATATGCATATTTTTATATCTGATACTGTTATTGATCATTCCCCTCTGACCTATCCCAACTAGACTATAAATTCTGCCAGGGCAAGGGGCCTTTCTTACTCTTGTATCATGCATAGTACCTAGCACAGTGTCTTATATGTAGAAGGTACTCATAAACATTTATTGACTGAATCCCCTTTCAGGTGCCTTTAAATGTGTTCAGTTTATATAAGAGTGTAATGGTTGTATTTCTTTATAAATACATTTTTGCTGAATAAGCATGTAAAGATGTTTGAGATCAGTGACCATGTAGAGTAGCTGAGCATGATGTGGAATCTTGACAGGTTAATTCCTAATGAAAATGAGGGTACTTTGGCATTTAGGATTCATCATTTTCTACTTTGGATTTCTCATAAGAAGCATTATATATAGAAAGGATTCAGAATTTCAGGGGAGCATGAATTACATTGATTCTAGCAATCTTGTCTGACTCTGAGATTCTATACTTCTATATTTTCAATCCCTCTAAGTTTCAGTTTTCTCATATAAGAATTGCATTATTTCTTATGTAAGAAATATAAATAATAACTCTCCAAGTAGAAATATGGTTTACATTTCTTTGTGTTTGCATATGTTGTTTAGTTGTATCAGTCATGTCCAATTCCCCATTTTGGGGTTTTGTTGGCAAAGTTATTAGAGTGGTTTGTCATTTCTTTCTCTATCTGATTATTACATGTGAGGAAATTGAGGCAAATAGGGTTAAGTGACTCTCTCAGAGTCACAGAGCTAGTAATTGTCTGAGGCTGAATTTGAACTCTTTCTGACTCCAGGTGTGGTGCTCTATCCATTGTACCACCTATCTGTCCTTTGCATGTCTATCTATATGCAAATTATTCCATTTTGAGACACCTTTTAGATGATATATATGCATAATAAACTTGTAAAAAATCAAAATACATAGAAAATCCTTATGAAAAGTCAGTATGATGTTATCCTTTAAAAATCTAAGATAGGTATAGAAGTGTTTCCTTTTTGTGATAGCCAGACCTTTAAACATAATAGATGTTTGTTGATTGGAAAACAGCTGAAAATATTGCGGTCCATGAATGTAATGGATGTTATTGTGCTATTAGAAATGATAAATATGAAGAATCCATCTAAATATGGGAAGACTTGTAAGAACAGATGTAGAACAAAGAAGCAGAAGCAGGGAATATACATATATATATACATACATATATATATATACATATATATGTATATATATACACACACATATATATATGCATATATATGTGTGTATGTGTGTGTATGTGTATCATGTATATGTATACATACATATATATATATAAATATATATACACACACTCAGTGACTATAATGATATCAATGAAAAGGAAGCCAAGTTTAAATTAAGTTCTTTGAACAACCTTAGTTCTGAGAAACATACAACACAAATCTCTCCTCAAAGTAGAAAAGGGGGGGTTATGAGTACAGAATATTGCATATATTCTCATAGAAGATTGCTTTCTCAGTTGGGTTTGCTTTACGATTTTTGTTGTTACAAGAGATGGTTCAATTGAGGGCAAGGTTTATCAAGAAATAAATGTGATAGAAAAAAATCAAAAGGCACCTTTTTTTTTTAAAGAGTGTTTGCTATGCTTTTGGAAAAGTCTCATGGTGACTTTTGATTAAAGAGCCTAATTCAATTTTCTCATCTTGGTTTTTCTAATATTTACATGCATCTATTCTTGGCCAGGTGTTTTAGAATGGTTTGTTCTTTGCCAGAGATTTGTTTTGTTGGAAAGAATCATTTCCAATAGAAATGCGTTTATGAAGACGAGTGCCTCTTTAAATTTGTCACTCGACTGCTGGCAGGGTTTCTTAAAGATGACTCAAAGCTTTTTGAAATCCTGCCATGTAATTAAAGAAAACCAACTTAATGATATAACATTTAGTGTTACCCTTTGGTGCCTTTGTGACTTTACTCTTGAACTAGGAAATATCTGAGAACAAAGCTTGGTCTGATTAGAATGAAATCTATTAAGAAGTTTGGATGTCAACTCACAATGCCTTAAGGTTAACAAAGTGTTTTCCTCTCAACAACTGTTAGGAGGTGGAGAGGGCAAATACTCATAGGAATATGGAAGTTGGAAGGAACTAAAATGGTCACACTTACGCCCAGAGAAAATAAGGGGTGTACCTAAGGTCATACAGACAATACCTAATATACCCAAACTTGGGACCCAGGACTTCAGTCTTCAAGTCTAGAGCTCTATTCATCTTTAATTTTTAATAATCATTCTCCTCAATTCCATTTCAGTTAGAATGTAACTTTGAAATGACAGAGGCAGTTTGGTACCTAAAGAGTTCTGAACTTTCTGATTAATTTGTAGCCAGAGGATTTGAGTTCTAAATTAAGCTTTTTCATTTCCCACCCAGGGGAGCTCCTGGGCTCAGTTCTGGGTCTAATTTCTATCAGCTGTAAAATGTAAGGGTCACACTCCATGGCTTGAGTCTCTTTGTTTGTTAGACCTATAATTCTATCTTCTGACCTCCTTCTCCTCTGTTTTTTGTGGGGCAATGAGGGATAAGTGACTTGCCCAGGGTCACACAGCTAGTTAAGTGTCAAGTGTCTGAGGCCAGATTTGAACTCAGGTCCTCCTGAATCCAGAATTAGTGCTTTATCTACTGCACCATCTAGCTGCCCCCTCATATGTTTGCTAATAATCCTGTAGTTTATGCATACATCATTCACAACACATTGCTAATGACCAGCAAAATTAATTTTATTTAACTGGTAGATTTAAAAAGAAATGATCAATTTCCAGTAGGCATAATACTTAGCAATGACATTGCTGATATTTCCTCATCAAAAGAAAAGAGTTGAATTATCTTTTCAAGAAAGCTTTTTCATTTCATTTTACTCTGGGGAAAAAGTTTCAAGAAAACATGTTACTAAATGGATTTCTTAAAATTACCAACAGCTTCTTCTTCTTTAAAAGCAAAGTAGACCTACTAAATGTGTTTGCTCTTTTGGTTTTGCGCTGGGGTAGAGTGGCTAAGGGTAGCCAACAAAGGTTGGGAACCAGAATTAGGTGAGAACTTGATCAATACTAATTGAATGAACAAATGAACTTAGCATACTAGGGGCTGAGCAGATGTTGAACATCTGGGGGTTTTCATGAAGCCTGGCAAGGTTGTTCTAGAAGCAGAGGCAAGGTTATAGTTGCCTCCCCTATGCCCCCAATCAAGTCCTTCCTTGACAACAAAACTGCCAGGTTTTCTTTGGGAGAAAATCATGGTCATGGTACACCAAAATCATGGTACTCAGGTTTCTGTAGGACGTTAATGTTCATAGAGTATGTTTCTTCCCATTACCACTCTTAGGTAAGTAGTGCAGGTAATGTTGTTCAATCATGTCCAATTCTTTGTGACCCCATGGAATATAAAGTCCATGAAATTTCTTGGCAAAGATACCACAATGGTTTGCCATTTCCTTCTCCAGTGAGTCCCCATTTCACAGATGAGGAACTGAGGCAAATAGGGGTTAAGTGACTTGCCCTTGGTCACACAACTAGTAAGTATCTGAGGCCAGATTTGAACTCAGATCTTCCTGATTTCAATCCAATTGTTCTATGCACTGCAACACCTAGCTGCCCCAGTCCAAGTAATAGTACCTTCCTTTTACAGAAAAGGAAACTGAGGCTCAGAAAGGAAGATGACTTTGTCAAGGGAAGTGATACAAACCTAAGTTATAGGTTCATTGGTTATAGACTTAGAGCTGGATAGTAATCTCAGAAGTCATCTAGCCCAGGTACTTAATTTTATAAATAAGGAAACTGAGGCTTTGGGAGATTAACTGCTTAGCCAAGACCATTTAGATAGTAAGCATCAGAGACAGGATTTGAACCTTGGTCTTCTGACTCTCGAATCAGTGCTCTTTCCACTACATCTTCTGCTCCCAATCTGTCTGCCTTCTCTACATTTCTACCAAATCCACATTGTCTTAAATCATAGAAACATTGATATTCAAGGATTGAATCAGACTAAGAATAGCTGGCACTGATAGAACATTGGAAGATTTGCAAACTGCTCGACATGTGTTGTCTCCTTTGATCTTCTCAATACCCCACAAGGCAGGTGCTATTATTATCCCCATTTTACAGATGAATAAACTGAGGCTTGGGAGGTAAATTACTTGCCCAGTGTTACACAACTCATAAGTTAAAAGGGTAAGTTTTGAAATCAGGTCTTTGTGATCACAAGTCCACTATGCCCCCTACCTACAAAAGGTCTTAGACACCATCTAGTCAAACCCTCTCATTTTGCCAATGAAAAAAGTGAGATGGGGCAGCTAGGTGGCACAGTGGATAGAGCACTGACCCTGGAGTCAGGAGTACCTGAGTTCAAATCCGGCCTCAGACACTTAACACACACTTACTAGCTGTGTGACCCTGGGCAAGTCACTTAACCCCAATTGTCTCACTAAAAAAAAAATAAATAAAAAAAAGTGAGATGGAGAAAGGTGAGTGGACATGTCAAGGTTATGCATCAGGTTAAGTATCCCCTCTGCCTTTCCTTTTTTTTTCTATGACAAGAAGGACTTTCCTTTTTCATTTCTGGAAATATGGAACTGGTAGGGAGAGGGAGAGTTTCTTTAGAAACTTTTTTTCTCAAGGGCTTAAAATTTAAAATTTATGCCACTGGAAGGAATGACAGGATAAATGGGAAATGTTGTTTTTCTTTTGCATTAAGTGCAGTTGGAGGTAGGATTGGAGGCTGAGTTACTTTTCTGGCCAAGAGGATCATTAAGTAAGGATAAGGTTGGGGAAGGTTTGAGTGTTCCCCTTAGCCTGCAGCTCTAAGAGCTGGTTAAATAGGCCCCCTTGGTCCTACAGTCTTGAGATTCATTTTCTTCTCATAAGTCCCTAGTGATTCATTTGACCAGCTTGGTCCACATTGTCCCCAGCAATTTAATAATCATGGGCCACCATGCTGACTGAGAGCCTTTTTTCTCCCTCACCAAGGTGCAGGATATGTCAGGATGAGAGCAGGCAGCTTCTCTCCGGTGTTCTCTTGCTTTGATACATGTATAAACAACATAAGACTTCCTCTCAAAGCCTTCTGTACTCGGTCTTGAACTGCAGGTCTAGCTCTGGTATAGCAGTGGTGATCTGTTTCTCACTCACAACAAAACTGCCACCTCATAGGGTCATGGGTTAGGAGCTAGAAGAGATCTTAGACACCATTGAATCAAACACCTTCAATTTTACAGATGAGGTGACTGAGGCTGAGTGATTTGCCTAGCTCATATCATATATCTAATGAGTGGCTTAGGCAGGGTTCAAATCCAGCCCTTATTGGCTCCAAGACCCATACTCTGCCCATTATACCATTCAAGACACCTGAAAAAGTAGCTACTCAGGGTTAGGAACCTTTAAAAATAAAACCATAATGATCCCCTCATCCCCTTTACTCCTCCCCCTCCATAAAAAAGTTTTACTGATTGTCTACTTTTACCAGTCAACATTCAGACCTCCCATCTCTTCCTCAAGCATGATATGGGTATGGTGAAGAGGTTGGAATCAATGATTTATAGGGCCCTTCCATCTGAAATCCTCTGTGTAGCTGTGCAGACCCTGCCGTGAGGTAGTGATGATGCTAATCATTCTTGTGAGGAAGTCATGTGGTCAGGGCACTCATGGGAAGAGTGAGTTCAATGCCTTTCTAACTTCCAGTGGAATTTTTATTTTTTTTAATTTGTTTTTGCTTTTGAAGGTAATTTGGGTTAAGTTACTTGTCCAGGGTCACAAAGCTAATAAGTGTCTGAGGTCGAATTTGAAATCACGTCTTCCTGACTCTATCCACTGTGCCACCTAACTTCCCCAACTGAAATTTTAAAAGATCATAAAATCATAGACTTAAAGTTGGAAGAGACCTTAGTGTATAGATAGATGAGAAACTGGGGCCCAGAGAGATTAAGGGACTTGTCTAACAACACACAGACAATGAAAAAACCAGGAATCAATCCCAAGTCCTCTGACTTCAAAGCCAGCACTCTATCCACTGACTCCCTTTTATAGTAATGATTTTTAGTAATAATAATAAAAATAAAAATTAATAATAATATAGTGAGCACTTACATAGCTCTTTAAGGTTTATAAAGCCCTTTACAAATAATGTCAGATTTTATCCTCAAAAAAAACTCTGGGAAGTACGTGCTATTATTAACCCCATTTTATAGATGGGGAAACTGAGGCAGGTAGAGGTTAAATCACACAGGATCACAGAGCTAATAAGTGTCTGAGTTGATAGTTGAACTCGGGTCTTCTTGTCTCCATGTCCAACACTCTTACTTACTGTATCATTTAGATAATGACAACTCCATGTTATACTCCTAATAACTAGCTCTATGAATATCGGCAAATCACGTCCCCCCTCTAGGAGGATTTTCTTTGATTTGATTTCTTCATTTGTCAAATGAGGAGCTTACACTAAATTATCTCTAAGTTCTCTGCCACATTGGCAATTTCATGTGAGATATTATGAATCACTTTTTCCCAGGGTGTAACCTCCAAATAGGAGCACCTGAAGGAAAGCTGAATGCTCTCCATCTCCCCTGCCTCTCTCCAAGGTTCTGCAAGTCCTTCACAACATGCCCTGGTAACATCTGGGCTCTTTTGAATGCAGCTATGAAACAGTGGGAGGCTAATCTAAACATGGTAGCCAGGATGTTGGTGCAGGGATTGATGAAAGAATGTGTGTCTGTATACATGCTGGCTCACCATCTGTGAGCAGAGCACATTCCTTACAATGGAGGGGCTCACATTAGCCATAATCACTGAGCTCCTTCCCCCTTTTCCATCCCTCCTCACTCCCTTACCCTTTTCTTAGGCTTTAATGGATTATTCTGCTTGGTGTTTTGTCACATGACTCCATCGCTTCTCTCATACTCCACTCTGGGTTCTCTTAAACCTGAGATAAATATGAAGTCAAAAGATATAGTTCATAAAGGGTTGACATTGGAATGGTTAGTAATGGGTTTCACCTCATTGAAGGCATTTAGATAAAGGTTGAATAATCATTCATTTGGCATATGATTGAGGGCATTTTTTGCTTAGTTATGGGATAGACCACACTGCTTCTGACACCCCTCCCAAACCTCGAGATGATATGATTCTGAAGAATACCTCTCTCATCCTCTCTGTTGATCCATAGCTACCAGGCTTTGGAGGCCTAATGCAAGTTTCATTTCTTCATTGAAACATCCTTTGGCTAAGTTAGCCCACATAGAGCCCTCTTTTCTATAGTTGCAGGTCCATCCATCACAATTAGCATCTGCCTATAGCTTTGTTATTCTCAATTTCTGCGTGACACATTTTAACTGTTTCTTATACCTAGAATTATAAAAGTGGAATTGATGATATAAGCCTTCCAATCCAGATGGCTAATTTTTCACACCTAAGGAAGCTGAGGACAGAGGATGACTCAGTCAAAGTCCTACAATGGTTTAGTGGCAAAGCTGGGACTAAAACACATGGCTCGTGATTTTCAGAAGAATTTTTTTCCCCTTAGCTGCAACAGAATAAAAAGAAGACCAACTGGAGTCTCAGGAAGTCCTGTGTTGGAGTCCTGGCTTTGCCACTTACTGTCTATAGGACCTTGGACAAGTTACTTAACTGCTCTGACTCCCTTTTCTCTAAAAACGAGGCTAATGCTTTCATTGCCTATCTCCTAGTGTTGTTATAAGGCTCGAATGAAATAAAGACACAAAGAAGTACTTTGTAAGTCATAATAGCTCACACGAATATATTTTACATTTGGGCAGCTAGGTGGTGCAGTGGATAAAGCACGGGCCCTGGAATAAGGAGGACCTTGACTTCAAATCTGGCCTCAGACACTTGACACTTACTAGCTGTGTGACCCGGGGCAAGTTACTTAACCCTCATTGCTCTGCCAAAACAAACAAAAATTAACTTAAAAGTCTTCTAACTCTGTGTCTATTTTTTTAAACCAAATCATCACATTCATCTCTGATTGTAAGCTGCTTGTGGGCAACTATGTCACATTTCCCTTTTGTCTCCTCTAGTATCAAAAAAGTGCCACACCAAGCTAGGAACTGATATGTTACAAATTCTTTTCTGGTTGATTGGTCAATGGATGTACATTAAAATATCTGTGATTCCATCAGTTTCAGTTCCCTTTTTTACCATTTCAGGTAAAATCCCTCTGCATTTTAGTAAGAGGCTTCACAAGTTGCTGAGATGGAAAAAAACAGTTGTTGATACTGAGCTCTATAAAACATAGATAGGCTTGTCCAAGCTTAGTGAGGTTATTCTTTAGATGAGAATACACTGCCAGTACCATATTAAAAATCTTTTCCAACTTGGTGGGACCTGCCAAAGTTTGTCCTTGAAGGGCTCAAAGACTGGACTTCCATGGAATAGATGATGAGGACTGTGATGAATAAAATAATGATACCCATCCAACCCCCAAACCAGAAGAGTGTGAAGAAAATGGTGGCAGGGTTGGGGGCCTTAGATACTATGTCATATTGGCTGAATGGCCTCAAAACATTTAACATGAAGAAGTAATTTATTAAATGTGATATGTAATAGGATAGTAAAGCACAAGTTAAAGTAATATTCTCCATCAATGCTATGTTATTACTACAGTGATGATGATGACAACGATGATGATGATAAAGGGGAATCTGATCATTATTTTCATATATTTGAAAGACTATACATGGGAGAAGAAAAAGATGTACTCTGCTTGATTCTAGAGGGAAGAATGAGTAACAAAGTGTAGAAACTGTAGAGAGAAAGATTTGGACTCAATGTAAAGAAAATGGTCCAACTAATTATAACTATCCAGAAGTCAAATGAGCTGCCTCAGGATTTACTGGAAGTTGTCAGGAGGAGGATGAATGACCACTTGTCAGGGATGATGTAGAATATTATTCCATTTAAATGACTCTCACAATAGCCCCCCTGAGGTGGGTATGACAGGTATTATTACCTTCATTTTTATAACTGAGCAAAAAGAACCTGGAGAAGTTAAATAATGAGTTGGAGGTCACAAGGTTAATAAGTGACAACTGTTCATTCATTGAACTGAACCTATTCCTGTTCAATTGGTATTGATGTCCTCTATGATTTCTATCATTATGAGATTCAGCGTTCATTGATTTTTTAAAAGTGTATATGAAAGTGCGAGTATGTGTATGTATTTGTATGTGTGTGAGTATACGTTTGTATATTGAGTTCATGTATTTGTGGTATGCGTGTGTGTGTGTGTGTGTGTGTGTGTGTGTGTGTTGGAGGAAGAAAGGGTTCTGATCTGTGATTTCACAATAAAGAGATCTCCCTGTGTGGAGACTGCTTCCACCAATACACCTCAAGCAACTTGTCTGTGTTTTCATAGTTCTGTTAATCCCGAGCTGGAAGACACCTCAAAGATAATATAGTTCAAACTTTCTGATACTACAGGTGAGGGAACTGAGGCCCAGGAAAGTCAATCCACTTGCTCAAGGGCACAAAGGTAGTGAGCAAGAGAGGGGAGTTTTAAATGCAGACTGTTGGATTCCAGGGCCAGTGCTCTTTGTACTATATGGCCTTGTCCTGCAATGTATATAGTCTTCAAACATCGATAGGGCCACTAAGAGATTTGCTTGCTGAGATATGTTGGAGACAAGACTTGAACACAAGTCTTTCTGCCTTCAAGACCAGCCCTTGAAATACTATTATTAATCTCTGAAGATTGGAGGAAATGGAAAATAAGAACAAATTTTACAAAAAAAAATCATTCACTTGAAATATTTCCTTCAAAAATAATATACTTCCTAAGAGAAGAAAAAAATACCTGGGAAGAGTGAGGTTTTTGTGTTAATCTTGGGACTAGGGGGGATACTTAACTTTTTTGGTGAAAGGACTCAGTCTTTCATCAGTCATGGCAGAATGCCTTTCTCAACAGAAAATTGCTTTATTGAAGCTTAAGTACTTTTCTTAGAGGATGGAGAATAGATTATCCAAATCTGGACACAGTGAAAAGGAAAGCAAGTCTGAGAACATCATGATCTAGCTTTATACAAATATTTCTGTGCTTTCTGAATGACATTTTAAAACCTGTGAGCATTATTTCATAGACCCAGCCTCTGCTCCTCCCCAGAGTTGGGACAAAGCGAGCGTTGATAATGTTCTCATCTCACTGCAATGGAAAATACAAAGCACTTTACTTTGTTATAGCTTTGGATTCATTAGGAATACTTTTTCCACCCCACACCCACTTATCCATTGGAGTCTTTTAGTATTCACTGAAACACTAGCTTCTGGATCTGCTATCCCCATGTATATTTCTCAGATTCTGTTGAAGACACCCAGTACCAAAGTTGAAAACTTTGAAAACAACAACAGAGACAACCACCTTCTACTACCACCACCACCAGTTTCAACAATGATCATTTTTTTTCTTTAACTTGCAATTTCATCATATGTGGAAGTCTGAGTGTGGAAGCTCTCTCCACCAATGAATATTGTTAATTCACCTGTAATTTATAGGCTTACAAAGTTGTTTGGGAGAGTACTACTCTACTCTACTCTAGCCATTAATTCAAACATGGTATAAGGGAAAGAGCACTGGTTTTCAATTCTGATAACTTGGGTTTGAATCCCAGCTTTTCCATTTGTTATCTGTGTGACCTTGGGCAAGGGATCAAGGAATGAAGCAAGCATTTATTAAGTAGTTACTATGTGTCAGGCACTGTGCTAAGTGCCAGACATACAAATATAAGTAAAAAAGGAAGACAGACTCTCCCCTCAATGAGCTCACCTTCTAATAGAGGAAAGTCATACAAATGGGAGCTGAAAAGCGAAGGGAGAGAGGAGTGTGTGTGTGTGTGTTTGTGTGTGTAAGTGTTGAAAAGGATGAACAAGAACAGGAGAGGAATGAAAGATGTCGCAGGTCCCTCCCCCAAATAGAGGCTTCTGGAAGACCTCACCAATGGGAGAAGAGAACAGGTCTTACAGAGTGATATTCTAGGCTGAGAAGGGCACAGGGATAGTTGGATGTTCCAGGGCAAGGAGGTGCCAGGCACTGAAGGAAGTTCCAGGATGAGACAGAGGCAGGGTTGTGGTTTTGAAGTCTAGAAACCAAAGACAATGCTTGGAGGGGAATGCCATAAAGGAAAAGTCTCAGACTCTGGCCATCATCTTCTCTGTCAGATGAGGGTGTTGGACTCAACAGCCTCTAAGGTCTCTTCTACTTCTCAAACAAAAATCCTAGGACTCTTCATAATCTGGGAGAAGCTACATATGTATTGCCCTATTGGGAGTCCTGTTCTCCTTTCTTTAATTTTTAAAAATAAAATTTTTTAAAAAGTTAAGGGAGGCAGAGAATTTTGCACCATATACTAGATTCTATAGGAAGCTAGAGGGTTCACTGGATAGAGTGCCAGGCCTGGAGTCAGGAAGACTAATCTTCCTGAGTTCAAATCTGACCTCAGACACTTACAAGCTATGTGACTCTGGGCAAGTCACTTAATCCTATTTGCCTCAGTTTCTTCATCTGTAAAATGAGCTGGAGAAGGAAATGGCAAACCACTCCAGTATCTTTGTCAAGAAAACACCAAATAGGGTCATGAAAACTTGAACACAACTGAAACAACTGAACAACAAGCCAGAGTGTACAGGATCACATTCACAGACTGACACAGTTGAACAGACACACTCCGAGACATCTTCCTCTTAAGAGGGGAATGTGTTCTTGTTTTTTTTAATTCTTTTAAGTCACCCCAGAGCTTCATTTGGCTTATGTGGAATTATTAGTAGTTAAAGCTTTTTTACATCCTTCAAACTGGGGTGACAGTTGCACCAAAGTTGGTAGCAGTGAATTCTGCCATTTTACCTTTGCTCAATTCATAGCCATGCTGCATTCTGTGTAGTATGCAGTCTTTTTTCCCTGCTCCATAAATCAAACATGGTGGAATGTGTACTTCAGGATTTCAGGAGCTGAGTTTTTTCAGCCCTTGCTGAGAGATGCCTCATCTAAGAGAAATGTGTTTGCTTCTTTTTCTCCCATAAAATGCAGGTTGTGCTGGTGAGATAGGTTTTTCTCCTGTTAGGTGAATGATAATACTGTTTTGCCTTCTGGGAGGAGATTAGAGAGAAGACAGGTTGGTTAACTCCCTCAGGGAACTCAATTTGGACAAACCTCAAACTGTATTGGTGGCTTCTTGCCATCCCCAATGTACAAGTGGCCAAATGTGTATCTCTCTGAGTGTGTTTAGTATTATCTTTGTAACCCAGTGCCTAGCATGGCTCGAAACACAGAAAAACTTGTTGAATCAATGAATTTGTTATGGGCAACAGAGTGCTGAGAAGTATAACGGAAAATAAAATAAAATGAGTTTATACATGCAGGCATATCTCTATGCCCATGAATACAATGCAGTGTCATGAGGGAAGTGAAGGAAAACCCATATCATTCTGAATGTTGATCATTGCAAGTGTTGAGGATGGAACCCCTGACTTTCCTATTTATTCTGCTATATATACTAGAGTCTGAAAAACAGGGATTTGGGGCATGTATGTTTTAATAATAATCATGATAATAATTTCTTCTCGTTCAGTTGTTTTCAGTTGTGTCTGACTTTTTGTGACCTCATTTGGGGTTTTCTTGGCAAAGACGCTAAAGTAGTTTGCCATTTCCTTCTCCACCCTATTTTATTATGAGGAAAATAAGACAAAGAGGGTTAAGTGATTTGCTCAGGGTTGCACAGATAGTAAGTGTCTGAGGCTGGATTTGAACTCAGGAAGATGAGTCTTACTGACTCCAGGCCTGGTGCTCTATGCACTATGCTGTCACCTAGCTGCCCTTATGATGATGATAATCATAATTAAGTAAGAAGTACTAGCCCTGTGAGCTCATTGGTATAGGAACTCTCAGGTGAGTAAGCTGCTTTTGCCACTGCAATTTGGTACCTTCTCTGTGACTTTTAGTCTGGCAGAGTTTCTTAAAGCACTGAGAGATTAATTGATATGGCTGGGAGCACACATCCATATGTTTCCAAGATGGGACTTGAACCCAGGTCCTCCTAGTTTTTAAGGCCAACTCTCTATCCCCTATATTATACTACTCTTTACCACCACCAGAGTAATAGCAATAATAATGATAATGATCAGCACTATGACCTAGTGGCTAGGGACATGGTTTCGGCGAATGGAAGACCTTAATTTATCTCTGACATATACTGGCTTTATAATGTTCTGCCTGGGAAAATCCCTTAACCTCTTTATATCTAGGCAACTCTAAGCTTATGAGTTACAAAATAGTTGTTCATCTGCATTAGGATAGGGAGTTTCCTTACAGGGAAAAATTCCCTATGCAAATGAAATCACAAGTCAATCCAAAAATAATAATACCAATAATAAGACTTCAGTAAGAAAAAGGTCAATGGTTTTTCTGCCAGTCGTGTAGATTACTATGTCTCTGCCTTACTGTTATTATTATTAAGAACAATAAAAACATGATGATTATGAAAATAATAATAATGTTTATATAGGACCTCATGGTTTCCAAAGTGCTTTATATAAATGGCCTCATTTGATCATCAGAACAACCCAGGGAGGTGGGCACTATGGATAGTATCATAATTTTAAAGACGAAGCAGTTGAGACTCAGAGAGATGGGGCAACTTGCCCCTAGTCATATGCTAACTAATTCTTGGTGGTAAGATTTGAACCCCAGTGCCTCTTGCCTCCAAATCAAGTATTCTATTATATCATTCAGTCCTTAGGAGCTGGTATATAGCATGTTAATGTGGCTCTATTTAGTCTGGTTCTTGGGAGCTAGATGTATAATTTATTGACAGTCTAGTTGTCAAGAGCAGTCTAGTTGTCAGCCTAGTATGACCTGGCAAGTATTGGGTTCTGTTGACATAATCTTCAAAGTCCATGTTTTCATGAAGAAGCATTGGTATAGGAATTTAATAGAAGAACTGTTTTGAAAACTTGTATTTCTATATTATTTTTATGTTACAAAGAGCTTTCTCTCAGCTGATGATAAGTGCAAGAGTTCTTTTTTTATCAGATGCTATTGTTGCCCCATCAAAGATGATAAATGTGGGATGACATAATAAACCTCTGGATGCAGCATATTTGATTCTAGCTGGGATCAGTAATGATTCAACCAGCAATGAGGCATTGAAATGCTGGGAAGTTCAGGATTCTGAAGATGATATGCCAAAGATTAAGTTATGATGATAAGAATTGGCACTTATATAGCACTTCGTAGTTACAAACATTTGAAAGTGATGTGATCATCATAGTTTGGCTATCTAAGTAATGCTGACAATATTACCGCCCCCCTCCATCCCTTTCTTTCCCATGAAGAAACCGAGGTAGGGTTAGAGATGAAAGCAACTAGCTCATGGCACAATAAAGAGTGCATTAGACTTGGAGTCGGATAGACTTGAAGTCAAATCCTGTCTCATTGACTAACTGTGTGATCAGAGGCAAGTTCCTCAAATGCTTACTTGTGATTGTATATGTATGTGTATATATATATATATATGTATATATCACTTGGCAGATATATGTATATTATACATATACATATATGCATGTAAATGATATATATCACTTTGCAAACATGAAAATTCTAAAGAAATATTATTGTTGTTGTTGTTGCTATCTTGCCCAAAGTCACATAACTAGTTAGATGGAGGAGCCAAAACTAAAATTCCAGTTTTCTGACCCCAAAACCATCTCTAAAATGCCATGATACTTAGCAGGAGGAAAGCAAAATCACCAGTCTAACACTTTGAAAATAAATTTATTGATATCTTTTGTTCTTATATCTTTATTTCCTGATATTTCCCTCTCACTTCTTTATCCTGTGAGATGTCCCTTGTAACAAAGAACAAAATAAGGAAGAGGAAAAAAAAAACAACCAAACATTAGAGCAAAAGTAACCAACACATTACCCATGTAGAATAGCAAATGCAATATCCCATACCCACAATTCACCAGCTCTGCAAAGGATGGAGGGAGGGGGGGAAGGAGGGAGGGAGGTACATTTTCTCATCTCAGCATCAGGGCTGTGCTCAGTCATTGAAATGGCACATCATTCAGTTTCATTTTTCAAGCTAACCCTTTTATTCAGAGAGGTGCCTTGTATTTGGTGGAGAAATCATTACTGTAGGAGATGGAAGTTCTAGGTTGTGTTTTAGCTGGTCTCTGCTTGGAATACAAAGAGAGGTTTAGAGTCCCTGGTCCATGATCCTTTCTCACTAACCCACTGAGTTCCTTTAAATTTTAGGGAAAATTGATGTTGAAACTCAGATTTTGAACCATCATACTATATGATGGCATATGGGATAAAATAAGGATGTGGAACCAAGACTCCAGGTCAAATCCAAAGTCAGGATCTTACTAGCTGTTTGACCCTCGGCAAATTACTTAACCTCTTTCTGCCTTATTTTACTCATCTGTAAAATGGAGATAATAATGGCATCTACCTCCCAGGGTTGTCATGAGGATAAAATGAGATATTTGTAAATTGCCTTGCAATTTGTTATTAATATCATCATCAACAACACCAACTTTGAGAATTTTCGGAGCACTTGCAACCAGTTTTTTGAAATGAATTTTTAGTGCAATCGAATCAGAGTCAGGAAAACTTAGGTTCACATCCCACCTCAGATACCTACTTTGTGACTCTGCTCAAGTCTCTTAACCTCTCTCTGCCTCAGTCTCCTCATCTCTAAAATGAGTGTAATGATAACACCTACCTCCCAAGCTGTTGTGAAGATCAAATGGGATATTTGTAATGTGCTTTACAAACTTTGAAGTGCTACGTAAATGCTAGCTAGATGGAAGAGTAGACAGAGTGCTGAATTTCCAGTCAAAAAGATGATTTTGGATTCCGCCTCAGACACTTATTAGCTGTGTGATCCTAGGCAAGTTACTTAAGCTCTCTCTGCCTCAGTTTCTTCATTTGTGGAAAAGGGATCATAATAGTTTTTGCTTCCTGGGATTACTATGAGGATCAAATGAGATGTGTTATAAACCTTAGAGTGCTATAATAATAATAATAATAATAATAACAACAACAACAATAATAACCAAACAACAGAAAGTTAACTAACCAACAAAATGATATTTTCAGACTAATTTTATTCCCAGTCTCATGATGTTACAAATGATGATTTAGCTTAAAGGATATGTTTATTTCTGGTGGTTAAGTGTTTGACAAATGAGAAAGCCATTAGATTCAGTAGCTCACCTTTATCTGATGCTTTTAGCATCTTTTATATTGTTCTTTCTTAAATAAATAACCATTTCGGGGATTGTTTCAATCTATCACATTTTGTCTTAAAACTTTCAAGAGATTTAAAACATATATGCTGTGTTTTGTTTGTAAATGTTTTTTGCCATTTTGCAAGAACTATGGAATTGTTTTATTCTTTTATTAAACTTTGGAAAGATGCAAATGTTGGCAGATAGAGTGCCAGGCCTGAAGTCAGGAAGACTAAGCTTCCGGAGTTCAAATCTGACCTTAGAAACTAGATGTATGATCCTCAGCAAGTCACTTAACCCTGTTTGCCTCAGTTTCCTTATCTGTAAAATGAGCTGAAGAAGGCAATGGCAAACCACTCCAGTATCTTTATAAAGAAAGCCCCTAAAGGGATCACAAAGAGTCAGACAGAGCTGAAAATGACTGAACAAGAGCAACAACAACAATACATACTTACATACACACTGCTCTTTCCGAAGTTTGTACTTAATGACATTTGGTGAGTTAAACTGAGCTCAGATTAAAGAGGGGAGTATTTTCTAAACTGTATCACTTTTGGATGGAGGCAGGTTAGTACTCAAACTGGGGTCAAGGTTGTTTGTTTCATCATCACAGTCTTGGTTATTGAAGCTTCTGATCCCTTTCCCTAACCCCTGTCCCCTACAATGTTAGCTCCCTGAAGGAAGGGGCCATTTAAAAGTTTGCCTTGGTATCATTATTGTATAGTACAGTGCCTTGTACATATGTAGTAGGCACTTGATATGTGCTTATTAAATTGGATTTATTTGGAATGGATTTTCCTGCTTTCTTTTCCTTCCAGTCCACCTGATTTCCCCAACCTCCAACTCCTTTCACCACCACCACCACTAACATTACCAGTAATAACAACACCACTACTAACACCACCACCACCACCATTACTAAAATCACCTCCACCACCACCACCACACCACTAACACCACCACCACCACCACTATCACCAAAAACAACAACAGTAGGCTGAATAGGTGTCTCTGACACTGGGGAAATCCTAACCACCCTACATCTCAGTTTCCTCATCTGTAAAGTGAGAAGTTTTGATTATATGGCCTCTGAGGTTCGATTCAGTTCTAGGTCTTTGATTCTGTGATCCCTTTTTACCTTATTGTCAGCTAAATAGAAAAGGACGCTGATCATTTTGCACATACTCTGCCCATATACATCCTGCCACAATCTGGCCTTCTTGGACGGGCCATAAAAGAAGGGAGGGAAAAAGGAACAAGCATTTTTATTTAGATTTTTTTTAATGTTGTTATTGTGCAAATGAGGTAACAATTTTTTTATTTATTTGTTTGGTTGGTTTTGTGGGGCAATGAGGGTTACATGACTTGCCCAGGGTCACACAGCTAGTAAGTGTCAAGTGTCTGAGGCCAGATTTGAACTCAGGTCCTCCTGAATCCAGGGCCGTTGCTTTATCCACTGTGCCACCTAGCCGCCCCCATAAGCATTTATTAAGAACATCCCATGTGCCAGGCACCATACTAAGTGCTTTACAAATATTATGCCATTTGATCCTCAGGATACTGAGTGAGTCAGGTCCTGTAATTACCTCCCCCTTTACATTAAGTGACTTACCCACAGTTACATACACAGCTATTGAGTGTCTGATGCCTGATTTGCATTCAGGTCTCCCTGACTCCAGTCCCAGTTCTCTGTCCACTGTGACACCTAGGTCGCCATAAACAAATATCTAGCAAGGAAGCCTGGAGTTAATTTGTTGAGGGCAAGTAGGAACAAGCATGGAAGGAGAATGTTATTTAGAAAGCTTCATTAGTTCTATAATTTGCAGATGATAACTAGAAAAAGACAACCAAAAAGTAGTTTATGGGCAAGGTTATCAGGGTAGGCTTCTGTAGAACTTCAAAGGCTAGAAGGATGGATAGTGTTGGTTTTTCTCTTCCACTTCCAGTACCTGTGCTGTAGCACCTGCCCACGGGTTTGCTGTGTGTGCCTTCCCACCATTGCAGCTCTTTTCTTTGGAGTGTCCCTTGAACTGCTTTAGGAAACCCAAGGGTTCTCTAAAACAGGAAGTCTGAGAAATGTTCATTTAAGATTTTCAGATGATCTTACCAGTTTCCCTGGAAATCTACAATTGTGTCCATTGTTATTAGCTGGAAGGACCAACAAACATAATGACTTAGGACAATAAATGAGTTACATCATTTGGTCATAGAAATAGAAATAGGCATTCCATAGATATTAAGAGAAGAAAGTAAATATCCTAATGAGTAAGTGACTTGAGTCTTTGTTAGTTCTAGATAGGGATATCTTTAGTATGTAAAGCAAAGGAATGAGCATTTCCTTTTCTTTGGGAGGAGTGATTATATTTGCAATTTTTAAAAATGTAAATACATTTTTGGAGTCTCAAGGTCCTCAGAGTTTTCTTCTTGCAATGTGATGATTGGAAGGGTTTGGAGAATTATGCAGAAAATGGACTATAAATTCCACATTTAGTGACAGTGAATGGCAAATGGCAATCTGAAAGTGCTGCTAAGGATTTAAAAAAAAATCCAATTAGATAAAAAAAAACTGGATTGGCAAACCTACATGCATTTAAGCTAGTTATACTGCCAGGCAGTTTCTCAGAAAACTCGTTAACTCCGACTGGGGAACGTCACTAACAGATGGGACATTTTTTTCCCTTAGATTTTTTTCAATAATTAGAAGGAAAGTCTTGTAAAAATTTGAACACGAATGGAAGATCTCATCTCACTTGCCGATGCATCAGTTTTAATGTCAGCAGGGAAATTATGCAAAAAGAAACCTTTTTATGGAGCAAAGAAATGAGATGTCCTTGACATTAAACTGGGCGATAGTGAAGGACTGAAGTTTAGGGTAAGATACCCTGAAAATGTTGTAGATCCTTTTTGAAAGTAGTTGCTTTCCCCTCCTATTCCTGCTCAACAGTTACTATAAATTAGAACCCAGGAAAAACAAATATAGTAGTCTCATCTTTGCTGACTAAGGTCCTCTCATCCTGAATAATTCTTTATCTTTGCAGACAAGTCAATTCTGCTCTCTGGACTTCAATTATGTGATGTATAAAATGAGTGGGGGTAGAGTGAATGACCTTTAAGTTTCTTTTTTAGCTCAAAATTTATGATCCTATGCCTAGGAAGGAAAGCCTTTCCTTGGAAGATTTTTAGAACATTTAGCTTCTGAGAATTCTCAGAAACAAATCAGTGTTGTATCTATACAGGTAAACAATTTAGTGACTCAGAATTTCAGAGAGGATTGGACCTTAGGATCTAACCCACTCCAATTCATTCAGTGAACAGGTTAAAAAAAAAAAAAACAAAAAACCAAAACAACTGATGTAGGGGCAGCTAGGTGGTGCAGTGGATAAAGCACTGGTCCTGGATTCAGGAGGACCTGAGTTCAAATCCGACCTCAGACACTTGACACTAGCTGTGTGAACCTGGGCAAGTCACTTAACCCTCATTGCCCCAGAAGAAACAAAAAAGAAAAAAAAAAGAAAAAAAACAACTGAGGTATGGATAAAAGCAATAGAGGCAATCAGAATCAATCAGAATTATTAATCAGAATAAAAAACATTTATTAAATACTTATTATATATCAGGTAATATGTCTGGATACAAAGGCACTGAGGATAGAAAGGTATAAACAGTCTCCATATCAAGGTGCTTACATTCTGATAGGGGAGGCAACATGAACATCACTAACAAATAGGACCCTCTCCTCCCCCAGCCCCTGCCTAGATTTTTTCCAATAATTAGAGTTTGAACATGAATGGAAGATTTTATCCCACTTGCTGATGCATCAGTTTGAATGTCAGTGGGGAAATTATGCAAAAAAGATACCTTTTTATGGAGCAAAGAAATGAGACTTCCACTTTTTAAACTGAAGGTACATGCATACAAAGCACATGTACTAGGTATGTAAAAGGTATATCATGTTCATCTAAACCTCCATTGGAGGGAAAAAGACTTTAGGGTCCAAATGCTCTTTGGCTCTCTCTGTTCCATTATTTTATTTTTATTTATTTATCTATCTATTTTTTTTTTTGGTGGGTCAATGAGGGTTAAGTAACTTGTCCAGGATCACACAGCTAGTAAGTGTCAAGTGTCTGAAGCAGGATTTGAACTCCTGAATCCAGGGATGGTGCTTTATCCATTGCTCCACCTAGCTGCTTCCAACTTATTATCTAGTTTAAAAAATTCTACTGCTCCTTTGGTCACTTCCTTTATACCTCTTCACTCCACCTAAATTCATTTTGTAAATGGATGCATCTACATGGTGGGGCGCATTTATGGAATTTACTTGCTGCTGTCATTGACAATGGTCAGATGCTGATATGTCTTTTCCCCCTCTTCATCTACTGTTTCATGTCCCAATGTATCTTGTATCCTCATACATTATATAACCCATGATTCCTTTCATGGTGATACCGCTCCTTTTGTGACAGATACAATCTCGAGAGATATAATTTCTAGGTAATTAATAAAAAGGGTCAATGACACTCTTGAATGCCAAAGACCTCTCATGGAATCCACTCAACACCCTGGAAAAGTGGGTGTTCCTGAGCATGGCAATCCCCTTTGATTGGTTAATAAGTAATGAGAGCGAATGAATATTACAATAGGAGGTGAACCTATTCTAATGAGGGACTGGTGAATGTGACTTTGATTATGTCATTTACTTCCAAATTAACCCCAGCCTTAGGCAATCTGACAAAAGGTTTACACCCCTACTCAAACCTGCCTGAGTGAAAGACAATGGGGCAGAATTCACTTTCAATTATATTCTTTGTAAGGATTTCAAGCTGGACAAAGCAACAACTTCACCTAGATAAGATAGTCTAGGAGGAAAGGTCAGGGATCTCCCCAATAATTGATTATTTAATAATCATTTATCTCATTTTCAGATAATATGTCTTCAAGGCTCTGACAAACTATTATAAAGTTACATCTTTCACAGGCAGCCAAGACTTTCTATTTAGGCTAACCTCAGTCTTCCCAAGAACTCTTTATCCTTGCCCTACATTTTTTGGGGGGTGAGGCAATGAGGGTTAAGTGACTTACCCAGGGTCACACAGCTAGTAAGTGTGTCAAGTATCTGAGGCTGGATTTGAACTCAGGTCCTCCTGACTCCAGGGCTGGTGTTCTATATACTGCACCACCTAGCTGCTCCCTTGCCCTACATTTTTGAAGAAAGCCTCAATATTTTCCTATCCTCTCCCTCATGTGCTTTTCTTTTGTACTATTGTGAAATCCCCACTTTGATTCTGTGCTCAAAACCTTTCAGTGAGTCCCAGTTGCCTTGATGATAGTGTCTAAAATCTTTAGCCTGGAATTCAAGGCCTTCCCTAACTTGATTCTTACCATGATTCCAACCTTATTCACATTATTCTCTCTTATCATATTTTATGTTCTAGTCAAACTATACTACTTGCTATTCCATGAACATATCCTGAACTTTCTCATCCCTGGACCTTGATTAATTCATTTCTCTATGCTTATACATCTGTATATGTCCTTTCTATTTATTGAAGTCTATGCTTCAAGGCCTTACTCAAAAAGTTTCTTTTTCAAGAAGCCTTCCCCTAAGGCAGAAATATTTTCCTCTCCCTTGAACTACTATAGTTTTTCATTTATACTTCTTACATACTTTTCACATCTTATTTTTTATTATAGCTTTGTGTGTAGTTCCTTATCTCACTTTCTGAATTGTAAATTCCCATGTCTGTCTCTTCCAACCCAGACTGATACTATTGTAGTTTCCTATTAATGAATTACTAAATACATTAGAATCTAATACACTAGAAATTCATATGCAATAATAACTATTATTATTATAGTTACCATTCTTACAATGCTTTAAGGTTTGCAGAACATTTTACAAATAATATCTCTTTTATGCCTATAATAACCCTGGGAGGAAGGTGCTATCTTTATAACCATTTTACAAATGAGGAAATTGAGACAGACAGAAGTCAAGTGATTAGTCTAGTGTGACACTGATAGTGTTTGAGGCTGGAATTGAACTTGGGTCATCCTGACTCCAGGCCCAGTACTCTGTGTACTATGATGCCACCTAGCCCACTCTGCTCTTGGAATTGATAGTTGGAAGGGCTTTTGGGGCTATTTTTTTAAATGATATTTTAGTTTCCCCCAATTACATGTAAAGGCAATTTTTAAACATTCATTTAAAAAATTGAGTTCTAAAATTTCTCCCCACTGAGTCCAATTCCCTCATATTACAGATGAAGATTCTTAGGTTCAGAGAGGTTAAGTGATTTCCCCAAGGTCACACAGTGAGGTAAGTGTTAAACTCAGGTTTTCCTGATTCCATATCCAACACTCTATCCACTGTTCCACTTAGCTACATGCTTGTTTTATAGTCTGATGCTCAAAGAGAGCTAGAAAAATGAAATAGAAATAACCCTTTATCACCAGGTAGCAATTCCTTTTTAATCCCCCCAAAAGTTATGGTATTACTCTTGCTAATAACATCATTGGAAGTATCTAATCTTAAATATTAAAATTCCAAGTGCAAACTCCATTCTTGGCTCTTGAATTTATTACATTTTTCTTGTCTTATAATGTTATTTGGAGACTCGGTTCCCAGTGAATACACTTAGTATCTTGTATAATTACATCGGTGAGTCAATTTTAGTAGCCTACAAAATTAGGTTTTAGAATTGGAGGGACTTTTATGATGCTTAAAGGAACTGTCATAATATTGGTCACACTTCCTCAAAGCCTATTTATTATTCTTCCTGTTGTTTACCAAATTCTCTGAGAAACTTGGAATGGAAATCCTTTTTTGGAGTGGGGGGGTAGAGTAACAAGAGCATGTTTCTTTTTACCATTGTGTGCTATTGCTACTGTGGTGGTGGAATAGTACTCCCATATTTGCTAGATCCTTAGAACTTAGCTTTCTTATTCCCTTTAAGAAGATATTGAGGCTGTCAGGAAGTACACATCTGGGAATAAAAATACAGAAACCCAAACTGGGAGAAAAACCTAAAAGCAAAGGGCTGGGGTGAAGAGATGAGGAGAGAATGCCAGATTACTGTGTACTATTCCCTTCGGTATAGTATATCTGAAGTACTAGGTTTTGCTTTGGGTCCCATATTTTGGGAGAAACATAGATTAACTGTAGAATTTTCACAAGAGGGCAACCCAGATGGTAAAGGACTTGGAGAGTAATTCATACTTCAACAAGGAGCAGAGTCTAAACTGGGTGCTCTCCATTTCTAATCCAGAACCCAAGATCCCCTTGGCTTCAGATTAGTCAGAATTCAATATTTCTAGCCTGTATCTATCCACGTGCCACATCAAGTAGGAGCTGTCTTCTTTCCATGCTGCTTTTCTCTACCCACCCCCACCCTTACTCCCTCAAATTCTTTCCCAGTTCTAGCTCTGAGAACAATAATTGGATCAGCCCTACTATTCCAATGACATGTCAGACAATTGCTCTGTGACTGGAATCACCAGCCCCATGACTTCTCTGGCCAAAATACTCCTCTATGGCAATATCCCCCCATAGGTATTGTGTTCAATTAAAATTATGTTCCATTGAGGACATGTACCGGGCTATTGCTATTATGGTGGTGCCATAGAATTCATACATTAGTTTGTTTATTAATGGTTCTATCTGCAACACTTAGCACAGCATGTAACACATAATATTTTTTCATTCATTCATTTGTTCATTCGTTCATTCATTCGTTCATTAATTCATTCATTCACAACTAGGGGGATCCTGAAAAGTTTCATGTAGTATGTGGTAAGCAAGTATAAAAAGAGACAAAACAGGAAAGGCTGAGACAAAACTTCAATGACTCCATGCTCTGGGCATCAGTCAGACTCCTTCTGATTTCACCTTGTGTGTAAAATCTAGAGACTGTAAATGGAGGGTCTTCTTGTCTTTTGTGTTGGTATAACTACACATTAATGGACATTTTTGTTCTTTGTCAGAATAGAGATGGAGACTCAGTGGACTGACCCTGATGGTGTAAGCCTGCAATTTCCTAAGATTTAGGGATGGGAGCATTATCTGAGAGAGGCTCAGTTATCAGCATTTTGGGAAAGCTAATGTCTAGAGAGTCTTAGATCTTCTGCTTTGACACTCATTTCAGGATCGATCAATAAGTATTTGTTAAATGCCTACTATGCACCAGGCATTGCATTAAGTGCTGTAAATAGAAACACAAAGAATAAAATGGGACTTACAATCCCTTTGTACAATTATGATTCCCCCTCATACTATCATGAACCCTTGTTTGGTTGGTTGGTTTTCCTCAATCTTATGCACTGCCATTTTATAACAATCTTCAGACATCTTAAATGTAAGATGATGTAATTGTGGACTTGCATTCAATGTTATAGGATTGTAGGATTTAGAGATGAAAGGGATATTCAAGGTCACAGTGCAACTCCCTCATTTTACTTTTGAGGAAACTAAGGCCCAGGAAGGCTTAGTAACTTGCCCAAGGTCATGCATGCAATAATCAGGTCTACTGATTCCAAATCCCTTAATCACATGTCCACATCACTATTTTGGGTTGAAAAAGGAAAAGAGAAAAAAATGGTAGTGACACAGCTCTCCTCCCATCCCCCATTTAACTTCCAGGCCTGGGTATTTATCAAAGGGGTAGGAGGAATGCCCTTTATGCCTTATCCATGGCAATGCCGGACTCCCAGTCCACCCCCTCAACCTCCTTTGCTTCTGATGAGGATGGAAGGCCTGGGACTAGGGCAACGATGAGCCAGCATTGGTGGGCTTTTCAGAGCAGTGCCACTCTGTCACCTGACAACTGAGATGCCACCATTAGCAATTGGGGACATGACCTTTTTCCCTACTTGTTATTGGTGCACCAGGGAGGGGCAACACCTGGGCATCAGGTTTTTCAATGACCATGTGTTCAATTACTGAATTCAAGAAAGAGCCTGGCCCTTCTTGGTGATGCTTTCTTCCTTCTATTATCTTCCCCTCTCCTACCAAGTTGACATGAATTCACCTAATTAGTATTGATGATTTTTTTAAAAAGAGATTCTTATTGATAAATTTTATTTTTATATCTCTTATACTTGTGTAGAAGTTATCCTTTAAAATATTCACTGATGTTGGCTTTGCTTAAATTCCCTCCTCAATTGGTTGGGGAAAGCAAAATGTTTTAGAAAACTCTAATACTTATGTTATTTAACACAAACACTAGTGGCTGTGACTTGAATGAGCTATTTATACAATTATCCTAATTTCCCAGGCTTCCTCTACCAGTAATACCCCTCTTCTTTCATCCCCATTTTTATGTCTCTCATCAACCCTTCATGGTCTAGCTCTAGCCCTCATTCTGCTATGACCACTGTCCCTAAAGACATCAGCAGCATCCACTGACCTTTCCTTCACTCTCTTTATATACCTTGACTGTACTGTAATTAGCACATTATAGTTTGCTGCCAGAGACTTTCTTATATACTTTCCTATTCTCCCTGATCAAATAATTTAGCACCTTATTAGTCTTAATTCAGCAGTTCCACGATCTGTAGTTGCATGGATGTGGGTTATTCCTCCATTGGCAATAACAACCTTGCTATAATGATCTCCTCCTGGATTTCCCATAGGTGTTGTAACAACTCCACTCAAGTCCTAGATAGCATAGGTATCATTCCCATTTTATGGATGAAGAATCTGATGCCCAGACACATAAAATGACTTGCTTAGTTTAACCCAAGGAGAGACTGGTGGAATCTAGGCTCAAAACTAGGCAGATTCCTGCTAACATGATTTGTCAGTCAATTGCCAGACCACCCTTTTCTGCGGATGAGATAGACAAAAAGCATTTTTAAAGCACTTACCATATGTCAGGAAACCATATGTCAGGCATTGTACTTAGCACTGGGGATACAAATATTAATGAAAGGAAAGATAGTCCCTACTCTTAAGAAATTGATGTTTTAATGGGGGGAGATGGTCAATCAAACAACAAACATTTATTAAGAGCCTACTATGTGCTGGGAAATCTGCTAAGCATTAAGGATAGAAAGAAAGGCAAAAATCAACTCCTACCCTCAAGGGGCTTATAGTCTAATGGGGGAGAAAACATGAAAACAATTGTGTACCAACAACATGTATACAGGATAACATATAAAAAGGAGATGAAAATGAGGGAAAGCCCAGAGAATCAGGAGCAGAGCCAGGAGAGGAGTGAGCATGGCTCTCCTGGGCACTTCACTAATGGGAGGAAGAAGCCTAAATAAGATGCATGGAGTCATCTCTAGGATAAGAAGATAGCTGAGGCAGAGGTGGAAGAATCCATTGAGTCAGAAGGAGAGCTGGATTACTAGAGTAGCACTTGGATGATGGTTGCCTAAGGGATTAAGCCTGCATGGGAGAAAAATTTAAAAACATTACATGGGAAGTCATGGATCTTCTGTCGCTTGGAGGTCTTCAATCTAATGCCAGGAGGTTGAGCAATGGCACAGATAGGACTAACAGCTTCTCAGGACCTTTTCACTTCTGAGATTCTCTGACTTCATGATTCCCCATTGGAAGCAGTCTGTTTCCTAATGATCCCTATCCATGTGATTGGCTTTCTCTGTGCCCTGACATTTGGGTACATTTCATCACATCCCAGATGCCACAATCTGACATTAAGGAGATCCATTTGCTAATTCACACTAGCACTACCATGAATCCATTACCATATAAACTTAAGCTTAAGGAGACAGTTTGATATAATGAATAGTGGGCCAGCTTTGAGATCAAGAAGCCTTGAGAATGAAACCTACTTTTAACACTTGTTAGCTATGTGATTCCAAGAAAGTCAGTTGACCTCTCATCCTTAGTTTTCTCATTTGTAAAATGGAGATAATGATAATGCCAACCTCTCTGGGTTGTTATGATGTCCCAAAGAGATAATATATGTACAACAATTAAGATCTTAAAGTATTATCTATCCATTATTAAATTATTAGTATTAGTAAAGTAATATATAACTATCATTTAGCTATTGTCATAGCTATAATATTGTTGTTGTTTTTTGGTTTTTGTTTTGTTTTGTTTTTTTGCAGGGCAATGGGGGTTAAGTGACTTGCCCAGGGTCACACAGCTAGTTAGTGTCAAGTGTCTGAGGCCATATCTGAACTCAGGTCCTCCTGAATCCAGGGCCAGTACTTTATCCACTACACCACCTAGCTGCCCCATAGCTATAGTATTATTGATGGTTGTTCTACCTTTCATGGTGCAGAGCAAAAGACATCCATACATTCTTTGTGCTCTTCAGTCCTTGTCCATATTTTCCCAAAAAAGTCTCCATAGAAAAACTACTAAATCTAATCCAATGAACAATCCACGGGGATTAGCGCAGACCATAAACTATCCTTATGTTACTAATCAATCAGTCAGCATCTATGAAGCACCTACTATGTGCCTTGCCCCTAGGGATACACATACAAAAATTAAACAGTCTGACCAATAGAATACAAGGAGTTTATGTTGCACTGGGGGAAGTGACATATATATATATATATATATATATATATATATATATATATATATATATATATATACACAAGCAAATACAACTAATCCTAGGGGGTACTCACATGTGGAAAGGTCAGGAGAGGTCTCATATATGGAATATGATTTGATCTGAACTTTTCTAGGAAATTTTAAAGACAAAGGTAAGGAGGGAATGTATTCTGTGCGTGGTGGGATGTAGAATGTCATGCATGAAGAACTATAAGTGAACTAGTTTGGTTGGACTGTAGAGTACATCGGGCAACAGAGACAGATTGTGAAAGCCTTTAAATGTCAAGTACAAGTTTGATCCTAGAGGCAATATGGAGCCACTGGAGTGTTGATTGGTTTGAATAGAGGGTGTCATCTGTTATTTAGAAAAAAAATCACTTTGACAACTGCATGAAGGATAAATTGAAGAAGGGGATGTAAAGAATTAATTATTATTTGAGGTTTTTATGTCACTGCACGGTGCTCCACCCACTGGTTGTAGCTGTTGCCAGGGCTCTGGCACCTCACTTCATCACCACTCGCTGACACCTACATGGGCCTAGCAAAATTATAATGATTGGAAGCCTAGTGAGGGCAGTCATGTGACTGTCAGAGTGGCCATCCCATTGGCTGGGACTGTGTGGGGTGTTTCTAGGTTTGGGGGAGGAGAATTGGGCATTCTAGGTGGAAGCTGGAAAGTGACAGGCGTTCTGCTGGGTATTTTCAGCTGATTCCTGGGCGGTGGTATTTTTCAGGTATTATAATTTCCCATTCCCTATTTTATTTCCTTTCCCTTGATCCTACTGATCCTGTTTCTGTTTTTTTTTTTTTAAGTTTGTTCTTGTTAAAATAAATCTTGTTCTGTTTTGAGGGAGGCTGCCGGTCTCCTTCCTTGCTCCAATATTGTGGTGAGCCACTTAGCTAGCACTCCCCAATTAAAAATTGGTCCCCACAGGGAGAAACTGGATGGAGGGGTCAGGAAGTTATTTCAATAGTCCAGGCAAGAGTTGAGGGGAGCCTGAACTAGGGTGGCTGTGTGAGTGAAGTAAAGAGAAGGGAATGCATGAAAGAGGTGTTGTGGGATTAGAGTGGATAAGACTTTTTACCTACTTAGTCTATTAGTCAGTGAGTAGAGAGTAAAAGCAGAGGGTGAATCCGAGGTCTCAAACCTGGATAACTAGGAGCATTGTGGTGCACTGGACAATGGTCCTCTCCCATTCTTACTACCTTACTGGCCCAACTCATTTTCTGATCATACCATATGGGCATGGGTTATTTTAGGGCTCACCCAAGATGGATCTGTGATCTTGTTTATGTGTGTGTTCTCTCCAGTGATATAGACCACTACCTTCCAGGTCTGCATACCCTTGGCAGCTTTTTCTGGTCCATATGCTCCCACAAGGTCACCCTGAGTAGGGGCAGAAATGATTTTCTGCCTTTGCTGCTTTAGAATCCATTTCTGTCTTGCTTTTTTTACACTTCCCATGGACCAGATTGCTGCTTATTTTATGTTTCCTTATTAAGGAGATGACAGGATTTCCTCTATCCTCCTGTCAGGTCCAATGATTTACTTAAAAATAATAACAACAATCTATTTTTAAAAATTTAAGATTCGGTTTCTTTTTCTCACCCACGGTAGAATTTCAGGGGCTACTCATAGTCACACTGATCAACAAATGAACTTTGGCCTGCTCCATTTCCAACTTTAGGCAACCATGTTAATGCCAAATTTACTTCCAATTCTCACTGGGCTAGACTCTACTATACCTCAGGACTCCTGTGCTCAAGAGATCTCTCAGCCTCAGCAACTGGAATTTCAGATGTGTGCCAACACACCCAGTATCCCGTACTATTTCTTATCACAGAATCTAAGAAAAAAAAACCTTTCCTTTCAGTGGATTAGTACAAGGGATTTTATTTATTTATTTATTTGGCGGGGCAATGGGGATTAAGTGACTTGCCCAGGTTCACACAGCTAGTAAGTGTCAAGTGTCTGAGGTCAGATTTGAACTCAGGTACTCCTGAATCCAGGGCCGGTGCTTATCCATTGCACCACCTAGCTGCCCCTGGGATTTTATTTGACTACTTCCCTGGGAGAAGATCACCATCACCTGTGGGAAAAAAGGTTTTCAAGTAGTCATGTTGTCAGTAGTTAAATGTACTTACTGGGCAGCTAGGTGGCTCAGTAGATAGAATGTTGGGTCTGGAGTCAGGAAGACCTGAATTCAAATTCAGCCTCAGATACTTAACTAATTGTGTAATGCTGGGCAAGTTAGTTAACTTCTGTTTGCCTTACTTCATTGGAGAAGGGAATGGTAAAACACTTCAGTATCTTTGCGAAGAAAATTCCATGCACAGTATTGGTGTGCCATTCCAGTCCATGAAGTCACAAAGAGTTGGCCACAGCTGAATGACTGAACAACAACTGTCTTTATGACCCTGGACAGCTCTATGACCCTGGAGAGTGAACTTAGTCACTCAGTGACCTACTTAGCTAATTGTGTGACTCTGAGCAAGGCAATTAACTTCCGTTTGCCTTAATTCACTGGAGAAGGAAATGGCAAACCACTCTAGTAACTTTGCCAAGAAAACCCCATGGACAGATTGGTGTGCTATGGTCCATGAGGTCACTAAGATTTGGACACAACTGAATGACTGAACAACTGTCTTAAGGACCCTGGACAGCTCTATGACCCTGGACAGATAACTTCTCAGTGACCTAGGCAGCTCTCTAAGACAATACACAGTAGAGAAGGTGCCACCCTCCATTGGTGGAACAAGTTTCCTCACCCTCAAATTAGTTATGCTCATGAAATCACAGGTCTTGCTTCCCTGTTCCCTTCCTCCTATGGTTCCTTCTTCGATTGTGAGGCTCAGTGGCCTCGACCAAGCTAATTTCCCCTGGCTCAGTCAGTAAATGAATGTCCATTCACTCAGAGCCAAATGGACAAGAAGTGCTCTTGGACCTGCCATTTATGAATGGACACAAATCCTTTGCCCTGTGGTCTGGCTCCACCCCTGTGTTTTTGCAGCCTTTTGGAATGAGGTCAGGTTTGGGATCTGCCTGCTTATCTCTCCCATGACAGTCCAGATCAAGATTAATCTTAAGCCATTTGTTTTGCTGCTTCACTCAGCCAACAGGAGGGGGAGGGGGGAAACCCCACCGAGATCTGTTTTTTTATGAATGGATGAATGAATGGGCATGATGTAACAGGCTAAGGGAGCCTGTCTCATGGATTAGCATGAAGAGACTGTGGTTGACAGACAACAGTAGTCTATTTAAATTCTACTCAAGTGCAACTTAATTGTAAAATCAAAGAAATCAACCTAAAATATGAAAGTCTTAAGTCCTTCTCTTTTAAATAGGCTTTGTCAAGTTGCTGAAAAAAAAAATCCTCCTTCCATTTGCAATGGGTGGTTCTTTTGCTATGATTTCTTTTTTGTTTTCTGTCTTCTGGCTCACTGTTAATGCAATTGGTTTTTGCCAGAGTAGTTTGTGAATTCTAGCATGAATTCCCATTGAATTCTTAGCCTTGACAAACATCCTGTTTAGAGTGAAAGACATCAAGTTAATAATTTAACATGGTTTGCCATGACACGTAGATATCTATAAGTCTCTGTTACATATATGCATACAATAATAATGACCTGGAATCCATCATCCCAGTTGATTAATGACCACCCTGTGAATTAGAGAGAACAAGTGTTATGTTTTATAGATGAGGAAACTGAAGCTCAGTTTAAGTAAAGATCAAATGAGATAATGTATGCAAAGTGTTTTGCAAACCTTAAAGCCTATATAAATGCTATATTGTTGTTATAAAATGACTTGTCCAGGGTGTCACAGAGCTTTTATGTGTCAAGGGAGATCTGAAGCTAGGTTTTCCTGACCATATACAGATTCCTTTCCAAAATGGCACTTTGTTATGTCTGTATTAGAGTATAACACCATGAAGGACAGAGATCATACTTTTTTTTTTCAGGGCACTGGGGGTTAAGTGACTTGCCCAGGGTCACACAGCCAGTAAGTGTCAAGTGTCTGAAGCTGGATTTGAACTCAGGTCCTCCTGAATCCAGGGCTGGTGCTTTATCCACTGCGCCACCTAGCTGCCCCCAATGTCAGCAATTATTAAACCATAATGTGACCTATATTTGAGCTTCCTGAGATCCCCATTAATAACTTGCCTTTCTGCTCAATAACTGAGGCAGCTAGGTGGTGCTGGACCTGGAGTCACAGCAAGAGCTGAGTTCAAGTCTGGATTCAGATACTTACTAACAGTGTGACCTTAGGCATTGCTGTCTGCCTCAGTTTCCTCGTTTTTAAAATGGGGGTTGTTGCAAGGATCAAATGAGATACTATTCTGAAACCTTTGCAAACCTTAAAGCATTATGTAAATGCTAGCTATTGTTTTTATACAAATGTAAATTTTCAGCCTATTTCTACTTGTTATCTTGTTTTTATCTATTTTTTTGTCTCTGTTGTAGAGACCAGTTAGAATGATAAGATAATGAGGCCATAACACAGATCAGATACTGTATGGTAAGAAATCCTGCCCTGACCCCTTTTGGCAAGGACTGAGGATGTCAGAACAGCCAGAGCAGATTGAAAGCTTTGTGTATGTATGTCGTCAAATAAATGCTTGTATAAGATGCACTGATAGGAAAAGTATGTGTATATGCAAAGTATTTTTCTCACTATGATCTAGCTTAAAATGTAAGTTGCGCCCCTAAAATGATTTACTTTTGAAAGAATCAATCATCCAACATTTATTAACACTTTATGATTTTAGAGACGCTGAGCTAGGTGCTACCCCCCACCAAAAAAATCAATAAAGAAACAATCCTTATTCCTCAGCAGATTACAAAAATATACATGGTAAGGAGTATACAATAAAGATTAATTATGATTATAGACCACACTAGGGTTCTGTCTTAGCCAGATTTTGGTTCAATAGAGTTACACACTTCCACATGTATACAATTACAATTTGAGATAAAACTGTGAAGCCATTTCCATCTTCAACCTAAGTGAGCTTCCCCGGGATAAAGGACAGACTAACTTACTCAGGAAAGTTTATCTTCTGGAATGAATGAATCTGCTTCAGAAGAATTTACCTTTCCCAAAACATCTATCTCTCCTTTATCAGTGGGACAAGCTACTTTTTCAAATATAATGATGCAAGGATAACGTTGTCTATGGAAATATATTGTCGGTAAGACTGCACTCCAAAAGCCCCCAGAGAAAATAATGGGCAATTAAAAAAAATAGATGATACCTGCCTTCTGCATGTGTTAAAGCGTAACTGTCCCATGATCAGTTCTAAAGGGTTGCCTTTGTTTTCTCCTCTCTTACAGGTTGTCTTAGTCTTTGCTCTAAGTATTGGAGCCCTTGTCATATACTTCATAGATTCGTCAAAGTGAGTATCCTCATACATTTTCTTCTCCCTCTTTTCTAAAACGATGACTAACCTTTGAAATACCCACTTCCCTGCCCCCCCCAACACATGACTTGACTAGTTTCCTGACTGTGAGAATCACCTTTGCAAGAGCACAGGGATGCTCTGTGTTGACATGGATGGCAAAGCTTTAGGGAAGATTGTTAGAGTCTTATGTGTTGACCTGGCTGGGGTAGGAGAAGAAAGAGAATTAGATGCTTGAGGTGTTCCTCCCCCCACCCCAACCTTGAGTACTGGCTCTAGCTTAGAGTTTGCTGAGCTGCTTTTTGAAGGAAAATGTCAACTGAAAAAAAAAGAGGAAAGGGGAATTTAAGGGAATCTCTATCCTCAAGGAGGCTCATCAGGAGGGTTTCTACTGTAAGTAATTTGGAAGTGCCACGGCTGTTGATTTTATAGGTTAATTTTGTCATTTTGTATTTCCTTGTATTCCTAATGTTTGGGGGAACACTTGGTAAGGACAAGACTATTCTTTTTGCCTTTCACACTGAATTTAAAGCCAAAGCAACTCCCAGTGAGTCTCTTGGTGACTAAAGGAAAGGTTGTGGGTTGGGATGGAGCACTATACATTCACACAGGAGCTCTTGGGGATGGATAGAGGTCAAAACCACCTCCTCCAAAGGTTCCAAAGATGGAAGTTGCACCAGTTCTCTTTGTGGTACCACACTGAGGAGGTTGTTCAACCTCCCTGACTTTTAGCCTGTATCAAGCAGAGTGTGCTGAGCTAGCTGAAGGCAGACGAATATTGAATATGGTGTCACTAATTGTGGGCTTAGCACAATTCTGTTCTAGTTCAAATGAAAGCTACCCTTGACAGCCACAATTCTTCTGACTATTTCAGTTGAAACTTTAAAGGTGACAGTTAACCCACTGGGTAAGAACTGGGTTGCAATCTCATTATCCTTGGATGGTGCTCATCTTATTTGCAAGTCAAAAATCTAAGAACTGTGCTTGGGAACCTATTCTCTCATTTGTCTACTGTGAAGGTATTTCCTGAGCCCCATTGTCTCTATCTAACATTTTCATTGTTGAAGAGTCTCCAATTCTTGGGGAGCCATTTTGTGTGAGAATTGGTTCAAACTTCAGCACTCCTAAGCCACATATTCAGCACAATTTCAGAATGGTGTTCTGCTCAATGCCATTAAATCAACCCCTTTGATGTGTTTTCAGTCAACGGTCAACAAGCTCTGTGCTAAGTGCTAGGGATAAAAAAAAATGTCAAAAATAAAGGGCCTTACCTTCAAGAAGCTCACATTCTAATGGAGGAGACAACATGCAAATAACCCTGAATATACAAGAATACACAAGATACATGGAAGATAATATCAGAGGGAATTTAGATGATACCTCAGGGTCTCTGCCTTTATATTCACAACTCAAGAAATCATTGTAGGGATCAAAAAGGACATAGAAGATGCCCATTATGTTCTCAGAATATTGTTCTAGGGAGAAACCACATCCAGAGTCCTCTGACTACTAAAGGTTATTCAGCCTATTCCCCTCCTACCAGTCTTAACTGGACATCTATAACCTGATTTAGTCAGACAGAAGGCCATCAATCATCAGATGCTGATTAAGAAGGGAAAGAAATGCTTAAAGCCTGGAGGAATGCAGATTCCTATTTTGGGAAAGGTAAGTTGTTTCAAAATATTTACCATATTCGCTTCCTCGTCCTTTTTTTTTCTCATTGAATTAATATCTTGCTAAGTCCCTTTTCCTTTTTCTCCACTGTATCTCTAGTGATAAGGGCGTGTGTCCTTGGTAACTCCCATCATCACTGCCACCATACCGCTGGCCTGCACTCTGGAACTCAGTCTGGATATATTGCTCATCTTCCAGGAAATATGTGTCTCTTTCTGCAGATGAGTATTAGAATTGGATGGCTATTGGAAGGAGATGGATAGATGGATGGCCAACATGCTCTTTCCTGGACCATTTGTTTTTCTCTTTTATCTCTTGTTTTGTTATTACAAATAAAATCATGATCCTTACTGACAAACAATAGAAACGTTGTCCTTCTTTATAGCGTCACGTAACATGAACCCCACTCGCTGCAAATCTATACTTTGCTTTGACTGATGGGATGTTGAAGATGAGAAGGGATATTTGGAAGTAAAAATTCTCTTTCTTAAATACCCTATGCCATTCTACACTACACAGTGAATCTAGCTTCTGGAAGGAGCTGGAGAATAAAGACAGTTGGGGTCCCTTCTGATTCTATTTTCTCTCATAAAACTTTAAGATTCTATCTTGAGGACCCTTACACAATTATCAGCAGCATCTGCACTGCAAAATTAGCCTGGGATTTCCCTCAGTTTTACTGTTAGCTATTCTGAACACCTATCCAGAGTCATATAATTGTGCAAGTCCAGTCTATTTTAAATGAAAACTCATTAGACAGCTGGGGTGTGATTGAAAGAACACTGGTATTAGGCTCAAAAGGCCTGGGCAAGTTGCCTTATCTCTCAGCTCCAGTTTCCTCATCCATAAATTGGGGATCATAATACCTACCATACTTATCTCATAGGGTTGTTATGAGGATAAAATGAGAGCACTTGGTAAACCTTAAAGAACTGTATAACTATCAGCTATCATTATTATGCATGTAAAACAGTTTGTTAAGTATTATACAAATGTAGCATCACCATGCAGCAACAGGAACAGCATCCTTTCTGTCTAAAGAAAGTCCTTCAGCTTAGTTCTAGTCCTAGTTCTAGTGCTAGTCTTTCCTTTCCCTGGTCATACTGGATCCTCCTTACTTTGGTGGGGGAGTGGTGTTGAATCTAGGGTTTCATTTCTATAAGGGAAAATATGGCATCAAAATCCCTGCCAACCAGTCTGTAACTCATAGTCTTAGAGGGGCCTTGGTATACCCAGAGACAGTAAGGCCTGGTGGATAGACAGTTAGCCTTGGAGCTGGAAGACCTGATAAGATTTGTGTGAAGGTGGAGAAGTCACCCAAACCATTAGAGTCTATTATTCATAATGCCGTGTACTCATGGAGACTTTTCTTGTCTCTGTGGCTTTTCATTGCTTTTTTGGAAAAGACAGGAACACCAGAGTCAGTGCAGTTATCTCCTTCACCCTCTCTAGAGAAACATAATGATGGGCCTGAACTCTGAATGAAAGGCTGTCTTCTTGGAAGTTCATAGCTTTAAAATGTCAATTTAAAATGGCATTATTCATATAAAAAATCCAAATTTGAGGAGTAGCTTATAAGCCCAAACTTAAAACAATTAATAATGGTTTTAAAAAAACTTGATCCAGAAAAAAGAAAACTTCTGAGTCAAGGTGAAGCTGACACACACACACACAAAAACATTTTAAAGACATGGAAGTTAGATGAAAGAACAGAGTCAAAATGAAGAACTTTGGAATAACCAATTGTCTTATCCTAAAACCGCATTAGAATTTATTCTCATAGTTTAACTCACGGTTAGTATGCCCTGGCTAGACATTGGGAGCCTTGCTAGGAAGGCCCATCTTTGTAATATTTAAACATCTCAGACATATAACAGACTGGACAATGCCTGCTGACAGTAGTGCCAATTCTCTGACAAAGGCGTAGAGTGCATGCTAGATCACCCTGTGGTTTTTTGGGGGTAGATAAATAAGAATAATAATCTCTAACTTTTTAAGAGCTTTCTAAGATTTTCAGATCACTTTACTTCTGTTGCCTTATTTCATCTTTGTTAGGTGTTCTTGCTGCTTAAGTGTGTACTAAGATATTGTGATGGAAGTGAGACTAATCAAAAGACACATTGCTCAGTATTACTTGACCTTCTGACTAGTAGTTCAGTGAGATTTTAAAGTGGAAAAGATACATATACATATATGTATGCATATATACATATATACATACATGTATACACACATATACATATATATATTATGTACATACACATATATATGTATGTGTGTGTGTGTATGCAGGGCAATGAGGGTTAAGTGACTTGCCCAGGGTCACACAGCTAGTAAGTATCAAGTGTCTGAGACCAGATTTGAACTCAGGTCTTCCTGGATCCAGGGCTGGTGCTTTATCCATTGCCTGCCCCCGGGCTATATTTTTTGTTTGTTTCTATGTTATCAACTTTCAAACTCTCACAAGACCTTAAAGATCCAATGGTTGCATAATTTCCATTCACTTTCTTTCACTCCTGTAGTCCTGCCCAATTAGTAGTTCCCTTTCCTTGTTAGCTTATGATCAGAGGACATGGGAGAATTATTGCGTCAAGGACCCTCTGAACTGGTAGGACATGCACAGAGTTCTTTAAGGGTAGTCTGATAGTCTAGATCTAGGAGTGAATAAGTAGCTAAAATAGGGTTAGCTAGGGTTCGAGCCAAGATAGCCCAAGAGAATAGCTCTATAATGTTAAAATACACTTCAATGGAGGCATATGTTTTGTAATTATACAGAGGGAGACATTCTCCTGTGTTTAGTTAGGTGTTAACTACAACCTCTAGCAAGTACAGAAAGGCATTAAAAGCCTTCCTTTAGTAGTTTTTTGTTTGGTTGGTTTTTTAAGCACAAATTCTGTCAAAATATAGTCTTAACTTAGTCTCTTTTACTTTTCATTTTCTCTTAAGACTTTGGGTTAAATTCAGGGGCCAGTAACTTCTGTCTTCTTCTTGCCTCTATTCCCTAGTGTTTTGGGTACAACTGATGACCTTTTATTCTGGGACACTGTAACATTACATAACAGGAATTTCTTTTTTATATCGTATAACCAAATCCAAAATGTCCCCCAGAACACATCCAGGTGATAAAGTCACTGTCGCTCTTCCATCCCTGATTTTCCCCCTAGACATAGGACCAATAATTCCTTTCTAATAGATAAGGGGGAAAACCACAACTGTACCAGAAAGAGGGTAGAATTCATGAATTGTATAGTAAGAAGCCAATGCGGCTTGCAGAATTTCAATAGGAAGCTAGAAGCTGTAGGAAAGGGGGACTGCTTGGAGACCTTGGGATTTGCATCATTTTGGTAGCATTGTGGGCAATGCTGATTCACATGTGTGGAGATATTTATTCCTTTGATTAATGTTTAAATTCAGGTGCCTCTCATGTTCTGGCTACGTGGATTATGAATATTTAATAATGCATATGCTTAAAGTGAAGGTCAGGGCCTGATCACCGGTGACTTCAGTGAAGCTTAACATCTCAGTGAGGCAAGCAACCCGCTGTTAGCCGAGTAGAGCTGAAAGGTTATAAGTTGTTAAAAATCATCTCTAATGGTCTTCTTTTATTCATTCCTAAAAACCTGCTACACAGCTAAGGTGTGAGTGCTAATTTGACCAATCTTTCCTCTTGGCTTCTGGTCCTTAACAGGGTTGTTTCAGGGTTATGATCACTGGAAACAAGAGAAGCAGCATGAGTTTTAGAAAATGGGATCGATCACTATGTAAATATTTCTGTAAAATTTGAAAAGAGCTTTTGCCAACTCCCTTTCACAGTCTTCCCACCACCCATCCCCTACCTCATCCTAGCCCAGGCCTGTTATTCTACTTCTTTTAAGATAGTGGCTATTGTCTATCATTTAGACATTACCAAAATGACATTCACCATTTTGCAGGCTGTTAAAAATGCATGTAGTCTGATAGTAAGCAAAACTCAGGAAGGCTGTAGTAAAGACTGATAGGAATGTGCCTAGGAAAACAGGAATTTCTTAAGGAATGGAAAGCAGCTGGAGCAGAAATTCTTAACTTGGGTGTGCATGGAATTTTAAAAATGCATTTTAATTCATTTTGTAAGGATTTCAGTATAAATTGGTTTCCTTTGTGGTCCTTTTTTTCTCATATAAACAAATGTAAACAAGCTATATTGTACAAAAACATTAGTGTTGTTCTTGAGCCATTTCAATCTAGTTTAATGCATTCAAAGTCATGTGATCTAGAACAACCTAGCATGTGTAGAAAATTATATTTAGAACCACTACTGTCCCAGAAGGTAATTCTATCAAAATTAATTTGTGTTCCAAGTAATTCATTACAGCACTGTATTTCAGGGCTTTGGAATTTGGTTATACTTAGGAAATTAGAGAATATGACTGTTTTCATTTCTGTCTTAGTCTTTCTAGTGCCTATCAGAGCTCCTGATACATAGTAGGCCCTTAATACTTGTTAAATTGAACTGAATTGGAGAAACCAAAAAAATCTGAAGGTCTTCTACTTTGAAGATTTCTAATACTATATATTTGTTAGGTACAAATGAGAGCAGTTTGTAAAAAAATTATTGGCCAACACATTAGTTAAACTCATTTATCTTCTTGGAGAGTTGTGGTATTTAATTATTTATTTTTTAATTTTTTTTTTTGCAAAATATAACTTCACAGTTTCATAATTTCCATCATCTTTGTCTGACACCCCCCTTATCTATGCCCAGTGTCTTAATCCACAGCTAGAGATATTTAAGATCTTAGATTCAGAGTTGGAAAAGTTCTTAGAGATCACTTATTACAGCTCTTTCATTTCACAAATGAGGGAACTGAGACCCTAAATGGAAGAAATGACTTTTCCAAGGTCACACAGGTCCTAAATGTCAGAGCTGGGATTCAAATCCAAGCTCACTGTAGACAAATTCAGAGCTCTTTCCCTTGCTCTGCAAAGCTAGACTTTGGCCTTTTTAATTATATAAATGTTTTCTCCTTTTAGATTTGGTCTCAGATGGAAGATACCAAAAATTAATCAGCAAGTAATTGTTTTAAGCCTACTAAATGCTTAGCACATAGTAGGGAATCCAAGAGAAGTTACATCCTATTACTGCATTAACATTTGGCCTGATTGCAAAACTGTACAATACCCATCCCCTAGCATTTCATACAGGAAAGAACCTTTTGCTTTCTGTGTTCAGTCATTTCAGTCATATCCAACTCTTCCTGGCCCCCTTTGTGGTTTTCTTAGCAAAGATGTTGGAGTGCTCTGCCATTCCCTTCTCTAGCTCATTTTACAGACGAAGAAACTGAGGCAAAGAGAATTAAGTGACTTTCACAGGGTCACACAGCTAATTAGTGTCTTCCTGACTCTAGGCCTGCTGCTTTATCCACTATGCCATCTTCTGTTTTAGACTGCATTGCTGCAGCTCCATGGCATCTAATATTTCCCCACCTCATTTATGAAGTAGATTGTAGATAAATTAGAATGTTAAAACCATGAGGGATCTTAGAGCTTCTCTGGCCTAGTTGCTTAAGGTGACTAAGGTCCAGCTAGATTAAATGCATTTCCCAGGGACACTCATCAAGTGGGAAAGTCAGTACTAGAACCCAGTAAGTCCAATATTTTTCCCCTTCTGTCACATACCTTCCAACTATATGCATTAAACTTTTCCTGAAGATGGTTCATTGTGCTACAGAACCCTCTTCTATTAAAAAAAAAAAAAAGCCTCCAATTGTCTCCACCCCTTGCTGACATTTTTATTGTAAGGTTTTGGTTTGGAAAATTATGGGTAGAGAAAGTTCAAGGTCAGGGTGTTCAGAACAGTATTGCACATCTGTGAAAGGGAGAGAACAGTAGAACAGAGCAGCTGGGGGAAAGAATAGAACATCAGATGGCAAAGTATCAGAGAACCACAGTGGGGTGGGAGAAAAGGGCGAGCCTTCAGGGAAAAGAAGCTTTAAACATCTAGCAAAAGGAGACATCCTCATTTCAGTTTGGTCTTTAACTCTTATGAGAGACTCAGCACATGAGCTCAATTCAGGAGAGCGTCAGTTACCCAATGGCACCTACTTGTGTAATTTATCAACTCAAGTGTGACGGAAGGTATAGGATGTAATGAACTGAGATAGGACTGATGTGAACTCATTGGCCCTGGTAGACTAAAGAGAGCCCCAGAATACCATTCTCTCCGCTGATATCCAGAGGAAGGTCTTGCCAGCCTTTTCTATCATTTTTCTTGTATTGACTCATTGTCCTTTATTGGCTCCATGATTCTGATGGAATGGGTACTTAAGATCTTAGGACCTTAGGACCATAGATTTAGGACCAGAAGGGAACTTAGAGGCCATCAACACTGACTTCTTCATTTTATGGATGAAGAGAGTAAGGTACGGAGTGGTTAAGCCACTCTCCAAGGTCATACTACTGGAATGTGTCTGAGATAGATTTTAACCCAAATCTTCCTGACTCCAAGTCTAGTACCTTATTACACCATGTTGCTACTCCTTCCATCCATGGAGATTGCAACTCTTCCTTGAATTTTCACCCTTTGCAGTTGTTAACCATATTTTCCTATAAATCATCCACATAGGATTAGTCTAATTCAGTGGAGACCTCTATCTAGTTCTTTTTTTAAAAAACGTTTCATTGATGTGCATTCATATATACATATATCATTGTCACTCTGTATATGTATGTTTATTTCACACACATATATCATGCATATTCATCTGTACACATACTTTGCATGCATATACCCACATTTAAATACATGTTCATATGCACACACATGCACATATGTACATACATATTCATACACATATACACATGCACATCAACATACAACTACACATCTATACACCTGTACGTGTGTGTAGAAAATATGTATTTTAAAATGTAGGTGTATGTATATAAATATGTATACATATAAATACATATATATTTATATGTATATAAAAATAAACATACATATATACAGTGACAATGATATATGCATATATGAAAGCACATCCATAAACCTTTAGCCAGAGATGCATTTTCAGACATGACTAATATATACGTGTATGTGTGTGTGTGTGTGTGTGTATTCATATACATGTGAAACCTCATTGATACTTCCCATTAACTTGCTCTTCCTTCCAATAGATCCCTCCATTGTAAGAAATAAATAGAAATGACAACAAAAATCAACATATTGGTCATATCTGAAAATGCATCTCTGATACAAATCTACCATATCCATGTTGTGAAGCAGGAATCCTTGGTTTTCTTTCTACTTAGCATGGAAGAGTATGGGGGAAATGAGAAAAAGATAGGAGTTTCAGGATCAGGGGGAGATGAGTACTTCTTCCATTGGCACAAATTACTGTCAAAGTGAATAGGGGGATAAAGCACTGGCCCTGGATTCAGGAGTACCTTAGTTCAAATCCGGCCTCAGACATTTGGTACTTACTAGCTGTGTGACCCTAGGCAAGTCACTTAACCCCCATTGCCCCACAAAAATACCAAAAAACCCCCCCAAAACCCCAAAAGTAAATAGGGGGGCAGCTAGGTGGCAAAGTGGATAAAGCACTGGCCCTGGACTCAGGAGTACCTGAGTTCAAATTCAGCCTCAGACACTTGATACTTACTAGCTGTGTGACCTTGGGCAAGTCACTTAACCCTCATTGTCCAACCAAAAAAAAAAAAGTGAGATAATTTTCAAGATTTCTAGTGGCTGAAATTACACTATACATCACCTGGTTATGAGTCTGCCTAATGTGAATTAGGCTGGTTCTAATGTGTAAGGTGATAACATTTCAAATAGATGAATTTCACTCACCTTGGCCTTCAGGATTCCAGGGCTGCCCCTTTTTCTACATTGGTAAGGAGAACTCACTTTGATCATATGTTTCCATGGATTGATTCCATGGATACCTACATTCAATATGGCAACACTGTGCTTCAGGGAAAGGACTTAATGATCTTTGACTTCACTAAGGTAGCAGGAAATCCATAAGAGGACAACATGGGAGATTCTTTCCAGTGTTGTTAAAAACAAAACAAAACACCAACAAAACCCAAAGCTTGAAATAGGATTGTAGAGCTGGAAGGTACTTTACAGACCTCCTAGATCTAAATCTTCTTTTTACAGAGGCCTATTGAAATGAGTAATGGACCAGGTCTCAGAAAACCCGAGTCAGTATCCCACCTCAGGAATTATAAGCTATGGAACAATGCTCAAGTAACTCAAACTCTTTCAGTCTGTTTCCTCATCTGTTAAATGGAGATTACAATAATGTTACTAAACTAGCTCATATGGTTATTATGGGGAAAAAAATTTTCCAATTGTAAGGTTCTACATAAAAAATGTGTTGTCATCCTTAATAATTATTAATAATTGGGGAAGCTAGGTGGCACAGTGGATAGAGCATTGGCCCTGGATCCAGGAGGACCTGAGTTCAAATCTGGCCTCAGACACTTAACACTTACTAGCTGTATGACCCTGGGCAAGTCACTTAACCCCAATTGCCTCACTAAAAACAAACAAACAAACAAACCAAAAACCAAAAAACTGTCACTACTAATTAGAAATACCAATTATTAATGATTAATGCTAGCATTGTTAACAATAATGGTAATAGTAATAATAACACTAAGGCCAAGAGTGATTAAGTGATTTAATCAGGATTCCACAGAAAATCAGTGATAAAGCTAAGAATCAAATCTAGGTTCCTAGCAAGTGATTATTCTACTATCTCACTTAGTACCTTCCATTTCAACTAAAACTAACTTTAGGAGGCAGCTAGGTGGTTCAGTGGATAAAGCACTGGCTCTGGATTCAGGAGGACCTGAGTTCAAATTGGGCCTCAGACACTGGACACTTACTAGCTGTATGACCCTGGGCAAGTAGCTTAACCCTCATTGCCCCGCAAAAAAACCAAAAAACCAAAACAAAAAACCAAAACCCACAAAAACAAACAAACAAACAAACAAACAAACAAAACTAACTTTGATATGGTAACTCATATATGGAAGAGGGAAAACACTGACTTAGGATCAAACTCTGATTCTCCGATGGACCTTAGAAGGCAGGGTGGTGAAGTGGAAGGAACAGTGGAGTCAGAGAAGAGGGATTCTAAGCTTGCTTCTGATATTTATTACCACTGTAATGTTGGTCATTCACTAAATTTCCTTGGGTCTCATTTTCCATATGTCCAAAATATGGGTACTGGACTAAATGGCCTTTGATGTCCCATGCAGTTCTAGATGTTGTCATCTACATACATTCAGCTATATGTTATTTGAAAATATAGATAGAACTACTGTTACATTGCATTTTCTATAAATATGGATATATGTACAAAAGTTATATTGAGTTTTACATATATGCATATAAGTGTTTATGTACACTCAACTACAAATTACATCAATCAATCAATAAAATTTATTAAGCATCTATTATGTGTCAGGCATTTTGCTAAGCTCGGGGGATACAAAAAGAGGCAAAAGACATTCAAGACTATCCTTGAGGACCTTATAATCTAATGGAATATCTCTCTCTCCCTCTCGCTCTCGTTCTATCTCTATCTCTCTGTCTCTGTCTCTGTCTCTGTCTCTGTCTATGCATCTCCACCAGCATCTACATCTACCTCCATATCTACACAATATATGTGTGCATATATATTCATATATACACAGCATGTATATATACAGGCATGCATATATTTGAGTATGTATAGACGTCTATATATACACACATATGTGTACATTTATTTATAGATATATGTGTATGTGGTCCATATAGATTTACATCTATTTAATTTGTAGTGGAGCATTACAATTACTCTGTGAGATGTTCAGAGTAGGTATTCTTATCCCTGTTTTATAGCTAAGGAAATAGAGGGTAGTTAGGTGACCTACCTAAGGTTTCATAGCTGATAAGTGAAAAATGAAAAGTTAGAGCTGTAATTCGAAGCCAGGTTTTTCTAACTCATCCAAGGCTCTTCTCACTATCTGTAAAATGCATCTCTGTCAATAATGATGTCACTTTTTTCTTATCTCTCTTCCCCTTCAAATGTGAAATGCAAAGCAAAATTCCGGTTGCTTTGTGGATGTCCCAGAGCTTTCTTGCTCAAGGCTAAAACAAGCTATATTTCTCCCTTCTTCCTTGCTTGGATCCCTTTGATGTTCTCTACTGTTAGGGCACTGCTTGATTAATAAATGGGCTCAGGCTTCCCTGTCCCACTGGGATGGCATTGAAATGCCACCTCATGTCAAAGACTTGATTCACTTAGAATCTACTCGGAGATCAGAAAAAGAAACTTTCAAACCCCACACAGCTTAAGGCAAATACAAAAGCCAGGATGCAGGACTCCTGCTTCACACCTCCTCTGGAGGGATGAAGTTTCCACTGTCATGTTGGCAGCCACAGCATCCTCATCTTTGGATGTCTAATGAGGTGACATGAATAGAAATGTGACCTCTTCCCTCCCCCTCCTCTCCCCGCCTTATTTACATGTCCTTCCTTCTGACAGCCTGACAAATTGTAGCTTTTGGGAGACCCCAGTCCATGATGAGTCATTTGTGGTTTAAAAATAGAATCCCTTGCAGGAAGGACGCCCTTTTGACTTTTGATGTGCTTGGCACTGTTCGAATAATTTATAGGGTGTGTGTGTGTGTGTGTGTGTGTGTGTGTGTGTGTGTGTGTGTGTGTGTTGGGTCAGGATGAGGAGAGGCATTTATTCACATGGGAAATGAGAATACTGAGAACTTTGGGCTCAGGGAGAACTAATAGTCTTCTGCTTTCCCCATTGGAGCTACCTAGAGACAGCTGAAAGAGCATGGATCATAAACTATTGATTTTATTGCATATTTGAAAGGAATAGCAAGTTGTGCACAGTAGATTTGCAGTATTTTTATTATACTGTGTTATAGAAATGTTTGTTTTATTCCATAAATTAAAATTAAAAATAATTATATGGAGTCTTAAGAGATTATCTAGTGTAAGGGGTTCTTTCCCTAAGGTCCATGGATAGATTTCAGGGGATATATGAACTCAGATGAGAAAAATAGCTATGCATTTATTTTCACTAAGCTGAAATTTCACTCATGCTGAAATTTAGCATTTCCTTCAATTATTAAAAAAAACATTCTGAAAAGACTTTGCTAGACAGCATTATGGGATAGTGCAAAGAGCCCTGGACTATAACTTAGAAAAGTCATGGTTCCAATTACAATTCTAGATTCTCAGTGACCACTTATCAACTTTGAGACCTTAGGAAAACCACTTAACCACTGTCTGTTTCTTTAGCTATCAAACAGGGATAAGGATACCTACTCTGGACACCTCACAGAATACTTGCAACATTCAACATGACATATAAAAAAGGTTAAGAACCTTTTATTAATCCCTTAATTTTTTAAAGATGAGAAAACCAAGACCCAGAGAGGGGAAAGAATTGGTCTGAGGTCACAACAATAAATGTCTATGCCAAGGTTCAAACTTGTGTCTTCGGAATCCAACTTTAGTTATCTTTTTGCTTTTGAGTTTGGTTCTGTTTTCTGAAGTCAATCAACAAACATGTATTAAGTATCAGCGGAGTGGTGGGAAATGAAAAGAGCTCTCTAAGGACAACCTCTGCTTTCTAACAATTTATACTACTACCCCCTTTCATGGATCCCACAGGAATGTTCCCCTCCCCAGATCTAGTCCTGCCTTTTCTTCTCTCAGTAATTTTTTTTTTTTTGGCAAGGCAATGGGGGTTAAGTGACTTGCCTAGGGTCACACAGCTAGTAAGTGTCAACTGTCTGAGGCCAGATTTGAACTCAGGTCCTCCTGAATCCAGGGCCAGTACTTTATCCACTGTGCCACCTAGCTGCCCCCTCAGTAATCTTTGTATGTAATCTCCCATATGTGGAATGGTATCTCCCCAGATAGGTTCATGTTGAAGTTCTTCTTTAAGGCAAAATTCAGGAGCCACCTCCTTTTTAAAGCCCTCCTGGATCCTTCCCAGTTGCATGCAATCTTTTTTCTCAAATCTCCTATCACTGTTTACACCCCCCTCTACTTCTTGTTGAATTTGTCTCATCTTTGATGTGATCATGTAAGCTCCTTGAGGGTAGACTCTTTGTGTCATGATTGTGTCCCCAGCAAATAGCCCAGTGCTTTGTGAAGTCATTTTCAGTCATTTTTAGTCTTGTTCAACTCTTTATGACCCCATTTGGGATTTTCTTGACAAAGATACTAGAGTGGTTGGCCATTTCCTCCTCTAGTTCATTTTCTAGATAGGGAAATTGAGGCAAACAGGGTTTAGTGAATTGCCCAGGGTCACAAAGCTAGTTAGTGTCTAAGGCCAGATTTGAACTCATGAAGCTGAGTCTTCTAACTTCTCACCTGGCACCCTATCTACTATACCACCTAGCTGCCCTTGTGAAGATTAGGTGCTCATTAATGTTTGTTAAATTGAATATCATTTGGAAGATGAAGTAAAAATAAATACAATAGAATTGTAAAATAGGTGCAAAGTAACAGTTCCAAATGGGATAGTAGGTAGTAGCTTATCATAGGAATAATTTATTTTATTTTATTTTATTTTATTTTATTTTTTGCGGGTCAATGAGGGTTAAGTGACCTACCCAGGGTCACACACAGTTAATAAGTGTCAAGTATTGAGGGCAGATTTTACTTCCGGTCCTCCTGAATACAAGGCTGGTGCTTTATCCACTGCACCACCTAGCAGCCTCCAAAAGGATAGATTCTAAGTGTTATGGATTCAGGGGAGAGAGCAATGGCCATGAGTGGAGATAACCTCTTGTAGGCTATCATCATAAGAAAAGACTTCTATACTGAGTAAGAATAGTCTTTGTCACTTCAAATTTGTGAAGCCCTAGGGATTGTAGCACATACTTTGGCACACATTTCAGGTAGGTATGATATGGCAGAAGGAGTCTTGTACTCTAAGTCAGGGAACCTGGTTTTCAATCTTGGCTCTATTGCTCATCTAGCTTCATGACTTTGAGTCCTTTCTACTCCTGGGATTTAGTTTTCATATCTACTGAATATAGAAGTCAGGATAAATAGTTTCTATTGTCATTTCCAACTCTAAGTTCTTGTTTTGCATCTCATTTTTGTTCTAATGCATTAGAAACTAGACTGGGTTAGGTAAAGTAGTACCTATAAAGAATAAAAGTTCAACATGGAAGAAGAGGTGCCATCTAAAACAGAATCTATTTGCTTCTTAGATTTCATTCTCTCTCTACCCCCATTTTGTGATTGCACAGAAATACAATCTACGTATACTTCCATTTGGAAACTTCCTTTTGAGGGTGACTTAAATCCAGCCATCTCTTCTTTTTAAAGTTGATCCCTAGAAAGCATTACTCCTTATCAGAGGTCTTGTTTATTGACCTTCAATGTACAAATGCATCACAGGGTCCCTGGGCATAGACGTTGAAGGTAAATTGAGAACAGAACTGTTGAATTGGGAACAAGCCAGACAGAGCTGTCATCAACTAGAAGGCAAAGCTCCTGGGGAATATGTGAAGAAAGATCAAATTTCCTTTTCATCTCTTTAGCTGTAGTATCCTTTGGGAAGTTTTAAAAGATAAGAAAACATATTCAGAGACAGATGATCTGGTAAATCATGCAATGACAGATGAAGCCTTTAATTGCTTCAAATCAAAAGAAACAAATGTGCCCATCTCCAATTTTGATTTGATGATTTAGCTCTGGCAAATATTAACTTTAGAAATATTGTATAAAATAAACAAAAAAGTACCCCAGTATCTGACATTTAATTCCAAGTAAAACCTAAAAATCTTGGTTTTTGCATGTTTTGAAAGATACGTAATTTTTTCCAATTGGGTTGGGTCTTTATCCTTATAGTTGAAGTGAGTGACTTATTAGTAAAACCCTTTTAATTTTTTTTTTTAAGTGAGGCAATTGGGGTTAAGTGACTTGCCCAGGGTCACACAGCTAATAAGTGTTAAGTGTCTGACGCCGGATTTGAACTCAGGTCCTCCTGACTCCAGGGCCGGTGCTCTATCCACTGCGCCACCTAGCTGCCCCAAAACCCTTTTAATTTTAAATACACACACACACACACACATATATATAATATTTTATTTCCCCCAATTACATGTTTAAAAAATTTTAACATTTTTCTAAAAGTTTTGAATTCTAAATTCTATCCCTCCCTCTCCTCCCCCCTTCCTGAGATGGCAAGCAATCAGGTATAAGTTATACATGTACAATCATGTAAAACATTTCCATATTAATCATTTTGTATAAGAATACATGAATAAAAGAAAAAAGAATGAAAGAAAGACTAACAAAATATATATCTATATGTATATGTATAGAGATATATAGATATAACCTATATCAGATTACCTGCTGTCTAGGGGAGGGGGGAGGGAGGGGAGGGAGGGAGAAAAATCTGAAATTGTAAAGCATGTATAAACAAAAGTTGAGAACTATCTTTACATGTAACGGAAAAAATAAAATATCTCATAAGAAAAAAAATAGCATGCTTCAGTCTGTATTAGAACAATATCAATTCTTTCTCTGGAGGCGGATAGGATGCTTCATCATTAGGCATTTGGGATTGTTTTGGATGATTGTATTGCTGAGAATAGCTAAGTCATTCACAGTTCTTCATTGTACAGTGTTTCTGTTATTGTGTATAACCTTCTTGTTTTGCTTCACTTCACTTTGCATCAGTTCATATGAGTCTTTCCAGCTTTCTCTGAAATCATTGTGCTTGTCATTTCTTATAGCACAATAATATTGCATCACAATTCTATAGTTTGTTTAGCTATTCCCCAATTGATGGGCATCCTCTTGATTTCTATGTCTTAACCACCACAAAAAGAGTTGCAAGTTTTTCCCCCTTTTTGTGTCTTTGGGATATAGATCTAACAGTGGTATTGTTGAATTAAAGAGTATGCATATCTTTTCCTTTTTTGAGGTTCTAGGAACTACTTTCATAAAATATAATTTAATGGGAATGAGTGTAATATGTTTGCACCCAAAAACTCAACTCTACATGGTGAGAGAAATGCAGAAAGTATGTAAAAAAGGCTCAAGGGGTCTTAGTGGAGTAAAAAGGCAACAAAAAGGAGTAAATTAGTCTACAACTTGATATGTCAGACCTAAAGTCTAAATTGATAAACAAGCATTTACAATACACTTCCTATACGCCAGATATTTTGTATACTCTAAGCATACCAAAAAACAAAAACAAAATGAAATGAAACCAAAAATTAGCCTTGTCTTCAGGGAGGTACCATTTTCATGGGGGTAGACAACATGAATATCTATGAGCATATAAAAATAAAAGCAAATTAGATACAAGGTAATATTAGAATGGAAAACTTGAGCAGCTGGGGGGGGGAGGGTAATGGGAAAGACTTCCTACCTAAGATGATGCTTGACCTGAATCTTGAAGGAAATTAAGAATTTTTAGAGTTGAAGGTGAGGAGGAAGAGCATCCTAGGCAGTCACAGAGATGGGGAATGGAGAAATATTCTCTAAATAAGCCACATTTAATGAGGGATAGAATCCCAAAAGAGGGAGGTGATAGTCATGGTACATATAGTCTTTTCTGGTAAGTACCATAGGTTGTATATTGTGCTTAATATTTGGAAGTTTTGGAAGCCATTATTTTAGAAATCATATTGACAAAATGGCAATTACATATAGTGAGAGGACTTAAACTAAGACATGTAAATTGTTTGAAGAAGCTGAGGAAATTTAACCTGAAGAAGAGGGCTTTGGGAGCTCTTTTTAAAATATTTGAAGGTTTGCCATGTGGAAGAGGGATTATATTTACTTTCTTTGGATCCAGAAAAAAAGAATGAGAATCAGTGTATGAAAGTTATAGAGAAGATTCAAGTACAATATAAATAATGACTTCTAAATAGATTGGCATTACTCAAAAGTGGGTTGACTCAGGAAATAATGAATTCCTTCATGTTCTGAAATCTTCAAAACGGATGTCACATTGTCAGGAGATCCTTAGGTTAGTTATAGGCTGATCTGGATGAACTCTGAGGTCCTTTCTAGCTCTGATATTCTATTATTTTAACTCTGAATGCTCCCTATCCTAAAAAAAAGTAGTTCAGGAAAAACAAACAAACAAAACCTGGCTTAACTTGTAGTTAAATGACCTGGGTTTGAGTGTTACTTCCTATCCATGTAACTTCAGTCAAGCATGTTGACAATCTGTTTCTTCATCTGTAAAATGGGAATAACATTTGCAGTACCTCTAAGGAAAGCACTTTGTCAACCCTCAAATGCTATAGGAAAGTGAGTTTTCAGTGGTGTTCTCATAAGTGGAGGAAAATGCATACAAGCCTCTGACCATTTCAAGTCAAGTCACCTTAAGTGGATTTTTGGACTTATTATATAATTGCATTTATATGCTTAATTACCATTTCTGCTTTAGTCAGTGCAAACACTGTCTATCATGGGAGTAAATCATCCTCAATATACTATAAACCTTGAAAGTTACAAATCACCGTCTGAAAATTTTGGAGTTGGAGCCTCATAAACAAAACACCATTGTTTAGGAACGGGGAGAGCTTTTTAAACATAGTTGGTAAGTCACATGGGCCTATTTTCCAAGACATAAATGGAAATCAGCCTATCCTCCTTAAATTGTCCAATTCTTTTTTTGAAAAGTGGCCTAAGTCTATTTGTTCTGCCAACATATAACTCGAGCCACAGGAGATCTGGTTATAAGTGTTGTTAGTATTATTTAATTATTGCTTAAAACATAGATTCAATTTCACTTAGAAACCAAGCAAATCTATGTATGACTTATGTATATATCCATATATTTTAATATATAAGTTTTTAGTTGTATTTATCTTCTACTTGTATCATAATTTTTGGAATTTATTCCTAAACATTTAAAAAGGTTACTTTAATGCAATGACTAAATAATAATCCCCATGTTCTCCTTTTCTCCTGGCTAAAATCATGAATTGGCTTCTAGTTTTCTAGACCCTAAATAGGAGAAGATCTGAGGTTTGATCTGTCCTCTACCAATTATTAGCTGTGTAATATTGGGAAAACCAATGAACCTTTCTGAATTTCAGTTTACTTATGCAAGGTGGGCCAAAAGTCACAAAGGAGTCTCCTTTAGTTTTTGTTTTTAATTTACAATACTATGGTACCATATCATATATATATATATATATATATATATATATATATATATATATATATATATATATACACACACATATATATAGGAAATAAATTTGCATTATGTTTGAAAAATTAAATCTTATAAATGGTGAAAGTAAAGAAAAGTAATGTTAAAAATTTACTAAAACATTGTGACTTTTGGTCCACCCTGTATATAAAATGAAAGGATTGGACCAGAATAGAGGTTCTTAACTGTTTTTTTGCATAATGGATCCAATTTATTGTTTGATGAAGTCTATAGACTCTTTCTCAGGAAAAAAATATTTTTCAATCTGTAACACAAAATACATAGAATTATAAAGGAGACCCATTATATTAGAAAATAGTTATCAAAAGATTTTAAAAAAACACAAATTCATGGACCCCGATTAAGAATTCCTGGTCTAAAGAATTTCCAAGGTCCCCTAAGAACACTAAGAACAAAACACTTCTGGACTAATTAACAAGATCAACTGATGGGCCAACATAAATATATTTATGAACATACTTTGAATATAAGCAGGAAAGCTTAGAAAAGGTTGTTAATTGTGCTAAGTGACTGTGTTGTTCTAGTCACCCTTGTTCTTGCTCTCGCCTAAGCTGTGACCTTTCCTTTCCAATGTGAGCTCAAGGTGGAAGCAAACAGTGGCAATGTTTACAGAACTTCTTCAGCATTGAAAGGGACCCAAGTAGCATGTTCATGGGGGAACATTTACTCATGATGCAATGTTACAGTGTTGCATTATGGTTTGGGGTCCTGGATCTACTAACGAAAAGCGGCAACTGGGAGTGTTTAGCCTTAATAAGGAAAGATTTGGTTAGGAGGGGGTAGGAGCTGTGAAAATTGTCTTTAAGTATATGAAGAATGATCACCTGGAAGAGAGATTAGACTCATATGCTTAGGTACAGAGTACATAAGTGAAAGGAGCAAAGATGCAGATTCCAGCATGATCTAAGAAGGAAATTCCTCAGGCAGCTAAATGATACAATAGATAGAGTGCTGGAACTGAAGTCAAAAATATCTGCATTCAAGTCCCTCCTTGGAAACTTATTAGTTTTGTGAGCTTGGGCAAGTCACTTAGCCACCATCTGCCTCTGTTTCTTCAACTGCAAAATGGGGGGTGGGGTAATAGTAGTAACTACCTTCCAGGTAAGATCCAAATAAGATAATATTTGTAAAGTATTTTGCAACCTTAAAGTGCTATGCCAGTTGTTTCTGTTGTTGTTTTTGTTGTCATTATTATTATTATTCCTAACAATTAGAACTGTCCAAAAGTAGGCTGGCTTGCCTTGGGAAATAATAAATTCCCAGTCACTGGGAAGTCTTTAAGCAGAGGTTGCCTGGACTTTAGTTTTTTCAGTGGTGAAATGTGGGAGTTAGACTAGACCAGGAGTTCTTATCTTTGGGCCCATGAACCTGTTTTAATATATGTGTGTATGTGTGTGTGTGTGTGTGTGTGTGTGTGTGTGTGTGTGTTATGTTGAGAGAGAGAGAGATAGAATGGTATTTCAATTAGAATTGGTTTCCTCCATAATCCCATGTATTTTATTTAATGCATTTAAAGACATGATTGTGAGAAGGGATTCCCAGGTTCCCTCAGACTGCCGTATGGGTCCATTACACAGATATAGACACAGACACAGACACACCATACCCCTTAAGAAGTCCTGGACTGGCTGGTTTCTAAATTACTGTCCAGTTCTAATCTCCTCTGCCCACTTTTCAGGGATGTTGTGTTGAGGAATTGTGGTCAGGGAGGGATCAGAGTTGAGATGCTGGGATTCTAGGAAAATGGATAGGCATTATGAGAGAGAGCGAGCTGTACCATCTTCCTACTGAACGGATGTCTATCCTAGTCTTCCCTAGATCTGGAAGAAAGCAGAGAATGATTCTAAGGTTCCAGTTTAGATAAAGTGTTCTGGATGTCCTAGAGGGAAGGTGTGGGTGTGAGCTATAAAGAAGATGGAGAAAAGATTTGAATATCATTATACCAGTCTACCTGGTCTGTGCTTTTTCTTTTTTCTATCAGCAGGAGGAAGTAGGAGGAGCAGGCATGAAAGCTTTCTCCCTCTTGAGAATGGGAACCTGCCGAACAAGGCATGGGCTGTAAAGGGCAGCATTAATAATTGAGATCAGCTTGAGAAAGCCATTCAGACCCATTAATTCCTGCCAGCTCATAGCTCACTAAAAAAAAAAAAATCAGGTGGATAGTGGGGGATCCAGCAAATACCAGCATGTGTGGTGATAGGGGAATTGAAGTGAGTGATAGAGGGTGGGGACCCAGTGAATGAGAATATCTGAGACAATGAAGGGATTCCACTGGAAATGGGATGATAAATGCTAAATAGTCATCTTCTCATATCATCACTGTACAGCTAGATCCCAAAGTGCCCTCTCAGCAACAGCAAATTCGACAGAAGGATTCAGAAGGCTCCAGATCACAGAAGAGATGCTCCTTGAGTGTAGTCCTTGTCTGTCTGAGGTGTCCTTGGTTTCCAAAGCCAGCACACTCTCTGTAAGATTCGGTCCTGGAAGGGAAACAGTTCTATCACAGAGGCTAGGGGGATGACTTCAACACCATGTCTTGAATCCAATCAGAAGCCTACCATTTCTCCTAAGAAATGATGGGAGTCCCTCATATCTTTTTACCTCCCCTAGGTTATAGTAATGGCTAACATTTGCATAGTGCTTTAAAGTTTACAAAGTACTTTATGTACAATTCCTAATTCAGTCTTTATAACACCATTCACATTTGAATATTCCTATTTTGATGACAGGAAAGGGAGGTTTGGATATGTGAGAATGTGAGAATCAGAATTCACACTCAAGTCTCTTTTTACTGTTACTGTTTTACTGTTAAAGTTGGGGAAAACACATAATTAGCCTTTAATAAATGCTTGTTGACTGACTAACTGATAATCTACTGTTTCTCCCAACCCTTCCCATTGAACTAGAATCTAGACCTTTCCTTGCAAGGAACCAATCTCCTTACTTCTGTCAGAACTCTCCCCCACCCCCAAGAAGTTGCCCTTTTTGTAGGGCTTTCCAGACAAATCTCTATCCTCTTCCCAAAGACACTGGTCCTTCTTAAGTCTCCTACTAAGCTCCAGCCTTTAGAAGCCTAACCTCCTTCCCAAGCTGGATACAATGAACTCTTCACTTTCAAAACTGGCTTTATCATTTGCTGAGCACCTTTTGCCTGACAAGGGCATACCTACCTCAGGAATGGACTCCAGTCACTGTCCTGCTCACAAGCAGACCCAGGGCAGATACTTAGTGAGGAGAACATCACTAACATTGAAGAGTCAGTTTACTACATCCACTTAGGCCCAGTCTAGGGATAAAATCATCCTGAGCAGAGACACACCCACCAGTTGACACCCGTTGCTCAGTGCAGAGACCTGTATGAGGCATCTGGAGGTAAAGGGACACAGAGAAGAGGATGCCATTAAAGCTCTGTCTCATTTGTAACCTCAGGCCATACCCCCTTTGTCTGTGGCAGCAAGGTAGGATTGACACTGCCATTTAGACCAGGGAGGCCGGCTGAACCTGGGGAAAGTTCTGTGGGCTGCTCAGTCCAATTCTTTGACTAATTAGGGAACAAAAGGGCTTCTTCAGGGAAAGGCTTAGTTCCCATCCAGTGCACCCATGCTATTCCACTTCCTTCACCTGTCTATGAACCAGCAGACTGTGACAGTTTAATTGGTACAGAGAAGCCAGGACAGTGGCTACCCAGGCAGGAGTTCCTGGCAGCTTAGAAATAGAAGCACCTCTGAGATGATGAGACCTGGGAAGGTGAGGCTGAAAGGATGGGCCAGTGGGTCTACAGTCGGAGAGGAGGGGCTTTGTAGACTTAAAGCTGCTGAGCTATTACCTCTCTATAGCAGGAGCTGTTTTCTTTTCTTTTCTTTTTTTGTTTGTTTGTTTGGTCCCCAGGAACAGAGGTAACAAATAACTTGGAACAGAGAACAACATTGGCAGTGCTGTGAAAAATGGCATTTGCTCTCTTTGAGGCCAGGTGACCTTGTCTGTTAGGGAATAGAGGAAGACTGCAGTTCATTGGGAGGCATTTGGGAAGGATCAATGACTGGTGGGATGGAAATGCCTGTGGTGAGGCTTGTTCTTGCTTGTAGGATTTGCTCTAAAACTCAATCAACAAACATTTCTTGGGCACCTATCATGGTTCCAGGAATTGTGTTTGACTCAGTGCCTGCCACATGGCAAGAAGATAATAGTATAGGGGCTGGCTTTGTGTTTTCAACAGTATAGGGAATTCTGAGGTAAGGAAACTCTCTCTGTTAATGCAGGTCATCACCTCCTCTGTGTAGCTAGGAAGCTCGAACATGCAATTCCAAAGCCAGTCTACTATATCTTCCCCTCAGGATCGTAGGGGTACCCCTGAGGGCCTTGGTGATTTTTCTTATGCTATTAGATCAGTTTCCCATCATTAGGTACCAGAAGCTAGTACCCCAGGTCCATTTAATGACTTATCATTTAATTCTTACAATGGGACATTTATTTAAAAGATACAACAATAAGAAAATAATAAATATTTTCCTCCAACACCTTGGGGGCATACTCTTTTCTCTACTACCTCAGTTTCTGGGGAAAGTAGGTTCATACTTTCTACATAGCATTGGTCCCACCGAGCATATGTCTAAATAATAATAACAGAAATATTGATATGAATAATAATAAGAGTTAACATTTTTATAGCTCTTACCATGGACCAGACACTGTACAATTATTATTTCAATTGATCCTCACAATAACAAAGGGAGTTAGGTGCTATTATTATCCCCTTTTTACAAACGAGGAAACTGAGACCAATAAGGGTTAAATGACTCACCCGGGGTCCCATTTCTATTAAGCATCTGAATCTGGATTTGAACTGAAAGCGATCTTGACTATGGCGGATAATTAATAATAATGGAGGAAACAATCCAAGCTGTATGATTTATTAGTAAAGCAGGAATAATAAATGGGAAAATGGTCTCCCTAGTCAGTCCAAAGATCCTGAATACAGAGTGAGAGATATTTTTATATGTTAAAAACAATTAACCAAATAAGACAAATTAATTAAAAGAAAACAATCAAGCAGGTTACAACAGTAGGTAATCTGATTTCTAATTGGAGGAAAGATTAGGTACTTTCCCTTTTGGGAGGGGAAGAACAAACAAGTACATTCCCCAGAAATCAGAAAAATAGATATCCCACTCTCCTCAAGTGTCTGTATTCAATCAGTGGAACATAGACACAATAACTAATTGACAGGGCCAGTTTTCAGATAAGACATATGGGTTTCTTGAGATTTATAATTGTGAGAAAATTACTTGCTTCCATCTTCAGATCTAACTGGGTTTCTGGTTAGCATAATCTAGGTCTTTAGTTAAGAATCTCTAGGCAACAGGTAGAGATGGTGCAGCTTTCCAGCCATGCAAGGGCTAGGTTCAAACAATTCAATAAAATTTTATCTCAATTCTTATAAGTGAATAACATTTTCTTTCACACAAACAGTAATTGAAATAGACCCATAATTGAATAGAAAGAGAAATGAGCTCAATATGGAATTGAGTCCCAAGTTAGAGTCAGTGTGGTTCACTCAATTCCCACATGACTCTTGGCCCAGCACTCACTCTGCTTTTCCATTTAGTTGCTCCATCCCTGCCAGAGGAGTCCTCATCTATCAATAAATCAATCAATAAGCATTTATTAAGTGCCTACCATATGCTCAGATACTACTGGGCTGGGGCTTCAGTTCTTGGGACATTGATGTTGGACTGGACTCCCAGAGGTTTGCTCTTCTGACCCTGTGAAAATCACAAGGTTGGAGCCTCTAATTTAATCTCCATCACATAAAACTCAAAAACAATCACCAAGGAAGGCAATGAAAAGAGGTGGGTATCCATAGGGCCATTTTGGCCTTGGAAGGAGCAGACCCAAGGGCTCTTACAACATCCTCTGACACCAGACAACATCGGTGAAGGGCTCAAACCAAGAGGAAAGATTTACCAGGAAAGAGAAAAATGAAGCCACTGACCAACTCATTTTGAAAGCACTGTCAGTTCCCAGTTCCACAACCATTCAACTTGGTTGCTGTCCACTACGTAGTTAGCAGACCAGAACCAGCTACTAATTGTCTACACATGCTTCAAGATCTCTCCAAGATATATCCATTACACAGCACCCCACCTCTCCCAGAAGCAGCATCCTTAGCCTCTGTCCCAAGATGAATAGTATCAGAGATGCCCCAGGCATGTATCAGCCCCTTATTGCATCTATTACTCATAGGCTTTGGCAGCTAGGTGGTGCAGTGGATAGAGTTCTGGGTCTAGAGTCAGGAAAACTTTTGTTCAAATCCAGCCTCAGATACTTACTAGCTGTGGGACCCTGGGCAAGCCGCTTAACCCTGTTCATCTTAGTCTACTCATCTATAAAATGAGCTTGAGAAGGAAATGGGAAACCATGCCAGTGTCTTTGCCAAACAAAACCCAAATGGGGTAACAGAGTATTGGACATGACTGAACAACGTATAATCTTTGGTCACACAGCCCAGTATATGATAGAGTTGGGACTTGTATCTAGGGCTTCTTAGCCTTTAGTCAGGCTCACTACTCACTTAGTCACACTGCCCTTTTTAATTGGATTGGCTTGGACTTGACCTCTGAGGTGCCTTCTGGTTCAGAAACAACCATGCCATGAGATAAAGCAGCCAGAATTCACAGATTTCTGTGGTTGAGAGACTTTTGTAAAGGTCTTATGGAGGAACTGATACTAGAGAGAAGGAAGAGTAGAGCTAAGCAATGTGGAGAGGAGGGCCTGAGGCATTTTTGGAGAGGGGAGACAGTATGTTCATGAGAGGTGTGTGTGTGCAGAAAGGAGCAGAAGGGATGGAGCTCAACCGACTGCAAGAGGTTTCAAGCCCAGCAGTTATAGTACATAAAGTTGGAAAATCACAGTTATGATTCTAAATTTAGAGTGAGAAAGGACCTCAGAAGGTCATGTAGCTTAGTCCCATTATTCTATGGATGACAAAATGGAACCTCTGAGACATTCTGAGTACCCATGAGTCATAGAGGTAGTCATTAGCTTGAGGGAAGATTAGGGAAGGCCTTGAATGCCTCTCCTTCTTCCATTGGGGTATATTTTTATGAGACTAGTCCTCCCACTGTCCATTAATCCTCACATATGATTCCTGCATTATATAGTGAATAATTATCATGAGCATCACCAATATTGTCACAATCTTAAGGGTATGGAAAGAAGACAGGGATTACGGTGTAGGGGAAACATAGTTGGCTTTGGGGTCAGAGGGACTGAGGCTGAAACGTTGCCATTGATTCTTAACACCTCTGTGACCTTGGGCACATGATGACTCCTCTGGGCCTCTGTTTCCTTACCTGTAAAACAAGGGGCTGGGGTCACTCTCAGCTGTAAATCTGTGATTTAGCACGTTAAAGTGTTATGAAAATGTTAGGTTTATGATTCCAAAATACCCAATAAAGGAGCTTATTCTCATTGTTGTTTTGGTCAAGTATTCTGAAGGGAAAGGATATTCTGTGGCAATTCTTTGAACCCTTCCCTCCCCCTGTTGTGTGCGCGCAAACACACACACACACACACACACACACACACATTCAGGCTGCCACTTAGCCCTTGGGAAGGGATAGAGATCTATTTTCTCATCACAATTTAACAGGCATGTTGAGAAGGTTGATGAGGTCGTGACCAGGAAACTCTAAGATCTCCATTGAGAGAAGACAAGCCAAGAGTAAAACAGGGAAGGGAGAATTGAATATCAGCTACAGTGTCTCATTAGGCCACACTGCCCCTTTTGCAAGCAGACAAATGAGACAATCTCCAGCCAGGGACTGTTTATAATTGTGCAATCAAATTAACTTGGATCTCAGCTTAATGAAGTGCTTAATGACCTGCAGGAGGCCCATTGCTAAGATTTAGATACCCAGGTTGGACACCAGCAAAAGAATGAAGGAGAAGTTTGGGTATGACTATTAATAGTGCCTTGGGCCTCCTAAACACATCTTTTTAGAAGTCCACGCTTGGATAATAAGGCCACCTAATAAGGCCAGTATCCGCTCTCTTTTTCCATTAAGGACTGCCACTCAAGCTTTGCAAGAAAACATGAATAAGCCAGTGGAAAGAACATTTTACTGGAAGCCACTGCTCTCCCATATCTTAGGACAAGTTTGTTCAACATTCTGAAAATTATTTTCTTCATTTGTACAGAGCAAATGACATCACTCTCCTCTCCCTACTTTTCTTACCGAGATGGAGAAAATTTATTCATCCCTCATTTAATGTCAAGGTTCCTAATCCCTCACCTTTTTACAGATAGAAAGTTGTGGTGAAGTGGATACAGTGCCAGACATAGAAGTGGAAAGTCCTGGGTTCAAATCTTGCCTCTGTCACTTACTAGATATGTAACTGTGGGACAAGTCCTTTAAATTTTCTTGAACCTCATTTTTCTCATATTTAAAATGGGTCTAATATCTGTATTACCTGTCATTGGGTCATTGTGAGACTCAAATCAACAAGTACTGATTAAACACTTAACTATGTGCCAGATATTTCTAAATCATGGAGATATTAATATTTTAAAAGTCACTATCCTCAACAAGATTATGTAAATATAATTTATTACAAATGACATATATGTGTAATATGGATATGCATTTTTACATGTACTGATAAACATGTGCCTATATATGTACACACATCCATATCAATATAAATGTACATGTGTATGAATACATATATGTACATACATATGTATATGTATATGTATATACACACATACAGAGCTAGGTGGTATAGTGCATAGAGTGCAAAGCCTGGAGTCAAGAAGACTCATCTTCCTGAGTTCAAGTCTGGCCTCAGATACTTACTAGATGAATAACTCTGGATAAGTCACTTCACCTTATTTGCCTCAGTTTCTTCATCTGTAAAATGAGCTGGAAAGGGAAATGGAAAACTACTCTAGTATCTTTGCCAAGAAAAACCCCAAATGGGTTCACTAAAAGTCAGACACAAATGAAAAATGAAATATATATGCACAAAACCTGTGCTCATACATAGACATGTGACATACATGCATACATACATGTATATGTGTGTATGTATAAAATAGCTAGTAATATGCTACCCTGCCTCCAGTCTAGAAAAGGTGTTCAGAGTCTGCTGCTCTTAGCATCCATATAACAGCCCTTGTGGGACATGGAAAGGATAAATGACAGGATGCTCTCGTCTCTTCCCAGCTTCCTTATTCCTGTCAATTGCACTACTAGCATCCTTCCAGTCACAGAGGTTCACAACCTTACAGTCTTCCTCCACTCATCACTCTTGCTCAGCCCACAGATTCAAATCGATTGCCAAGTCTTGTTGAGTTCACATTATACAACATCCCTTGTATCGGTCCCCTTCTTCCTTCTTATACAACCACTGCATTAGTTATTCAGAGCCTCATCACCTCTCCCTCAGACTATTTATTAACTTTCTCACTGCCCTCCCTGTCTTTCTCTTCCCTTGCCATTCTATCATTCCATCTTCCACATCACTGCCAAAGTGATTTTTTCCATATCATAGATCAAATGGTGTGAATCTTCTCCTTAATAAAGTCCATGGGCTCCCTGTTTTAGGATAAAATACAGCGATCATATTTGACATTAAAAATTCTTCTTAACACAGCCTCAATGTACCTTTTAAGTCTTATTATTATATTATATTATTGATTATATTATTAGTATATTATTATTTTCCTCCATGCACTGTATGGTATGGATGCACTCACTGGGTTTTCTGCTATTCCTACCTTGTAGGATCACCCATCATCTTCATGCAGGTGATTCTCCTTTCCCTGATCATCCTTTCTTCTTAGAATCCTGAGTTTCTTTCATATCTTTTTTTAATCAAAGAAAAGTGATTTATTCTAAAAACTTTATACACACACAGACACAGACACGCACACGCCTATTCTTTATTTCTTTTTTTTAGTTTTCAACATTTGTTTTTATAAGATTTCTAGTTCCAAATTTTTCTCCTTCCCTCCCCTCCCTTACCCCTCCTCAAGACAGCAAGCAATCTGATATAGGTTATATATGTACTGTGAGGGCCAAAATTTGATAATTGGGTGACTCGCCTTAATATTGGGGTCCCAGAAATATGAGGGACATTTAGGGTTTAACCCTCCCCTCTGAACAGCCCTTTTATAGATATTTCTCCCAGGCCAATAAGAAAGGAGCCTCTAAGATTTAGTTCACAAAAAGATCAGATTTTATTACTTAGGAATTAATTAAACAACAAAGGTGAAACTAATAAAAATCAAAGATAAGGAAATAGGAAAATAGAAATACTGATAGATATTCTTAACTCTAAGCTTAACCCAGACCCTTTCCAATTTAGCTAGTTCAAAGGAATTTAGGGTTTTCCATAAGTAACTCACCAAACAACTGAACAGCCCACCAGTCTAAGGTTCCTTGCTCAGAGACAGCAGTCAATGGAGACAGAGCAACAAACACGTGCCACCAGCTCAAGGGCCCCAGCAGAAAGAACGAGAGCCAGCTCCCGTGCCTGAAGTAGCCTGCCTCCCTTCCAGGAGCGTTCAATGTCCCTTCCCCCAAAAGGGGAGGTCCTTCAAAAAGCTGCCTTTGTAACCTCGGGGTGGGCCAGGTATGGCCCCTCTCAAATGAGTTAGCTAAAAATGAGAATATTAATCTTTACCCCAAATAATTTTTACCACAGTACAATCACATTAAACATATTTCTGCATTAGTCATGCTGTGAAAGAAGAATCAGAGCAAAAAGGAAAAAACCTCAAAAAACAAACAAAAAAATAGAAATAGTATGGTCCAATCTGCATCTATATTCCATAATTCTTTTTTTTTTCTGGATTTGGAGAGCATTTTCTATCATGAGTCCTTTGGAACTATCTTGGACCACTGTCCAATATATTGCTGAGAAGTGTCAAGTCTATCAGAGTTGATCAACACACAATGTTGTTGATGCTGTGTACAATGTTCTCCTGGTTCTGCTCATCTCACTCAGCCTCAGTTCATATAAGTCCTTCCAGGTTTCTCTGAAATCCACCTGCTCATTGTTTCTTACAGCACAATAGTATTCTGTTACATTCATATACCACTACTTGTTTAGCCATTCCACAACTGATGGGCATCCCTTCAATTTCCAAGTCCTTGCCACCACAAAAAGAGCAGCTATAAATATTTTTGTACATGTGGGTACTTTTCCCTTTTTTATGATCTCTTTGGGGAAAAGACCTAAGAGTGGTATTGCTGGGTCAAAGGGTTCTTTCATATCTTTGATAAAGCTCCATCTTCTTCATTTGGCTCTTCACCCCCCCCACCCCCGAATGCTAGTTATGTTCCCCAACCCTAAACAAATCTTTTATTTATCTAAAAATATTTTATAAATGCTTACACACATTTATGTTTCCCATGAAAAATTGTAAACTAATTGAGTGCAAGAATTATTTCATTTTTGTCTTTGTTTCCGTAGAGGCTTAAAATGCTCCTTAAATTATTGAGGGAAATAAAATTTTAAATCTTAAAATCACACAAGCATGAAGTCATGGTCTTTGATTCTAAGTGACCTTCAAAGCCTAGCCCAAAAGCTGTCTCCTGGGAAGTCTTTCCTAATCTCCTCAGCTATTGGTGTCCAGTCCCATGCCAAAGTTTTCTTCTCTCAATTTTAAATTTATTTTATGTTCACATATCACTATGCTTGAGGACAAAGACAAGTTGGATTTTTGTCTTCTTGTCCCTAGCATGATGATTATACATAGTAGGAGCCTGTTAAGCACTTGCTAATTCATTGATTCAATCAATTGATTTATTTATTTAATCAATCAATAGATGAGTTAAATACTCTAAGCTTCACAGAGGGAGGGAAACAAGCAAAGAAAAGCTACATGGCATAAGATGGTGGAGTGAATAGTGTGGGACTCAGAGTCAGGAAGATCTGAGTTCAAATCTGGTCTCAGATGCTTGCTAGCTTTGTGGCAAGTCACTTAATTGCTGTCTTCATCAGTTTCTTCATCTATAAAATGGGAATAATATTAGCACTTACATCCCCAGGGTTGTCAAGAAGACCAAATAATATAATATATGTAAAGGACTTTCCAAAACTTTAAATTTCTATATTCTGAGTATTCAGTCATTTTTCATTTGTGTCTGACTCTTCATGATTGTGTTTAGGTTTTTCTTGGCAAAAGTACCAGAGCCCTTTGCCATGTCCTTTTCCAGCTCATTTTACAGATGAGGAAAATGAAGCAAACAGGGTTGAGTGACTTGCCCAGGGTCCCACAGCTAGTAAGGGTCTGAGGCTGGATTTGAAATCAGAAAGATGAGTCTTCCTGACTCCAGGCCCATTACTCTATTCAATGCTCCACCTAGCTACCCTAAATTACTATAAATAGCTTTTCTTATTATTATTTTTTATCACCATCATCATCATTAATTGTCCAATACTTTTTACCAGAAAAAAATCACAACCACAAAAAAACAAAAAGCCAACCCTTCAAGGGTGTAGAATGAACCAGAAGACTCCATCTTTCAGTTTCCCTGGGAAGTTTCCTTGAAAGCAGTATCTTGATGATAAGTGCAAATTGGAAAGAATCACTTCCAACTTTTTCTTTTACAAGCATAAAGGACAAAGATGTCTGTGTGTGTTTTCCTGAGACACTGGGTTTTGTTCCTATCAGCCAGAAAATGTGTTGAAAAACTCATTGTTTCCCCAGGCCCAGGTTCCTACAAAGACCCAAGCTTGTCAATCCAGGCATATTTAAATCTGAGTTATTTACGGCTCATCTCTAGGGACACTGGTGCTTTAGTAATAAGGAACTTAGTGGGAAATTAAAGAAGTAATCAGATTGTTAATTGAGGTTATCCGATTCACATTAAGCAGAGACAAATTAAATGGTCGGTTTTGGGAGACTTGGGGTATCTGCTGAGAAAAGACAGGAATAAGGAGATAGTGTTGAGTTCTACATGGTTAATTTTTCCATAAAAGTAGGTCATCTTCTTCCTGAGGAAAAATGCCCACCCACTGAACATTAGTTTTGACTCAGAGAGGCAAAGAAAATGACCACTATGTGGAATCATGGGATAATTTTTCTGCCCTTTTCAGCAAGGGAGTCAATTTGCTGGGACAGGGTGGTTGCAGACATACCTGTTCTACTCCCAGCTTGGCCACCAATCTACTAGGTGTATGGCTTCATCACAAAGCAGTTAGGTGGCACAGTGAGCTTGGAATTACGAAGACTCATCTTCCTGAGTTCAAATCTGGCCTCAGACCCTTATTAACTTTGTGACCCTGCACAAGTCACTCAACACTGTTTGCCTCAGTTCCTCATCTGTAAAATGAGCTGGAGAAGGAAATAGTAAACTTCTCTAGTATCTCTCCCTAGAAGACCCCAAATGGGATCGCCAAGGTTCGAACATGACTAAACAAATGAACGTTGGCCTCCTCAACCAGGAAGCATTTATTAAGAACTTACAGTGTACCGGAACTAAGCCGAAGAAGGAAAAAGCCAAAAGAGTCCCTGCCCTCAAGGAACTTACTTTGTTCCAACAGAGAGAGAACAAGTACATCTAAGAGTAATAGCTAAAATTTTAAAGCACCTTAAGGTTTGCAAAGTACTTTTCATATGCTATTTTATATAGGCTTCAGAATAATCATAGGTGCCATTATTATTTTCATTTTACAGATGAAAAAACTGAGGGAAATAAAGGTTAAGTGACTTGCCCAGGGTCACATAGCCAGCAATGCTGCTGCTGCTACTAACAGTAAAGGCTAGCATTTTAAAACTCTTTAAGGTTTAGAAAGTATTTTATAAATATTATGCCATTTTCTCCTTACAACAATTCTGGGAGGTAGGTAATATTATTATCCACATGTTTCAGATAAGGAAACTGAGGGAGATAGAGGTTAATTTGTTTGCTCAGGGTCACACATCTACTAAGTATCTGAGGCTGAATTTAAACTCTTTTTCCTGACTCCAGGTCCCTCATATGGATATGTATAGTTATACCAAATAAATACAAAGTAATGGAGATGGGGTGCGGGTGATATTTGCAGCTGGTGCAATCAGGAAAGGCTTTATATAGAAGGTGGTATTTGAGCTGAATTTTGAAGGAAGCAAGAAATTCTAAAAGGCGGAGGTGAGGAAAGTGCAGTCTAGCCATGGGGGTGGAGTAGAGGTGGGGAGTAGGACAAGGAGTGCAAAAGGACAGAGATAGGAAATAGGGCATCATACCCAGTTTTGCTGGCTCATACAGTACATCAAATAAAGGTAATAGTACCCACAACTATCCACCTCCTTTGGTTGTTGTATGGATCAAGTTAGATCACGGATGTAAAGATAATTTCTGAAGTTAAAAGGGCTGCATAATAAAGGTCAGGAATCAATGCCCTTATTATCCACATTGCATTTTAAATTGTGGGGGCAGTTTTCAGCTTAGAGAGAAGGCAGCTAGTGGTGAAGTACATAGAATGTTGGGCCTAGAATCAGGAAGACCTGAATTTTTATTCTCTTAATATATCTTTTCTTTATTTTCTTAATTATTTCCCAAATACATGTAACAATTTTCAACATTAATTGTTCACAATTTTGACTTCCAAATTTTTCCCTCCCTTCTACCTCTTGAGAAGGCAAGCAATATAATATTGATTACATATGTAATATAGTGCAAAATCTATTTCCATATTGGCCACATTGTAAAAGAAAACTCACACACCAAGAAAAATAAAGTTAAAAACAATACACTTTGATCTGCATTCAGACTCCATCAGTTCTTTCTCTGGAGGTGGGTAGCATTTTTCATCATGAGTCCTTCAGAATTGTCTTAGATCATCGTATTGCTGAGAATAGCTAAGTCATTAAGAGTTGATCACTGTACAAGATTATTGTTACTGTGTACAGTGTTCTGGTTATGTTCACTTCACTTTTTATCAATTCTTGTAAATCTTCACATTTTTTCTGAAACCATCCTGCTCAACATTTTTAATAGCACAATAGTATTTCATTACATTCACATGCCACAACATTTTTAGTCATTCCCCTATTGATGGGCATCTCTTGAATTTCCAATTCTTTGCCACTATAAATATTTTTGCACAAATGGACCCTTTTATCTTTTCTTTGATCTCTTTGGGACATAGACATAGTAGTGGCATTGCTGAGTCAAAGGGTATGTATGGTCATAGAGGGAGATCTGAAATCAAATCTAGCCTCAGAGACATACTAGCTGTCTAATTCTTGGCAAGTTACTTAACTTCTAATTGCCTGTCTCTTCAACCATAAAATGTGGATAATAATAACATCTGCCTCATGGGCTTGTGGTGAGGATCAAATGAGACAATAATTGTAAAGTACCTAGCACAGTGCCTGGCACATACAAGGGGCTATATAAATGCTTATCCTTTCCCTTTTACCTACTTCAATCTTAGCAGAATTTTGGTTTTTTTAGACTGAACATTGGCCTGAGTCATGAGACTCAACTTGGTTTCATAGTTTATTATTTTTTTGTTTGTTTTACTTGTTTGTTTTTTGAGAAAGTTTGTCTTTTCTCCTCTTTGCCACTCAAATACATTGGGGGATTTCCAATGGAATTTCTTTTTTCCAATGGAATTTCTTTTCTCCATCCAACGTTATCCTCTGAAGGATGTTTTTGTTAATTTATTTTAGTTCCCACTCCTGAAGCCTTTCAGAAATTTCACTCCAACTAGTTGAAAAGCAAAGCCTTATAGCTATAGGTTTCCTGCTTTGATGAATTCCCAAGGCTCCCAAAAATAAACAAACAAAAAAACCAAATGAATGAATGAATAAATAAATAAATAGACAGACATACAGACAAATAAATAAATGAGATAGATAAACAAATAAATGGATTAGTCAGTCATAAGTAAATAAATGAATGAATGTATACATATATACTATATATACATATATATACATATGTGTATGTATATATGTATATATGTGTGTATATGTATGTATATATATATATATATATATAAAGGCAAATTGTGATGTGGTTGACTCAAAAGTAGATAATTCACAATCCATATGTATTTAGCACTGGCAGTCATGATACTTTAAAAAATCTTTCTCTGCCCAACTGAATTTTGCTAATAATAGTATTAAAATTACTTTCATTTTCCATGGACACACTAACGGGGATATGGAATAGAAAGAAGTGCTACAATAAAAGAGGGAAATGAATTCAGGATTAAGCATTTTCCTAATAAACCCCCAAAGTAGTGTCCCTGCCTGCAGTTCATCTACCACATTTATGAATAATCTCTGAGTTTTGTTTTGTTTTGTTTTGTTTTTCCAGATCCACACACCTGTGTGGAGAGTATGGGCAGTGTTTTCCATCCCTTTGTCTCCCTTAGTCAGTGATTAAGGGAAACTCATATTGATCAATTCCACCTTATTGACAAAATGAAGTGAATTAATTAAGATATCAGAAGACAGAGCCCTTCCATTGTGAGCCATTTCCAAGTTAGACTGGGGGGTTATCATATATGTCATTAGCATCAGATTTTCTGAGGCTTTTTAGAGTTACACAATTCACCTTAGACTATTAGAGCCTGCAAATTCCTGATGATCATTTGGTCCAATCACTGTAATTGTGAGCTGAGATGCTGAGGTCCAGAAAAGGGACATAATTCACTTGAAGGTCAAAGAGCTGAGAAGAGCCATTTTATGAATGTGTATTAACACATTAACATGTTAAAGTGAATGGTGTTTTGTATCCTAGCTAATGCACATGTGACTCTGAATTGAGCATCTCTTTATCTGACATTCTGTATTTAAGATATCCTTCTAGTCATTGGATAATTGATCCTTTTCCCTTCCCTGGCCCTTACCTCTTCTTCCTCTCCTAGTGAAAAAAGCCAGTGACACTGTCCTTTGAGCTGATGAAACAGCAGAGTTTTCTGTTCCCCAAAGTCCCTAAGGATTGTGTGAAATCCTGCCCATAGGTGAGATTTGTGGGATTTGATCCTGTTTTGTTTTTCAGATGCTCAATAATGAGAGAGTTAGTTCTTTCTTGTCCCATGAGTGAATTGCCAGCCATACTCAAGGTCACATCTGAAGACTGTTAAAAATCTTCACAGGGTGAATACCCCCCTCCACACACACACACTCTTTCCTGAGCTCTGTGGATCTCAGATCTCTTGATATTCTGTCCCTGTTTCTAAGGCTTTGACGTCAGTGGAAATAAGATGAACAGAATCATTTTCAAACATGCCGTAAAACTCCTCACAAAGAAAATACTGCAGTAAGGAGAGGGAAAGTCAGAATATGTGAAAATGCAATAAACCTTTCCTTAATTACTCCCTTAGAAAGAGAGTGCTGGTTTCCAAGATGAACTCAAAGAACAAAGAGGGTGCGTTTTGAAATGAGAGTGGGAATGTCTCCAGGAATACTGAAGTCATTTTTCTGGATGCCAGCTAGTAGGAGAATCAAGTCCACAGTCTTCCCCTCTGGATTTAGTCAAGGCTGTGGGCACCATTCTGATAAAGAATCTCCCCCAGCTTCACATCCTCACCTGGTGCAGAATGAATGGCTTCCTCTGGAATTGTTGTGATTTATTCTTCTCTCCTGAAAGCATCAAGTCTCGTGCTGGGCTAGAGTATTTCTGAAAGATAAATGACCCCCAGTGGCCATGTTGTAGATTACTTAGTGCCAGCCAGACCTTGCCTCCCTGAACAAGGTGGAAAATGGAATTGTTTCTGACAGACACTCCATGATAAATGATTTTCATAGTAAGAAATTGCTTTCAGTCCTAGACTTCGCCAAGTGAAGGCTGATAAGTATGTTCAGTTGTTCTCATCACTGTCTCATAGCAGAGGAGATGGGGAGTCTGCAGGATGTCTCTTCGCCAGGAGGGGTCAAGTAGTGAGTGACCTTGGAAGAGAACTGAGGCGATAGGGAGTGTGGCACTGGGGATGACTTTCCACCTACCTACTTTGACAGGTACTAAGGAAATAATACTGATCAAAAAAGACAGCTGGGTGGTGCAGTGGACAAAGCACCAGGCTTGGATCTGGATTCAGGAGGACCTGAGTTCAAATCCATCCTCAGACACTTGACACTTACTAGCTGTGTGACCCTGGGCATGTTACTTAACCCCAGTTGCCTTACAAAAAAGGGGGAGGCCGAAGCGGGGAGTAATCCAAAGTAGATTAAATGACTTCTCTCAACTCTGGAACATACATTAGGATACTAAGCTTGCACTGAGGGGGACCTAGAAAGGCTTAATCCCTCTACTTCTGTGAGCTTTGAGCTATGGGACATCGTATGTGTTTACCACATTCACATGTATGTAACATACATGAAAATACTCCAAGGAGAATCTGGCCCAGGATAATATGAAGAGAAAGGATCTATCTACCTACACTCAGAGATATTGGCTTACCATTTCATTGCCATTTATTTTTCTGAGTTAACATCATCCTCGGTTCTCTCCGGGGCTAATTGACATGAAGATTCAAGATAGCAGTGGCAGAACCATCCCTGCTTAAAACGACACTCAGTACAGGAGGGGAGAATGGAGGCCTGATTTTTGAGCCGTAGATAAGGAACACTAGCAGTTCTGACTGTAGAATGGGACGGTCCATTTTTGCAGCATCTGGCATACTACCTCTAGGACTTCTCTCTTCTGCCAGATCACTCACTCCTACAGATTCCTGTAGTCACTAGGAGAGGGCAGTGGGAGCCTCTCCTTTGGCAATCTCTAATTGACGGAAAGTTCAGGCCAACTCTGGGTGCTGCTACAGTGCCAACAAATGGCAAAGTGCTGATTAGGTCTGGACTTAGACAGGCAGGCTCAGGAGGTGCCAGGCTATGATCCTCTTTTCATGGAGCAATGTGCTGATCTCAGAGCTGGCTCTGATGCAAATGGGAAGAGTCTGATGGCATACCCAAGGAGTACATGGGAGATTCCCAGGGTTGGTGTCTTTTCTGGTCCTAGGGGGCATGGACTGCAGGGATCTCTCAGTCTCTTGCCAGATGTGAGCAAGGCTTCTCTGACAAAGGGAGATTACAGCGTGGCCCTCAGTCTTAAACGCTTTAGAAGTGTTTTCTAAGAATACCAGCAGTGTCCTCTTAGCACACAGTTAAAAGTTTACTATGCTATTCATTCATTCATTCATTCATTCATTCATTCATTCATTCATTCATTCATTCATTCTTTCATTCATCCTATTCATTCAGTTCATCCCATTCATTCATTTCCAGCCACAACCATTGCAGGAAGGCTGTAGCATCCTATAGGAAGTTCCAGCTGGATGGTAACTTTACAAGCGCAGAAACCAAGGCCAAAAAGTTTGAGACTTGCCAGATATCACATTGGTAGTTAGCACTCAACATGAGATTTGAACCCTGGTGCTCTGAATCCATTATAATAAACATTTTCCTCCTCTTAGGACCATCAGGATGGTCCCCATAAGACAGAAGCCATATGGTTTTCCAACTCAGGGTTGAGTTAAAATGTTCCTCCAAAGGTTGCCTGGATAAAGAAATCCCCCTCCAGACCACCTTCCTCAAGTTGTCCCAGGGATTCCTCTTCCTCTTCAAGATTTCCTCCAGTCCATTCCTGGGCTTATGGTAAAAATATAATGTTGCATCAAAAAAAGATTCCTTTAATTTTCTCTCTCCAGACTTGGGCAACCAGGAGCCTGCCATTCAAAAGAGAAGAGAAGAAAATGGAAATCCTTTTGACAAATCCTTGAGTTCAGGGCATGAATCTTAAAGACACAGTGATAGTGTTTAGAGCAGCCTCAGAGGCTCTTGAAGGAAGAAATCTTAAGGCCTTCTATGAATCATTCAGCAGTAATTCCACTCCTCACTGAATCCAGGGCTGTGCGCTGAGTGCGTCTAGGGCCCAAATCAGTTGCCTTGTCAGTCAAGAGAAAAACTGGAATAATTGACTCTATTTTGGGAGCAGATAGATCTCAGACTAATTAGGAAGGCCATGTCCCAGGTGTGTCTATGTCCGTTAAACTGTAACAGCAAACACACATGGCAAACCAGCCCTGGAAAGTGGATTGTAGGATTGTGGAAGGCAGCATTTAGCGTTCTATTTCTCACTTCAACATCCCAAAGGAAGAAGAGGTCAGAAGCAACTAGGAAGTCTGGAGTAGTCAAAGAAGGAAGTTTGGTCTCAGTTTGTTGCTGCCTGGGGCTATAGCCTAGAGTCATTTGGAACAGTCAATACTGTTTGCTCATATCTGGGCTCCTTATCCCTTATTCAGGTAATGGGAGATAGGAACAATCTAGGTAGGAGAGAAAATGGAGGTCAGAAACTATGTATGGCCAACAATCTGAAAACACAGCCTGATGCACTTCCTCTAACTTTGCCTTTCCCCTACCTCTCATACTTAAGAGTCCATGTCCTGAATGGTGAGTTGTTTTTTCCTCATATGCCTACATATTTCAGTTCTTTGATGGATCCATAATCTTATCAGCAGACCTGGGTTCAAATTCCAGCCCTGCTACTTAAACTGTGTGACCTTGGACAAATCAATTGCTTTTTCTGGGCCTTAGTTTCTTCATGTAAGGAAATTGGGTTAGATGGTCACTGGGGTTCATTCCAGTTCTGATCTCTATGATTCTCTGACCTCTGAGCCTTTCCTTTGACTGGTGCAGACCTCCTATGGTGTAATTCTTATCCATATTCTTCCATAAGCTCATCAGAAAATGAAGGACCTGCAGCCTGGTGGATAATTCCTAGTCTAGCATCCTTCCCTTCCCTCTACAGCTCAGCTCACTGGCTCATCCAGAATGTTGATATGTAGACCAGTGAGCATAAACGCCTTTTACAATGCTTCCATCATGCAGAGGAAAGTACTGCCTATAACTCTCTGGATTAGCACATTATTATGTTAAGTTCTAGAAGCTTGCATTTTATAGAAGATATTGGTTGAGCTGTATTTATTCCTGAAAAGGGTTTCCAAGATGCTGAAAGGACTGGGAACATGCCATATGAAAGTTAATTGGAGGGACTGTGGATAGTCAGCATTGAGAGAAGAGGTTGCGTGTGTGGGTGGGTATTCAAGTACTTGATTCAAATGGAAGCAGGAGTAGACTTGGTTGACTTGGCTCCTAAAGGAAGAATTTGTAGCAGTAGATGGGAATTGCAGAGAGGCCCATTAAGGCTCAAGGTAAGGAAAGCCTTCCAAATGGAGCTGCCTAAATGGAATGGACAAAAATGAAATAGATTCACTTGAGAAGTACTGGGCGCTTCCTCATTGGATGCCTGAATAACAGCTGAATAACAGTTTTCCAGGTGCTTTTTTTTTTAAGTGAGGCAATTGGGATTAAGTGACTTGCTCAGGGTCACACAGCTAGTAAGTGTTAAGTTTCTGAAGCCAGATTTGAACCCAGGTACTCTTGACTCCAGGGCTGGTGCTCTATCCACTGCGCCACCTAGCTGCCCTTCCAGGTGCATTTCTAGAGATAATTCTTGCTCAGGTGTTGGTTGGACTTGATGTCCTCAGATTTACATTCCAACTATGAGATTCTGTACCTGTATTATGCCTTTTTATGAATATCTGATGCTCTGTTGACATAGAGAGGATATACTGGATTATAAACAGATTAGAGATTCTTTTAATCTGGATGCAACCAATTAATCAGTAAACATTTTTTTCCCAGAGCAATGAGGGCTAAGTGACTTGCCCAGGGTTACACAGCTAGTAAGTGTCAAGTGTCTGAGGCTGGATTTGAACTCAGGTCCTCCTGAATCCAGGGTTGGTACTTTATCCACTGTGCCACCTAGCTGCCCCCTCAGTAAGCGTTTATTAAGCATCTACTAAGCATCAGGCTTGGTGATAGGTTATATATATATATATATATATATGTATGTATGTATGTATGTTTGTATGTATGTATGTATAGGTTATATATATAGGCTATAGATTAGATAGATAGATAGATAGATAGATAGATAGATGATAGCTATTTCTAGATAGGCTAGGAACACAAGTGAAACAGAGGAGAATGAAACAGTCCAATGTTGCAAGGATTCTTCTCACTAGAGAAGGTACCCACATACACGTACACATACACATACATTTGCATGCATGTATATATGTACACAGATACATACACAGATATATACACAAAGCAAGTACCAATATTCAAAGTACTTAGACACAATGCAGTTTCGGGACAAGGGAGCTACTAGTTTGAGGTGGGGTTGGAACAGGAGTGGTTTCATATAGAAGAAGCTGCTTGAGCTATGTCTTAAAGGAGCAGAAGAACTCAATGAAGCAGAAATAAGAAGGGGCAGGTGGCAGTGAAATCATAATAAAAGAGAGGCTAAAACTCATGTTTATTAGAAAAATGTTCATTTTAGTCCAATGAGACTTATGGGCCATATCACTGCTAGCAATCAATTTTCTCCACTCCAGCTCTTCCATCTCCTAATTTTCCCATCATTATATCTGCATTTCTGATTTAAAAGGCCCCTCAACAAAGAGCAACAGGATATGGTTCTAATTTCTTGTTCATCTCCAGCAAAATTTAGATTCTCCTATATTATCTTTCTAGCTTGTTTACAAGATGAGAAAGTTTCTTGTTTGTATTATGACATTAAATGGACAGTCTGTAGAACTTGTACATCATAGATAGAAAAATGTTGGGCAGATATTGGAAGTGAACAGTGAACTGGGCCCCAGAAATGAATAGATTGGATTGTCTTTGGGAAAATGCAATGCTCTTCCATTTATTCCATGCTTCTCCTTGAAATAAAGGTTTAAAAATACCATTATTTTCTAGGGACTATTTTTCCTCCTGTGAGTCATATGGGATGCTGTAGTCTCTAAAGAATTCAAGTTGAGGATGTCCTCAGGAGGCAGTGGAGAGGTACATGGTGGGAACAAGCGGGGTACACACATTGAAAACAAAGAATTAGGAAGGAGGAGAGAACTTGGGAAACAAATGTCTCCTTGAAAAAGAATATGACTTGTAGTGTGATGGGAATGAACAAAGACTGAGCGAAAGCCTACAGAATTTACTGGGATCCTTGAAATGTTAAGTAACTCAGTAAAAGCCCCCAGAATGTTGAGTAGACTCCCCAGAGGACACACAGAGCATAAATGGGTTGGGATTTGCATGAAATGAGTAAATATTGATATTGACTAGATCATAGATTCATTGGAGTATAAGGCTGTTTTCTCGGTAATAAAACTAGAGAGGGCATCCTTACTGTCTTCCAGATTTTTGTTTCATATAACAAGATCATGTGGTAAATTTAGTGCTATCCTTGTAATAAGGAAAACCTGGGTGTAAATCCTGATTCAGACACTAACTGGGTAAATCACCTCACAGCTCTCTGCCTCAGTTTCTTCATCTGTAAAACAGATGTAATATTAGCACCTGCCTCACAGAGGTTTTTGTTCATCAGTCAATAAACATTTATGGAACATCTTTGAAATTCCAGGCACTGTGCTAAGCACTATGAAGATAAAAAAGGTAGAAAACAATCCCTTCTCTCAAGGAGCTCAGAGTCAAATGGGAGAAGAAAACTCTATAGGAACCCAGTATAGCCTGGATGAGTTGGAGATAGTCAACAGAGAGAAAATGCTAGGTAGCATTAAGGGGAGACCCAAAGAAATACCACAAGTAAAGTGCTTTTCAAATCTTAAAACTATACATAAATATAGTCATCATGATCATCACTACGGTGTCTAAAAAAACACCAGAGTAAGCAAGCCCCCCTGGATGAACATTGATTGTTCCAAAATCCCTACAGATTAGGCAGCATGGTAGATTTCTGACAAGAAGAAACTCTCAGCATTTGTGGGCTCTGAAGCTGTACTTTTCCATAGTTGAAGAAAAATGAGGTCTTTCTTTGAATCCTTTACCCCAAGAAAAGTCTTACTCCAATGCCAATCATAGCAGGGCAATAGCTCTGGTTTCTGGAAGCCTACACAGGTGGAACATGTAGAAGTTCTGGGCCATAGCAAACCTTGCCATCCATCTGATTAACTTATAGAGGGTTTGGGATCTGTACTAGTGGAGATATGTTCATACTTGCAAAATTGCAAGTCTTTAGAGTATTATTGTTGTTGTTGTTATTTTTGTAAGAGACCTGTGATTTCATTGGCATAGGGAATTACCAGTGAAGAAACTTAAGCAGAAGGGCACTTGTTTGGCAGACAGTCTTAGAAGGTTGCTAGGCCATCGAGACATCTAGTGACTTGGACAGAATCACAAAACCAATTTGTGGCAGGACTTTCTGGTCCTGGTCTTCTTTGTCAGCTCTCTATCCACTATACCCCAGAAGTTCTATTTTTTCAATATTCTGGAGGAGAGGAAAAGAGTCATGTGACTTCATCACTGTAGGGTCATTCTAAAAGTGATGGTCAGCACCTTCTTTGCAATTTGTAATTTTAGGGGCAGGTAGGTGGCGCAGTTTGGGTAGGCACACAAACTAGCCCTCTAAATATATTTAGAGCAGTGCAAACTTTTTGGTCTTAAAACGCTAAACTTGGGAGCAGCTAGGTGGTACAGTGGATAAAGCACCAGCCCTGGATACAGGAGGACCTGAGTTCAAATCCAGCCTCAGACACTTGACACTTACTGACTGTGTGACCTTGAGCAAGTCACTTAACCCTCATTGCCCTGACCCCCCAAAAAATGTAATCTTAGTGATTCCTAGAGCAGGGAAACGTCCAATGATTAGTCCATAGTCTTGCGGTGGGTATGTCCCAGAGGCAAGACGTGAACCCCAAACTTCAAAGCCAGCTCAGTGTTCACTTTGTCCTATTGTCTCTATCTTTGAAGTGAATTAGAAAATAAAGACCTTTCAGGGAAGTTCTGTCATTCTACTATGAAATACAGGAAAAGAATGTCAATGGAGTCTGTTTCTCCAATGGAGAATGCCACTCCCTTCTCCTAGCTTTTTGTCTCCTTTGGGATCATTTAATTCCTGCAAAATTTCCAAGTGTCATGCCCAAAACAGAAGGCTGTCTGGAACAGCAGTGTCTTTCTCAGAGAATCAGAAGACACAGACCTGCATCTCCCCAGACAGGAAAATGACATCATGGCTAATGAGCCCAGATATAGACCATTCCCTCTCTGGCTGAGAGAATTTCAGGTTGCCATTTTCAGTGTGCATACACTATTGTTTATCCTTAGCAGAGATGAGTCCTTCAATCTTAGCAGCTCCCCCTGAACAATGTTTGCCTGCAAAGGTGTTGGAGGGGGCAAACATTTGGAGACCTACCAATTGACACTTGGGGGACGCTTATAACAGAAAAAAGACAGGTGATTGGAAGTCCATTTTTAGCAGCTTTTCAGCTGTGGTGGAAGCAATAGGAGGGAAGAGGAGTGACAAGAGGAGGAATGTTAAGAGGAGGCAAAAACAATGGGTGGAGGAGGCAGGGCAGGAAATTTATATTGTGACTGTTGTCCCAGAGCTTCAGAACCTCAGTGATTTTGATGAAGTGCTACTCATTACCATTTTCCTTTCATGCTAATATACCATCTCCTTTGGTGATCTCATCTTGCTATTTGCTAGGCCCTGCCCTCAAAGATTATCTCCAATTTGTCCAGTGTTTATCTTGCTTGCATATGGTTGTGTTCTGTCTCCTTCCCCCTCCACCCCTCCACCCCTCCATCCCTCATTCATTATACTGTGAGCACCTTGAAGGCAGGGGATGTTTTTCTCTTCTTTGTATCCTCCACAGATAGTAGACTTTTTTTTGGTGAGGAAATTGGGGTTAAGTGACTTGCCCAGAGTCACACAGCTAGTAAGTGTCAAGTGTCTGAGTCTGGGTTTGAACTCAGGTCCTTCTGAATCCAGGGCTGGTACTTTATCAACTGTGCCACCTACCTGCCCCCTAGATAGTAGACTCTTTTTTTTTTTTAGTGAGGCAATTGGGGTTAAGTGACTTGCCCAGGGTCACACAGCTAGTAAGTGTTAAGTGTCTGAGGTCGGATTTGAACTCAGGTTCTCCTGACTCCAGGGCCAGTGCTCTATCCACTGCACCACTTAGCTGCCTCTAGATAGTAGACTCTTAATAAATGCTTGTTGACTTGACTCAGCTCAGAATCTCAGAATCTGAGTTTGGAAAGTTCCTTATCTTGTCCAACCCATAGACCAAAGGAATCTCAGCTTGAACACATCATGCTAAGTTTGCTCATATTTTATGGCATATTCTAGAGAGATGGAAGTATTAGATCAATTGTAAATTTTCTATATTGACCTATACCTTTGATAGAAACTGGAAGCATAGATCCTGAGCACTTTTCAGTGGAAGGAACCTTTGGAAGCTCATCTGTCATTTGCACATCATTCAAGTCCCTGTTAATTTGATGATCATTGGCACTGCTAAGGTCTCAGCCCTCATCTCCAAAAGAGTATCTTCTCTTGAATTGCAGTATCTAGATAGAGATGAAAAGCCTGGCCAATTAGGTTATGACACCACCCACCATTCTGCTTATGCAATTTAATCCAACAGGTATTTATTAATTGTTTTCTGTATGCAAGTTGAGAACAAATAGTAGAATCAAAAGGGTTAGTTTGTATCAACTTACCAAAAATTCTGTACCAGGAAAGAATTTTTTAGGATTGTAGATTTCTAAAAGGAAAAATGACTTCTTTTAAAAGGCTGAGAAACCACATGCCTCCACTGTATAATGGGATAGATGTAAAATGCTAAGCTGACCTTGAACATGAAATACTTGATTGACTCTGGTGTTGATTCTTTTATAAAGAACAAATAGAATGTTGAATGCTGTAGACTAGGAATATCAGACTCAAATAGAAACAGGGCCACCAACTCCTACATATTGACTTAGTTATAAAATGTAAGGTTACCTGTGTTTTATTGTATTTTCATTTATTTTGTTAAATATTTCCCAATTACCTTGCAGCAGTCAGGAGCATTGCCAGCAGCATGTGAGAATATATGTTTGACACCTCTCTTGTAAATGAGATGAATCAGAAGTTGTCCAAAGAAAGTAGTATGTTCTTAATTAAGAATTTTAATAAAAATTGGAATCATGGCTGATAACTCCAGAACTAGGGTCAGCAAGGTGACACAGTGGATAAAGCACCAGCCCTGGATTCAGGAGGACCTGAGTTCAAATCCAGCCTCAGACACTTGACACTTACTAGCTGTGTGACCCTGGGCAAGCCACTTAACCCTAATTACCCCACAAAATAAAATAAAATAAAATAAAAATAAATAAAATAACTCTAGAACTGATGTTCCCCAGGCCATAGATGTTTCAATTCAAATAATATAGGTAAGGGGCAGCTTGATGGTGCAGTGGAGAGAGCATTGGCCCTGAAGTCAGGAGGATCTGAGTTCAAATCCAGCCTCAGATACTTAACACTTACTAGCTATGTGACCCTGGGAAGTCACTTAACCCCAATTTCTTCACCAAAAACCAAAACAAAAAAAAAAAAAACCAAAAAACAACATATTGAGGGTGTTTAGTGGCTCAGTGGATAGAGCACCGGCCCTGAAGTCAGGAGTACCTGAGTTCAAGTCCAGCCTCAGACACTTGACACTTACTAGCTGTGTGACCCTGGGTAAGTCACTTAACACCAACTGCCTCACCAAAATAATAATAATAATAATAATAATAATAATAATAATATAGGTAAAACATTTTGTGAACCATAAACGCAGTAGGGATGTCAGCAATAATTACTTTTATTATTAATTGTTATTATTATTCTGTACTTGGATGAGTCATTGCTAGGGCACTTATAAGGTATAAAGTGGATAATAATTGGATGGGCCAGTATGTTTTTATTTTTAAACTCCCAGCAACATGAGCTTAAGGATATTGCTAGTTCCCAGTGACCCAGAGGATTGTGGGAAATTAATGGACAGCTGGACCCCATTTTAAGAAAATCCAATTAAAATATTTAAAACATAAATTAGTGGCTATTTTCATTACAAAGGGATCTGCCATATGGCATGGGTCCTTTAAATAGTACCTTTCCTTAGTGCATTTAAAATAGGATTCATGTTGAAAAAAATGTGACTTAACAATTTTTAGGAAAACACCTGTTGCATATAAATGAGATGCATCTGCCCTAGATGCCATTCATCTCTCATTTTGTTTTTCATTATTGAGTTTTCCCTTTATTCATCCTCTTTTAATATCTTACTGAAGTATGCAAGCACAGGTCTAACAGCCTTTACACCAAATCTACTGATGAAAAGGTGTTGGCATCCTTTTTATTTGGACCAAACAGAATTTTTGGAATGGCCCATATCTCAGTTTAGTTCATCATAGGCACAGACCTAGGATGATGAATGAAAGTATATTTATTAAGTACTTGATGTGTGCAACCACTGTGCCATATTCCTTCAAGGGTATGGTGGTGATGTGTCTGTGAGAGCTCCTACTCAAAAAGTGCCCCTCCTCTTCCCTCAATCTATTTCATGGTAGTAAAGTCAAATCAACAATTGTTTGAGAGCCTTTATATGTGGCAGGCTCTGTGCTAAGTGCTGGGGATACAAAGAAACGCAAAAAAGAAAAAAAAGAAATCACTGATGTCAAGGAGCTCATAGTCTAATGACTATTTACAAACAAGAAATCAAAAAGATAAATTAGAAATAATCTTAGAGGAAAACCATTCAGATGATAAACCAAGCCAGAAAAAAAGTTTTTAAAAAAGGTATCCTTAATATCCATGACCCTTTGCCACAGAGTATTTGCTAGGGTTTGGAATTGCCTTAATGATATGTTTCCCCTTTTGGAGAAAAATGAGAAAGTGAAGAGATGTGATGTTAAAGAAAACACAAGAGGAAGGGTATCAAGGAGACCTTTTTGAATGACTGGTATTGAGGTCTGTAGGAAGCACTGGATGGGAATCTCTCTCTCTGTCTCTCACTTTCTTACTCCCTCTCTCTCTTACTCCCTCTCTCACTTCTTCTCCTCTCCTCTCCTCTCCTCTCCTCTCCTCTCCTCTCCTCTCCTCTCCTCTCCTCTCCTCTCCTCTCCTCTCCTCTCCTCTCCTCTCCTCTCCTCTCCTCTCCTCTCCTCTTCCTCCTCTCCTTTGCTCATTAGAGTATAAAAAGACATCCAGTGGTGGAAGAAGGCTTTTATACTGATTATTGGAGGAAAAAGATGGAGAGTGAGTTGGCAGATGGTACTTAGAAGCCTCTATTTAAAAGGAAGGCCATTATTTGTATTCTAGTAGCTAGCCAAACAGCTGCTCTCCTAAAGATTGCACGCCCCCAGTCATAATGTAAACAAGAGACTGGCATCATCACGTATAGACTGTGTGGTGATGGCAGCATGCTCTAATGGATGAAGCATTAACCTGAGAGTCAGGAGGCATGGATTCCATTCTCTACCAACCAACGGTTGCACAAACCCACTCCCAGCCTTGGTTTGCTTATGTGTGAAATGAGAAGCTTGTTTTGGATAGTCTCAGAGGTACCTTTCAACTGTAATGATCTAGGATTCTAGAAATCATTTCAGATGCTAAATGGACCACAATGTGCCTTTGAAAAGACTGACTTCCAGAGAGTTCATTTGCCCAGGCAAGAATTGTATACACACATCCAGAGGCAGAGGTGACCTCAGAGGCCATCTAGTTCAAAACCTTCATTTCATAGACACGTAAACTGAATTCCAAAGAGCTTATATATAAGTTATCCAAGATCAGACTGATGATAAAGCCTTAGAAACAAGATTTGGATCTGGGTCCCAGTGCTCTTATCACTATATGTCAGTTGAGTTTATCCTAGACAGATCCACATCTATCTTTAAATTATATCTATGAATACAATAGTTTCTTAATCATGTCAACTGCTTATATGGTGGCTACCTAATCACTTATCAGGGATATTGAAAGAGAATTCATGTCTGAGAGTATGTATTAGTTTCTTTTAACTAAGATTCTACAAATCTACACATTCATGAATACATGTATATATGTAGTCAACTTAACATTATTCCTAGTAATTGTTGTGGAGGATTGAAATGAACAATTCAAAACAGTACATGATTTGAAAGTCATCTTTATTTAGTTTTAAAATATATATGATTTCCCCAATCATCATCGTAATTATCATCATCGTCGTCGTCATCATAGTTGTCTTTTAAGCAAATCTTCCCTAGCCATCTATATTTGAACTTCTCTTTCCATTGTAGGTGCCACATTTTAGGAAGCAATTTGTTCAACTCTCTAGAATGATAATAGATGGGAGGGGAAACATGAATGGTGACTATCTTCAAGGTTGATAAGGGCAGTCATATAGAAATAGACTTAAGTACTATTTTGTCTAATAGTTATCTGTTATATCTTTTATATATGTGATAACCTTTTTTCTATACTATAAACTCCATGACGGTAGGGGCCCCTGTCTTGTTTGAGTTTTCTATCTTCCTCACTGTCTTATACTCTGCTTTGTGCATAGTTGTTGCTATTGAATTTCTTGTTAAATATTTAACAAGTGTTCTCCCTCTCCCTTCCCTAGACCTTGGGTAGGCCACCCAGTGTTCTCATACTAATGAAGAGCTAGAAGCAATGTGGCTACCCTAACAGTATGTGGATTTACACCCTTCAAAGTCTAGCCCTTGCACTGCCACTAACATTGTCTGTGACCTTTCTTGGTTTACCTTATGACTGAAATATTCCATGTCTTGAATGCCAACATTCTACTCTTGAATAAACTCCCTAACCCATGATGACAAGGCTACCCTTGGCAAATGTAATGAGTCATGCAATGGTTTACTTAATTGGGAATTATTTTTTCTCCCTGTTAAACTGGCTTTTCTCCCCTTCCAGCAATCCAGAGTTTACAAGTGGACATAATAGAAAGATCATTTTTTGTCAAGAAATTATTAAATACTTATACTTGTGCTAAAATTCTGGGAATACAAAGAAAGGCAAAAGGAGTTCGTGATCTCAAGAACTTACATTCTAGTGGGGGAAGCAACATGTAAATAATTAGGCAAATACAGAATAAGATACAAATTTCAAGATGAAAAAAACAATTTCAAGATGAAAATCCATCCATTGTAGCTTATGCTTGATGGCTGATATTGGCGGGATGGAGGTGTGCATTTCTCTTGTATTGGGCAAGGCCCTTTTAAATGTCTAAACATCAGATCCCAACCTCTCCCTGCCATGGATGTGCAGGACTAACAAGTGATTGGTGAAATAATCTGTTCTCCTTCACTTCTAAGGAAATCCCAAACATGCCTGAAAGCTGCACGTTTGTTCTCTATTCTAGGCTAAACTCTGCTTTGAGACAGGACCATTTTCCACCCTTTGCTGTAAATTGTCCCACCCTCTGAATTGGCCCACATTGTTACACATCATAATTGTATCATGGCACATCATAACAATAGAATTTTAGCAGTTATTATTACACATTCTAATTATGTGATTACTCAGTCTTTCACCAATTATGTAATTAGATTTAATTACACCAATTACACAAATAAATGATAGTCAACTACAAATTACTCTTAAAAAATCCAGAAATGTGCATACATCAGCAATTGCCCTGATACCAACATTTTTTTAAGAGGAAGACAAACTTGTAAAACAGACAGGAAGATTTCTATGGTCCAGGAAGATCTTTGAAGACATTGGCAAGGCACGAAGAACTTCCCCTATATTAAGCCACAATCTCTTCCTAATTCCCTGACCCCATTTAAGACAGTGGTGTATCTAGGAGTAGGAGAGAGGGTATCCAGTTCTAGATTGTGACCCTTGACCTTTCTTGGCTCCATATCTGAAGCTAAGAGTCTCATTGGTGGATAGGAAGGATATCACAGAATCTGGATCAGATCTCTTCTAAAATGGAGCATGTTCTCAAGGTCAATACCGTGGCTAAGAAAATTTCCATTTGTTTGGTTAACATTCAAACCACACTCCAGCTGAGTGTCTCTGCTTCCTGCATCCCATCAGTTCCTCATATTCTGTCTAGAATGATGTCAGGACACAGGTTGCTACATCTCTGACTTCAGTTGTGTTCTGAAACTAAATCCTAGAAGGGCAGAAGGTCAAGTGAAAGGTGGCTCAAGCCCTTAGATCATTCAAGAAAACAAAGCTTCTTTTCTTTCAGTTTTTCAAATAATTTAGGCAAAATAAGTTTTTTGTTTTGTTTTGTTTTGAAATGGAGTTATTTTGGCTAAATTTTCTTGGTAAACATTGAGTCTCTGGTCCTGGTATGGGGAAGCTAATTTTTTTTTAATTCAACTCCAAACTCAAAGATTTTTTTAAAAGTAATAAACATTTTTATTTATAGTTTTTGGGTTTGAGCTCTTATCCCTCCTTCCTTCCTTCTCCTGCCCCCTTCCTGAGGCAGTAAGCAATCAGATATGAAGCTAAAATCTTGGGATTGGATTTTTTTTTTTCTCTAGAACCATTCCAGGTGAATTTTACTCCAGGGATGCATGAGAAAGTCATCCTGAAACTGAATTCACTGTCACAATCCTAGAGAACACTTCACCAAATATCAGTAGAGAAGGCAACATCTCTATAGCTGCTTTGGAGCCCAGATGAAAATCTAGCTTGTCTGCTTCTGGAGAAGGGAGGGAGGGCTTCTGGGAAATGAAAATTTACATACATCTTTCCCATTAAGGCATATGGCATTTTCTCTCTTGGAAACATAGATCTGATAGTTGCAACATAAATGTTTGTATGAATATATTCATGTGCATGTTTGTGCATGATTATAAACACGTTAACACATGATCTGTACATATGTGTCCGCCTTAACACCTCTGTTTAACTGTTTTTTCCCAAAGCATAAGTCTGACCATCCTACTACCTTCCTCAGGAACCCTCAATGGCTCCCTTGGATGGAATACAAGCTTCCTAGGTTAAAACACAAGCTTATCGGGGCAGCTAGGTGGTACAGTGGATAGAGCACTGGCCCTGGAGTCAGGAGTACCTGAGTTCAAATCTGGCCTCAGACACTTAAGACTTACTAGCTGTGTGACCTTGGGCAAGTTACTTAACCCCAATTGCCTCACTAAAAAAAAAAAAAAAAAAAAAAAAAACAAAACCAAACAAAAACCCACAAGCTTATCTTATCCTAATATGGCTCTATATTATCTCTCTGGACTGATTTTAGTTTAGTCTCCAACATACACACTAACTTCAGTCTGTCTGTCAGTGAACAAATCTCTATTACGAGCCTGCAATATTTTAGGAAGTCAACTAAGTGGTTCAGTGTATAGAGCTGGGCCAGGAGTCAGGAAGACTTTAATTCAAATCTGACCTCAGGTACTTATTAACTGTGTGACCCTGGTCAAGTCACTTAACCCTGTTTGTCTTAGTTTTCTCAATTGTATATAATGAGCTGGAGAAGGAAATGGCAAACCACTCCAATGTTTTTGTCAAAAATACCCCAAATGGGGTCATGAAGAATCAGATATGACCAAACAACTCCACCACATGTTCCAGGTATTATGCCAGATACCATGACACAAAGACAATAATGAAACAGTCCGTGCCCTAGCATAGCTTATGTTGTATTAGGAGAAAATGATATGTAATAAGCATATGCTGTATTCTGAGGAAATAGGAGGGGGGTTTTAGCAGAGAGGCACTAGGCCCTGTGATAAAATAATGGGATTTGGCAGAAGCCCAGGGGCCACACCTGAGGGTTGATTTAGAATTGTTTGAATTGGATGAGACTGAGAAACTGACTAAGTACCTACTTAAGGGTGATTGGATGGAGACCACACCTGGCTGGTCCTGAGTGATGTGTTTTTCTCAGAGGCGGTATACTACTGACATCAGCAAGAGACCACTCTCAACCAATCAGCTTGAAGGACCTCCCCTTTTGGGGAGGGAGACAGGAACTAGAAAGTGGAGACTCTTTGGCTGAAGCAATCTCTTTTCATGGAGGAACCGGCTTGGCGGCAGACAGGAGAAAAATGAGGGTCCCCTTGGTCATCCAGGACTTATGGCATGGTGAGGGATGTCACAGGGGCTGCTAGGAAAGGAAGGTTTCTTTCTCTCTGGCTATACTGAATAGATCCATGCTAGGATTTCCATGCTATAAGGAATCTGTTCTCAATCTCTCCACTAACTTATAATATATTTTAATAAATCCTTAAAAGCCTAAACTCTTGCTGAATTTATCAGTGATTTTAGCCAGCCCCCCCCCAAAAAAAACTGGAGGGGTGGGGAAGATTGAAACCCACAATTTAGATTTTAAACAACACAGCCCTAAAGGCAGCAGGAAAGCCTAGTGAGCTTTGAAGGGAGCTAGGGATTCTAAGAGGTAGAGGTGAGGAGGGGGTGTATTCCAGGCATGGGGCACAACCTGTGCAGAGACATAGAGACAGGAGATTTGAGAAGATCATGTAAAAGGAAGATCATAACTTTCTATTTGGCTCAGCTGTGCAGTATGGGACTTTTCCAAATTTCTCCAGTTGTTAGCACTCCCTGCCACCAAAATTTACTTTGTACACACATACACACACACATACATATATGTATATATAATTGTAATCATTTATTTGTTACATGTGAAAGTAGAATCATTGAGAGTAGGGACTATTTTCATTTTTGTCTTTGTTGACCATGGGTTTAGTATATTTCCCAGTGCATAGAAACTCATAAATGTTTGTTGAATTGAACTGACTTTTTTTTCTTACTTTGAATTGTATTGAATTTGAATTGAAAAATTTCAACTTCAATTGGGCAATAATTGAAAATTCACTCAACATCAGGATTGTTCAGCATACACAGTGGGATCTCACAGCAATTGATAGGATGAGAATGATTTAAAAAATGAAAAAAAAAAACATTAGCTCTCATGTTTATTTTCAACAGCTGTTAAAATAGGCAGGGCATGTGTGGAGAGAAGAGTAGCTCAGCCGGTTGGCTGATTCCAGCATGCACTTGAAGAATAAACATGCTGAAAATGACAATAATACAGAGGAGAAAATGTTTTGTTTTGAATCTCAAGGGTATTTTAATAGATCAACTTTTGTTATTTCTTTATCTAGGAAATTCCCTTGAAAGAGATAGTGGAAGCAGAGGGCAGAAGTCATGAAACTTGAATCTTTAAATTAGTTTCCTAGTAACCCCACCTTCCATATGCATTCTAGTTTGTGGGGTTTTTTTTATCTTAATACTTGAATTCTTGAATGGATGTTGCTTTTGGCAAGAATAGTCTCTTGATATTAATCCTATGGTGAGACAAAGATGCCCCCCAAAATAGAGTAAAAGAAGCTATGATAGAAATGTCATTAGGAGGGCAGACAGCATGGAAAGAGTCTTGGGCTTGGAGTTAGAAGATCTGTGTTCACCACTGACCTGCTGACTGAATGATGTTGGAAAAGTCATTTGGGGCTCCATTGTCTCATCTGTAAAATTAATGAATTGAACAACATTTGTCTAGAGAGGTCCTTTAAAGCTTTATATACTTAAGCTTATGATTCCCTGCATAGTTGGAACTGAGGTAAGGAAGGAAGGATGGATGGACGGACGGATGGACGGACGGAAGGAAGGAAAGAAAGATGGATGGAGGGGGGAAAGAAACAAGGAAGGAGGGAGGAAGAAAAGAAAGAAGGAAAGAAAAATGAAAAGAAAAAGGAAGGAAGAAATGAATGAATGGAGGGAGGGAGGAAAGCAAGAAACAAATATTTATTAGCACTCACTATGCACTGGGCACTATGCTTAGCACTTTACAAATACGATTTTATTTAATCTTCACAAGAGTCCTGGGAGGTAGGTGCTATTATTATCCCCATTTTACAGGTGAGGAAACTGAGACAGACAGAGGCTAAGTTACTTGCCCGGACAGCTAGTAAGTTTCTGAGGCCATATTTGAACTCAGGTCTTCCTGCCCCCAGGCTAGGTATCTATCCACTGCACCATCTGCTTGTCACTCAGTGTTGGGCAGAAAGGAATACACTAGTATCAGAGAGCCCAGTATACCAGATCCAGAATAATAGCTGAAGAGTATCAATGTTGTCACAAAGGATACATCAGTGAGATAAACTGTGGGGTAAATATTGGACATTCTTTACAGACAAAAGTGGGGCTACCCAAGAATCTATAACAACAAACTCTAAAGTGAATATGCAAGTTCATATCAGTAAACCAGGCCAAAGGTTGACCTCTGTCAGTAAAATTTGTTTGTCTGTCAGGGAGGATGGAGTTAGGAGTGGAAAGTCCTTCAGCAGGTGAATGTGTGTGGAGAAGTGTAGGAATGTGAGAACACTTAGTGACTTCTCTGGCTTACTCATGTGATGGACCCCAGGCTCCTCATGATTTTTATTTCCCTTTGCCTGAGTCTTTTACTCAAGTCTTCTGAGTCAGCAGCAGAAGCCTGTGTACAATGCTCAGCCATTAAATGTGGAACCCTATTCACAGATGTTCAGACACAGCAGTCTCCAAGGGACCACAGGCATGCAGTCACTGCCAAGCCTATCTTGGGACAATGAGTGGCAGAAGCAATTGTCAAGGATGCCAAGACCAAGATAGCAGAAACCTATGGGGAGAAGACATGGCGGGCTTAAGAGACCACAAAGAGAGCAGGTGCACAATGGGAAGCAGCTGTGCTATAGACTCATCAATTGGCAGCCCCTCTTTATAGGAGACAGTCATCCTAGCCTATAAAAATAAGCAGCAGGGAAGCAATCAATCTAGTGACTTATTGTTGAGCTGACCCTTGCCTTTAGCATTCTTGTTAAGACAAGTCATTGTGGCAGAGGGGGGAAATGCCATGTTGTTGACTCAACTTTATACTTAGCTAAAGATACCTTCTTGTCCACTGTTCCTTATTACTTCCTGTGCTTTCTCTGGGGATGTGCCCTCATGAGGTTTAGTTCTAGAAAAGTGTGTCTTTTCTGCATCTTCCTCAAGAGGATGGAGAAGACTGGGTGGGGGGTATCTACTGTTTTGTGGTCAGTGAAAAACAGCTGGAGCTCCAGATTTAGTTGGTTAAACCATTTAAGGTTGTTGATTTTAGCTCCAAAATAGTCCTTTTGATCTTGAATTTGACACTGGGCTTTTGAAGTTCCCTTTTCTTCATTTTCCAGGAAGTTTTCCAGAGGAAGAGAGATCTGCACAGTCACAATGGGTCTCTGTAGTCTCCAAATCTCCTTTTTTCTCCACATCCCTAAATAAACCCAATCAAATAAGGTTAAGATGATGGTTATCAGGCAGCTTGAAAATTTCTAGTCAGGGATTAAGGATATGTAAAACAGGGGATGCTCACTCCATTGTTAAGCAGCCAAATCTACTTATTAATTGAGAGCAATAAAGTGTAAACATCTGAACTGTAAAAGCCAATTAACAGAATTTGAAATGCAGAATATAAAAGCCAAAAGTCCAAAACCAATTCTTAAGAGTTAGGCTTTCCAGGACACAAATAATCAAGTACAAGGATGTAATCAGGAGCAAACAGTGAAGTCTTCCAGAGGCATTTTATTACAGCAGTTCTAAAATCTAGTTATGACTTGTATGTACATGAAGACCAGTGAAGGAGACAGAAGCCAGCCTTGGCAATTTGCCTGGGGAGTGGCTATCAATTGGAATAGAAAGAAGAGAAGGTGAGAAGGAATATAGCATTGAGTAGGTCTATAGAGAGTGACCAGGAAGGGAAGCTCTCTGAGAAAGACAGTATGTATGACTCCTTTATCCCAAACCAATACTTAAGGGTAGCTCTGAATAATACTTGGTTGTGTCATGGAAAGGGAGTCAACTTACTGTAAGGAAATGTCATGACCTTTTGGTCCTATTCCATCATCTAAGAGTCAATTTTTGGCCGGAAAAGAGTCTATCCCTTCCCTTTGCTTCAGACATTATCCAGAAGTCTTCAGCTGTCTGGAATTCTTCACAAAGAGACCCTTGGAATAACTTTCAAAAACCTGCCCTATTCTCAAACAACTGTCAGTATTCATTGAAGACTGATCAGGGATGATGAGTGATGTAGAAACTTTGGCTGTTGTTGATCAATGACATTATGAAAAGGGTGACATTGTTTTTTGTTTGTTTTAGTGCCTTTTTTGGCCTTTCTTTATACGCTCAGCACTTAGCACAGCACCTAATAGATAGTAAATCCTTGTTAACTGACTGTTGGGGGAAGTGGAGCTATAGACTCTCCTTTCCTTTAATCCATTTTAATGCATGCACACATAAGGGCTCGTCATCATCTGTGTCATCTTCAAGAGGGGAATCTTAAGAGTAGGATTATGCATGGTGCCTTTTTTAACAAGGGTATCCAGAGAACCATTTTACAGAGCTCTCAAATCTCAGTGTTGGGAGCAACTTCCAAGGCATCCTAATCCAACCATTTCCTTACCAAGAATCTATCCTACAACATGCCAACACATTTACTTGGGGACTTCTTTAAAGCATAAAAATATAAAAAGACTATTAAAATGTAAAAAAAAAACCTACTAAAATCATTTTTAAATAAGTAACTTGGTTTTCTAGCCACAAAAAATCTTTGGATAAAATGATATAGACCTGACTGTAAATGATACAGAGCTTTGCTATATAAATAGACTGCAAAGTAGTTATTATCATTTATAAATCTAGGGTAAGTATATTCTGGTGGCAAGGACAAGGAAAGGTAAATGGAAAATTTGGGAAAGCTTAGGAAGTAGCAAAGGAAGTTTAATGTCTAGACTGAATGGGATTAAGGAAAACCAGTCAGTTTTTCTCTCAAAACCTTCCTTTAGAAAAGAGAATTCCAGATGTCATAAAAAATTATAGGGCAGAAATGGCACAGTATGTAGGGCTAACCCTACATATCCATGGCACCACTCTGGGGGTGGCTCATGGTAGACCATGGCTTATTGTAGGTGCCCCTGAAATAAGTAGATAGGGATGAGCTGGGGTCTAGGGAAAGCAGAGAGATGAAGACAATTGGAGCAATCTGGCAATAATGATTGTTAATAATAATAACTAGAACATATGTATGTGAGTATATATACATATAATATATGTATATAATATATACCCACATGTGTATATTGTTGTTTAGTCCATTAGTCATGTCTGACTCTTTGTGACTCTATTTTTTTGGGGGGCAAAGAAACTGGAGTGATTTGACATTTTCTTCTCGAGCTCATTTTACAAATGAGGAAACTGAGGCAGTGTTAACTGACTTGCCCAAGGGTCACCCAGATAGTGTCTGAGGCTGGATTTGAATTCAGATCCTACTTTATCCACTGTGCCATCTAGCTGCCCCAGCTGCTATACATGTTAGCCATATGTATGCTCATGTATATGTATACATACACTCATACAGCTTTATGGTTTGCAAAGCCTTGATATATCTTGATTGATCCTCACAACCCAAAGAGATAAGTAGTATAGGTATTATCACTTCCCTTTTACAAATACAAACTGTGAGGTTCACAAAAGGTTGCATGATTTTCCTATGGTCACAGAGCTAGTAAGTGTCAGAGGCAGAATTTGAACCCAAGGTTTCTAGCTACCAAGAATAGCATGCTGAACTGTTCTTGGCAGCCTCATAACCTAGTTAGACTAACACTCTGATATTAAGTCAAATTTTCCGGGTAGAAAGTCTTATGTTACAATGGATAGTAGTGTAGCTTTGCAGACAAGAGAATTAGGTTCAAATCCACCTCTGATGCTTAGTAACTGTGTGACGCTGGGTAAATCCCCTAATCTCCCTGGGTCTCAGATTCCCCATCTGTAAACTGAAGAGGTTAGATAAGATGGTTTCTCAGGTCCCTTATTGCTCTAGGGCTGGGGTCCTATGCTCATTACTGTGCCTGCTTCCATCAGCACAGAGATCATTGTCTTTTACTAGCCCGAGAAAATGCTCACAACCGATATTACATTAAAAGAAATGGCGGCAAAGTCTTTGTGCCACTGAAAAACCTTTCCTGAAATTTAGCAATTATCCCCAAAAACTTAAATCCAAATTTGGGGTTTTCCCTCTTTTATCTTATTTTTCACCCATCCTTAGTGACCTCTTTCTGAAGTAGTCCCCCTCTGACATCCCTAGAGTCTGGGGGAGGAGGAGAGCAACATTAGAATGAAACTTAATTGGGGACTTTTAAAGCATGAGTAGGATACACACATATACATGCATATGTGCATGTATTTGATATATACATTATATACACATATACATGTACATGTGTACTTTGTATATGTGTATATATAATGTATATATGTATATAAAATGTATATGTGTGTATGTGTATACATATACACATATACACACACATCTGTGTGTGTGTGTGTGTGTGTGTGTGTGTGTGTGTACATTAGCCATTCTACATTGTGACTTTCCCCATCATGGTTTCCATATATCACAGGTCAGCATAAGGGAATTTTATAGGAGTTTTTATAGCATATTGGGAATTTTATAGGAGTTTTGGGGAAGCTACAGACCAACAGGCAAAGGCCAGCAGATGACACAGAAAATGTTTAGGAACTCAGAAATGAATAAAATGCTGTATAGTCTTATATAATATCTCTATCTCTATTTCTCTCTATATATATAATATATATATATATAATCTTTTAGTACCATGACAATAAAGACTTATTCTCTGATAAAAGGGAGGGCCAAAAAATTTTTACATAGATTTTCCAGATCATGGAGGTGCTGCACCGCTAACCCCAGGAATGTTGAAGGGATAACTGTATTCTATTCATCATATATGTGTGTGTGTGTGTGTGTGTGTGTGTGTGTGTGTGTGTGTGTTTGGTCTGAGCAGAAGAGCTCTTAGATTAACAAGACAAATGCTGTCAAATGCTTAGGTTCAAATCCACCTCTGATGCTTAGTAACTGTGTGACTCTGGGCAAGTCCCCTAATCTCCCTGAGTCTCAGATTTCCTGTCTGTAAACTGAAGGGGTTGGATTAGATGGCTTTTCAGGTCCCTTATTGCTCTAGGGCTGGGGTCCTATGCTCATTACTGTGCCTCCTTCCATCAGCACAGAGATCATCAGCTTTTACTAGCCCGAGAAATGTGTGTGTGTGCGTGTGTGTGTGTGTGTGTGTGTGTGTTTGGTCTGAGCAAAAAAGCTCTTAGATTAACAAGACAAATGCTGTCAATTGCTTTTGCAAGCAGCCTTGAGAAGCAGTCTACTCAGAGATGGCCTGTTTAGATTTCATGGGGAATTGAAAGCCAGTGGTGAAGTGTAAGGTCAAAGTGAGAAGTCCAAAGTCTGTCCAGAGGCATGTATGGATGATTCAGTGGCAAATTGTCAGGCTGTTTCCTCTGTGGATCTCCTCCTGGTAGTGACCAGCAGCACATCTTGACATACTCAAGTGCTGACTTGTCATAATGACCCCATTTAACATGACAAGAGACTTGTTAAACAAGGGAAGCCTTTTCACCCTAGGTTCTAGCACACCTAGTGTCAGAAATGAAAATGAAAATCGTTTTAAGGGAATTCTTAAAATCCTTTGGGGGAAAAAACCCCAAAATAAAAATAAAATCTATTTTTGGTGCTATTTTTATTTTATAAGTGTTTTCCCACTGTATTGATGAAATAAACAAAGTCACAGAATCACAAAATGCCAATTGTGGCAAAAATGGAAATGCTTTTTAAGGAAATCCTTGATAAGGAGTGGGTTATATTCAGCATCCAGAAGTAGGAAACGTAATTATAAATGTTGTTTGCAAAAGAAGCAACAGCCAAGGTTTGATTGCTGATGAAGCAATGGACTGAGGACTGGGACTGGTAGTATAGAACATTCCTATAGATGCTATGATCTTGGCAAGTTTATGAAATTACAGTTACAGTTACAATTTGTCCGCAAAACTGGGCCAATTTGCAAAAAGTCTTGCCTAGATACACCAAAAGATTGATTCAGGGCTGGAAATTTATCTTGCAGTTTACTTTCAAACATCTCTACTGAGTTAAATAAATTCAGTGACAGTAAGTTAAATGATAATTAAGTCAATTATCAAAGCCCCTTTCTTGAGTGCAGACAGTGAGGCAGAAAACAATGAAATTAATTTTAAAACATTTTGCTGAGTTCAAAAATGAAACTGCCTTATTAACTAAATTATCTTTGAATCCAGGGCAGCAAGGTGGCATAGTGATTAGAGCATTGGCCCTGAAGTTGGGAGGACCTGAGCTCAAATCTGACTTCAGACACTTACTAGCCATGTGACCCTAGGCAAGTCACGTAACCCCAATTGTCTTAAACATCTATATCTTGCCACTGGAGCCAGCTGGCTCTAGAGGGCAGAGGGAGGTTGGTGACCTTGCACAGCTCTACCTCACTTAAATCCAATTCACTGCAAGTCATGACATCACTATGATGTCATGATCCTCTTTGACAATGAAGGAAAAACAATCACAATATTTGAATCCTTTAAAAATCCTTTCTTTTTTAAGTCCTAAACAAAACTCTTCTCTTCATTTGTATCTATATATGGGACTCATAGATTATGCATCTTGATATGTATAATTTTCAGTTATTGTTCATTTGGTTATGAGGCTACTTAATAAATATTTACTTTTGTCAACTTTACTGGATAGCCAAAGATAATTTATCCTTCTTTTGTTCTGGACATGGTATTGAACTCTAGGTATGTAAACTCCTTCTACTGATGGGAGATCAACTAATGTTCTGTAATGTATGATGAGAGAGCTGCCTGGGACGCTGAAAAGTGAAGTGACTTGCCCATGGTCACGCAGCTGGTATGAGTCAAAGGCAGGCCTGGAAGCTAGGTCTTCTTGACTCAATGACCAACCCTCTATGCTCTATGCCATGTTATCACTGACTTCTCTAAATATACTCATTTAAAAACATGGACACATCAGCTTGGGCCATATTTATATAGTTTTGTAGTTAGGACCATGTTTAAATAATTTCAAGTATTTAAAAATTATAAACTAAAATTTTAAAAAATCAAAACTTTGTACAAATTAAGGGAAAAAAATCCCTATTGTCAGATATATTTGTCCTTCAGAGTAAGGAATTTGAGGCAAGGGATAAACAACATCAATCAAAAACATCCTGCCAATTGCTGGGGATAGATTAAAAGAAATTATGAGGAGATGTCAGAAAAATTGAATACTTGATTTAGATAAAGCCTCTAAATTGATTTTTTTCTTGCCTGTGAAGTACAGTGAAATTTGTGATATGTGAAATTTTGATATTGACAGTATATCCTTGTACAGGGGTGCAGGGGAACTCTTTCCCTCATTCCTTCCCTAAATACACACATTGTATTTTCTATACTAAAAAACAAACAAGCAAAAATTTTAGTTCTAAAACATATTCTGGGTGACCTTGGGCAAATCAGTTCTCCTCTTAAGGCCTCAGTTTCCTCAACTTTAAAATGAGAAAATTGTGCTACTGGATCTCTGATGTTCCTTCTCTCTCAGAATCTGCTATTTTCATTAATATTCAAGATTAATTAAATTTAAAGGTTGGATTTCATCCAAATAGCTTAAAGTATTCTCATTGGGAATAGTTTAGGATTAAGTTTTTCTTTTTGCCATTTGTTATATATATATATATATATATATATTTAAATGCTATTATTATAAAATTATCTTGGAATCTAGCAGAAGAAGAAGACAACACATGTGTCCATGTACCTTTCTGATTGATTCCATTATGGCTGTGTTGATTTGGAATAATATGTCATTAGCAACCACTTACCTAAATGGGAATAGAACAAATGTAGGGGACAGGGATGGGGGCGGGATGGAGAAAACAGAAAATCATTGGTTTTTAAGAAGCAATATGTTCTAAGTGATTTTAGTAATATCTTTCTTGTGACTGGCTAAATATCAAGTTGAATGTCAAAACATTGCTAAAGAAAGTTTAATAGGAGTGCATAATAATTCTTCATTCACAGGCTCATGCTCGTTACTTTATAGAACTCATATCCTGCATTAGAATATGTCTTCTAGAGTTTCAGAAACATCAATCTCAGCTACTTTTATTATCAGAAATCCAGTCCTAGAAGAAGTCTAGTAGGGGGCAGGTAGCCATAGGGTAAGTGAGGAAACAGCATGGATTTTTTTTTGGGGGGGGTAGGGCAATGGGGGTCAAGTGACTTGCCAAAGGTCACACAGCTAGTAAGTGTCAAGTGTCTGAGGCTGGATTTGAACTCAGGTACTCCTGAATCCAGGGCTGGTGCTCTATCCACTGTGCCACCTAGCTGCCCCAGCATGGATTTTAAAATGGGTTCAAAGTGACTTCCTACTTGTATAACCTAAGGCAAATAACTTAACCTTTCAGGCCCCAGTTTCCTTAGAGTTGAAGTAGATAATCTAGTAGGTCATCTAGTGATCTTCCCACCTGAAGCTCCCATGTTGTTTACTCATTGACTTACTTGAGGAGTCTTTGTCTTGTTAAGTAGAAAACAAACTTTTATAATATAACTAAAGATAGTTATGAGAAAAAAAGGAAAGAAGGCTGAGTTAAGGCTATGAGTTGCTTTTACCCCAAAGTTCTTTAGGGGAAAAAATTGCCAAAATAAAAATAAAATTTATTTTTGACATTATTTAATTTTTCAAAAGTATTTTCTACTGTATTGATGGAATAAACAAAGTTACAGAATCACAAAATCCCAAACTTGGCAAGAGTATTTATCCTTCCTGACTCTTGATTTTCTTATCTGTAAAATGAAGTTGGACCAAATGATCTTGAAGACCTTTTCTAGCCCTAACTCTTGGATTACTAGGCCGGTAGTTCCCAAAGTGTATACTGCTAATCCTTTGTATCACTAGATGTTTCTTGATATTTTGGATTTCATAGCATATAAAATTTATAAATATTTTACCTGGTATGCATTTCACTTATCTAATGTGTGTCATGCCTTAAATATAGTTTTTGTAAAATATGTAAAAATTGACTATGGCTTGTCTAGAATGGCCTATAAGCATGTCAGACTTCGAACCCATAAGAACTCAACAAAAGTGGTTGTTCTTATTGAAGGGGTACTGCCCATATGAGACTTACATTAATGTCAACTTGAGTGTACCATGATTCCTCACAGCAAAGAATACCATACTGTAAATACCTTAAAAAAGTTTGAGAACCATTGAACCAGTGGATAAAGCACCAGTCCTGGATTCAGGAGGACCTGAGTCCAAATCCAGCTTCAGACACTTGACACTTACTAGCTGTGTGACCTTGGGCAAGTCACTTAACCCTCATTGCCCTGCAAAAACAAAACAAAACCAAAAAACCTTAATCCCCCTTCCATCTACCATATTGTTTTCCAAAATGTTTAAAACAATTCATAGCTCCATCAACACTGCTAGTTTTCCTATTTCTCTATCATTACTGACTTTTGATTTACTAATTTGAAGTGATACCTTGGAGTTGACTTAATTTGGATTTCCAATGAATAATAATAATGAGTCAGCATTTATATAACACTTTAATGTTTACAAAGTGTTCTTACATGATCTTATTTGATCCTTATTCCCAAATTGAAGAACTTTTGTATATGTTTCCAATCCTCTCCTTTAACAGATATTATCAGGCCTAATACTATTTGATAGGTTAGGTTCCTACTGGTCAGGGCCTGAATTCTTTGGCAATGGATGCTATCTGTGCAAGTATATATTATAAGGAGGAGCTAGGTGGCAAAGTGGATAGAGCACCGGCCCTGGATTCAGGAGGACCTGAGTTCAAATCCGACCTCAGACCCTTGACACTTAGGAGTTGTGTGATCTTGGGCAAGTAATTTAACCCCAATTGCCTCACCAAAAAAAAAGAAAAAGCAAGTATATATTATAAGCATATTTGCCTTCCTCTGGAAGCCAAAAAAAATCTATGAACCCTTTTTCTCAGCATTATTAGTTATGAAGTCACTAAAATGAGCTTGAATAAATGACCCTTCCCCACTGTAGAAATTTCCCTTAGCATAAATAAATGTTTTCTTTTTTAGAACATCAGATTTATAACTTTTCTTGTCCTTTTATTTAAAAAATACAATAAATATTTTAAAATAAGAGAAAAATCTAAACAAGGAACAGACAGCTACTGATAAATTCAATTTCTGCAAATAGTTCTTATTTCTGCCTTGGTTAGACCATGTCTCAAACATTTTGTTCCATTCTGGGCATGTGTTTTAGGAAGGACGTTGACAAACTTGGCCCTTTTAGAGAAGGCTCACCCATGTAGCAAAAGGTCTCCAGATCTTAGCAGGATTGTTTGAAGAAACTGTGAATGTTTAGCAGAGAAGACTTAGGGAGGACAAGTTAGATGTGTTCAAGCATTTGAAGGCTTTCCCTTGTAACAAAGATTAGACTTCCTTGGCTTGGCCTCAGGGGAAATAATTAGAAGCAAGGAAAAGTTTCAGAAAGGCAAGTTTAGGTTTTAAAAATGGTGAAAACTATCCAAAGTTAAATAGGTAACTTCATGAGTTCGTGGATTTCCCGTCATGGAGGTCTACAAACATAGGGTGAATGACCACTTTGGATGTGTGATGAGGGTGTTATAAACGAGGATCCTCGTCAGGTTGTACTAGATAAACTTTGAGATTCCCTTCCCACTCTTAGATCTAATATTTCTTTGATAGGAGGTCAGGTTAACAATGATGAAAAATAACAGAAAGGAGACAATCCTTCCATTTCAAGGTAGACTGGATTTACTGTATCTAAATTATTTTTTTTTGCATGACTTTTTTTTGAGACTGGTTTTATTCTTTGCTTGTTTCTCTCATTCTCATTTTCGAAATAGATCAGAACAGATACCCTATCACCTGCATTTGGAAAAATGAACCCTTCCAAGGGAAGGTAGTCCAGTGCTTTCTATCACTCAATCTTTTACTTCACTGTGAGCATAGTTGACTAGCAGGTACAGTGAGTCAATGGGACAGACCGAGGACTGCCATAAAGATCATGTAGATTGGGTGATTTCCCCCCCTGCATGATCTGTTTAGGGAGAGATCAGAAAGCCCCACCCTAAGCAGAAGACAGTAGGTTCTAGGATCAGAAATTATTTTAGAATGCATCCTATCCTGCCTCATTAATTAAAAAGGTTTTATTAATGTTTCTTTCTTTCTTTTTTGTATTTTTTTTGTTTTTCTTTTTGTTTTTTTTGGGGGGGAGGGCAATGAGGGTTAAGTGACTTGCACAGGGTCTCACAGCTAGTAAGTGTCAAGTGTCTGAGGCCGGTTTTGAACTGAGGTCTTACTGAATACAGGGCCAGTGCTTTATCCACTGCACCACATAGCTGCCCCCAATGTTTTGTTTTTATACTATAGACACATATGGATTGCTTCTACCTCATGAGAGGTATCTTGTAACAAAGTAAAACAATTAGGTAAAATTAACAATACAATGATTTCATATGAAAAGTCATGAAATAGTCTATATCTGTGGCACCTCTGCAACCTATTTTTTTAGAAAACTGTTTTTAATTAATAGAAAATATTTTCTGCATCCCATTGCTCTCCAGTGGGGAGAGGCAACCAAGAAAGTTGAGAAGGTGCTGAGGATAAAAAACTGCATATGAAATCTATGTACTTATATCTATCTATACATATATAGTGAATGTTTATGCATATTTGCTTATATATTATATATGCATGTGTGCATATATAGGTGTGTATGTGTGGCTCATTGTGCATGCTAAATCTATCACCTCTCTGTAAGAAAGGAGAGAGCTTGTTTCATCATTGGTCCTCTGGAATCATGAACAGTCATCATATCACAGTAAGATCACATCTCTTACACCTTTCAAAGTTGTTTTTCTATTGTTGTTGTTGTACAAATTGTTCTGGTTCTGCTCATTTCATTTTTCATCAATTTATAAAAGTCTTCAGAACTATTTACTTTTATAATATTGATGTTACAGAATACATCTTTGAATTCTGCCTTCTTCACTCTGTATTAGTGTATATAAGTCTTTCCATGTCTCCTTGAAATCATCTATTTTGAAATTTCTCATATCACAATAGCATTCCAACAAATTCACATACCAACTTATTTAGCTGTTCTTTAATTAATGGTCATTCTTTGAGTTTCCTATTTTTGACACCACAAAAAGGGCTTCTATTTATATTTTCATACATGATATTTCTTTGATCTCTTTGGGGTATAGGTCTATCAATGGTATAAGTGGGATCCAAGGGCATAATCTATTTAATAATTTTTAATGCATTATTCCAAATTGCTTTCTATAATGGTTATAACCATTCACAGCTCCACCAACCGTGCATCAATGTGACAATTTCCCCACATCCCCTCCAACATTTATAATTTTCTTTTTTCGTCATCTTTGTTAATCTGATGAGTATGAGATAGAACCTAAAAAACTGCTTTGATTTTCATTTCTCTAATTAATTATGCTTTGTAGCATTTTACTTTAGCTATATATAATATATGTATATGTATAAGATAGATGGATAGATAGATAGATAGATAGATAGATAGATAGATAGATAGATAGATAGATAGATAGATAGATGGATGGATGGATGGATGGATGGATGGATGGATGGATGGATGGATGGATGGATGGATGATACCCTGGGTTTCTTTCTATAAAAACTCTGTTCACATCCTTTAGACCATTAATCACTTGAGAAATGGTTTTTATTCTTGTAAATTAGAATCAATTCCTTGGGAATGAGACCTTTATCAGAGAAACTTGTTGAAAAGATTATATCCCCAGTTAATTGTTTCCTTTTTAAAAAAAAATCTTAGCTTTATTGGATTTGTTTGTGTAAGATCTTTTTAATTTTATGGAATTAAAACTATCCCTTTTTTGTCATCTTCTATATCCCCTTTTTAATATACCTTTTCTTATATCCATATATTTGAGAGGTAATTTATTTATCCATTTACTTATTTATTTATTCATTCATTTATTCATCTATTTGTTTATTCATTCATTTATTTATTCACTCATTTATTTGGGTTTTTGGTTGTTGTTGTTTTTTTTTTTGTGTGTGTGTGTGTGGGGCAATAGGGGTTAAGTGACTTGCCCAGGGTTACACAGCTAGTATCAAGTGTCTGATGCCGGATTTGAACTCAGGTACTCCTGAATCCAAGGCCACTGCTTTATCCACTGCGCCACCTAGCGGCCCCTTTGTGAAGTAATTTATTCCATGTTTCTTCAATTTATTTATGATGTGACCTTTTATAGCTAGGTCATATGTTTATTTGGAACTTATTTTGCTATAAGGTGAGGTGTTGATATAAAAACTAATTTCTTCCATTCTCTTTTCTAATTTTCCCAGGGGTTTTGGTCAAATAGTGACTTCTCATTTCAGTAACTGGGGTCTTTGTATTTATTAGATACTGGAGGACTAGATAAATTTGCTTCTGTCTGTTGTGTAAATAATCTGTTCCAAAGATCAATCTATTTTAAAATATTACCAAATTATCTTGAGAATTACTACTTTGTACAATAGTTGGAGATATGACATTGTAGAACTATTTTGTTTCCTCTTCTTTTCTTTATTCCCCTTGAGATTCTTGACCTTTTACTCTTCTAGTTCTATAAAATAATCCTTTGGTAGTTTGATTGGTATAGTATTGAATAAGTGAATTAATTAAGATAGCATTATCATTTTTGCTATATTGACTCATGTTACCCATGAGCAACTAATATTTTTCCAATGAATTAGGTTGTTATTTCTGTAACCAGTGGTTTATAGTTGTACTTACCAAGTTTTTGTATGTATCTAGGTAAACTGAGTCCCAAGTATTTTATACATTGTATAGCAATTTTAAATCAATCCTACTCCTTTCGAGGATTAAGAAACTGCAAAGATTAAGTGTCGTTCATGTAGCAAATAAGTAACAGCACTGTGATTGGAATCTGGGGTTCTTATGATTTCAAAACCAATGTTTTTTCCAGTACTCTGGCTAACTCATCAGCCAGCACAGGCCTGAAATTTCACTGTTTTCACAAGAAAATTAATTACTTTGGATCTTGAAAGTATTTTTCCCCCACTCTCCCTCAATTCGTATTCACAAAGCTCTAGGAGGAATATTGCCTTGCTCTAGTATCAACCATAGATGCCTCAGGGGGAAGTAGGAACAAAACTCAGAGGCTGGAGAACAATACGGTTGGCTTTTTTTGTTTGTTTGTTTGTTCTATTTTCATTTTTTAAACGAAAGCCAATCCTGAGTAGAAACACTATACTATTCCATTCTCCCACTTCTACCTAGTGGGGACTGATTTCATTAAGTTTTTCATCATCATCATCATTAGCCATTATTTACTCAGCATTTTATGATCAGCTAAGTATTCTGTGTGTGTGTGTGTGTGTGTGTGTGTGTGTGTGTATTAGGGATTTGTAGGGTGGGTGACTGTCACAATTAATGCAATATTTACCCCATAATGACCATAGGCTTAAAGAGGAGATGTAAGCCATTTATTTTAAGATCCTTGTGGGCAGGGATAATGTCTTATAAAAACTTTGTTGTATATCTTGTTGTACTTGACACATTGTTGGTGTCTCATTGGTACACCTACTAAGTAGGTAACACATAGTAGGTGCATATTGGTGTAGCCCATATTGTTATGCTTCATATTAATTAATATCTATACATGTAAAATGCCATGATAAACATGATAATAGCCTCCTGACTACCATTTGGCCTATGTAATCAGCCACAGTGGAAATCTATCTTAATTTTGGGTAAAAATATTTTAAAAGATCTCAAACAGCTTTAATTTTAAAAAGAAAATGAATTCAATTGCTAAATTCCTACATATGATGTTTATATGAAATATTGATATTTAAAATCACCCTGAAGTAAGTATGTTTTAAAAAAAATAACCATATTTGCTAACATGATCATCATTATAGTGTGGTTGATAGGGAGCCAGGAAGAGTTCATCCAGGAAGAATTCATGTCTTGCCTCTGATACATTCTGTCTGTACAGTCCTGGGTGAGTTACTTAATCTTTTAGGGTTTAAAGCAACTTTTTAAGGCTTTATGTACCAGAGAAGATGCTGACCTGGATTGCTAGAGGGAGTTTCCTCTTACAGGTTTTCCTTATGCCAATAAAATCACAGGCCCAGTCTCTATCACTGTCTCTAACTTAATATCAAGGTGTGTATTTTTTTTAATGGCATTTTGTTGTAAGAAATAGAATTCCCCCTGCCCCATATAACCTGAGTGGTTCCATTGGCTAGACTGTGTATAGGCTGCCTATTTCTTACTCAGCATAACATTGTAATCTAAAACTACTCATAGACCTGTCAATATGCAAGGTATACATGAATGTGAAGGAATGCGGGTTGGGGACAAGTAGGTGGAATAGATAGACAAGCATAGAAATGCCTTGTGGCAGTGCATTCCAGAGGAGCTGATACTGTCTAGCCACCACCAATAGTCAGATTCAGCCTCTGCTATTGATTGTGAAGCTTCTGCCTGATAAACACCAGGAAAGTAACCAGGGATAGCTGATGTTAGGGGAACTTTGTGCCACCATCTTTTTTTTTTTTTTCTTCTGACCTTGGAGAAGTAGAATACCTGAAGAGTAGCGATAGGAAATTGTCATTTTGGGATCCAAGTAAAGGTAAAATCAGTCTATGTGGTTGGGATTGATGAAAAGAAAGATGGGATCATAGTATCGTAGATTTAGAGTTGGAATGAACATAGAAACATGAGTTTAGAGATGGAAGGCATCTTAGAAACCATCCAAGATCTCCGTATTTTACAGATATGGAAACTGAGGCCCAGAAATGTAAAGTTATTTATGTGGGGCCACATAGCTAGTTGGTATCTCAGGTGTGATTTGAACTCAGGACTTTCTGATGCCAACTTTAGCCCTCTTTATACCAGGAAATTTTGGACATTTCTTTTGTTTGGTTTTTTTGTTTTTTGTTTTTTTTTTTCCCCACCTCATAATATTAGTGGTCAACAGAGACTCAAAAATACCTGTTCAGCTTTGGTAAATCAGTAAAAACATTTATTAAGTGCCTACTATGTGCTTTAAGCTTTTACCTGCCTCACCAGTCTGCAAACTCCCTGCTGGCTGGAGCTTCCAATCTGTAAGGGGGTTTTTAAAAGATCCCCCAGGTTCGTTAAGTCCCTTGTGGGCCAATGTGTAAGGACCTGCCCCCTCCCCAAATGCTTCTCCCAGACTAACATAAAACTAGATCAAAAAACCTCCTTTCAATAAAAGCAAAAAGCAGGGTTTATTGATTAGAATAAACTTAGAAATAAGGACAAAGAAAAATAAGATAAACGACCTGTGAACTTGAGACACCGAACTCTCTACATCCTGTCCCCCTGCCCTGTCTCTTGCCTGTGGGCGTGGCTGTCTGCTGCTGCCCCCTGCGCTTCCTCTGGTCTCCTCTGTCTCCCTTCTCGGTCGCTTGCTCCCTCCTCTGGCTCTAGCTCTTTCACTTTTTCTACCGACCCCCCTCTCACTTAAAAAACCCTTCTCTCTCAGGAAACTCGGGCTGACCTCCCAAGTGCCCCAAGCCAATTTGCTGGCCTCTTCTGGGGTGGAATCCAAGGTTGGCTGGGGCACAGAGCCCCCATGCAGGGCGCACCTGGAGCATATCCCCACCGGGTTGAGGAGGCCAGGATGTGATATGCCCGAGGTTTGTGTGCCCAGGGGGTCAGGGAGCCCTGCGCAGAGCCCCTGAGGCTTTCTAATTTTAGCCAAAGATGGGGGTCCCCAAATCAATTCTTACAGTGCCAGACATTGTGCTAATTGGTAGGGATACAAAGAAGGGTAAAAGACAGTCCCTTCATTCAAGGAGTGAATTCACAGGCTAATGCAGAAGACAGCAATCAAACTGCTAAATACAAACAAGAGACATTCGAGATAAATTGGAGAAAATCAACAGAGGGAAAGCACTAGTTACAAGAGGGATTGGGAAAAACTTTTCTTGGAAGTTGAGAATTTAGCTGAGACCTGGAGGAAGCAAGGGAAGTTAGGAGGTAGAGAGAGATAATGAGCTCCAGGCAGAAATGGTGTATCTTGTTTGGAGAAGAAGAACAAGGAGGCCATTGTCACTTGGGGCTTTTTAAACTCTCCCTCAGAAGAAGGAAGTTCCTCATTGAGTGGTCCTGAATGATTTTTTTCTAGTTGTGTTTTAAATGTGCTATTTATCTTTTTTCTTGGATGGCCTCTGCGTAGTCAGACAGCATTCACTGCATGATGTTCTAGTTTGTATCCATACCATAAGGTCAGATGAGTCAGTTACTTCTTCCTTATGCAACGTGCAGAGTAGACTTTTTCACAACATCAGCACTTGGGCTCCTCATGGATTCTTAGCATTATCGGGAAGCTGGAACAAACTACAGTGTAATAAATGAGCATGAAACTGATGGTCATGGGCAATGTGCAAGGCTTCCTTTCTTTCTGCTTCCTCGACAAAAAAGGTCTACAGTTCCCATGGCTTGCATGGTTGTAAGACAGGCAATGTTTTCAAGGAAAAAACACCCCAGCCATAAAATTATAGTATCATAGAATTATAGATTTAGACTGGAAGGAAGAGACGCTAGAAGTCATTGATTCTAATGACATCAATTTTACAGATGAGGAAACTGAGGCTGAGAGAAGTTAAATGACTCACCCAGGATCACACTGCTAGTGTCTGATACAATATTTGGACTTAAATATCTGGGGTTCCCAACAGTAGCTCTTAAACACTATACTACCTAGGTACTTTAAAGAATCTGGTTCAAGTTCTCTCAATTAGAAGATTATTCTCATTAAAATATATAACCCCAGGGAGCAGCTAGGCAGCACAGTTTATAAAGCACCAGCCCTGGATTCAGCAGGACCTGAATTCAAATCTGGCCTCAGGCACTTGACACTTACTAGCTGTGTGACCCTGGGCAAGTCACTTAACCCTCATTGCCCTGCAAAAACAAACAAACAAACAAACAAACAAAGAAAGGAATTTAACCTTTCAGCAATGACTAAAGATCCACCATCTGTTTCACGGGGTCAGGAAGGGAGGTGAGAGGTGTGGTCAATGTGTATTTGCAGAGGATGAGCTCCTGGAGTATAGGGACTGTCTTTTGTCTGTCTCTGTATACCTAGTGCTTAGCACAGTGCCTGGCACCCAGTGAGTACTTAATAAATGCTTATTAAATGTCAGCTGCAATCCAAAGGACTCCAACTAGAGAAAGTCAGTCAATTAGGAAAGGGCTCAAGCTGTTTCCAGGCCCTGGTGTTCCATGCAATGCACAGTGGAGACCCTGTCCACCTTGGTGGGGATACCCTCGTGCCTGGAATGCTCAACTTTCTCACCTCTGCCTCAAAAAGTCCCTTACTCAGGACTAAGCTCAAGCTTTTCCTGATTCCTCCCTGCCTCCACACCCACTGTCAGCATTGTAGCTCTTTTTTCTTTCCTTTTTTTTTCTTTTGGTGAGGCAATGGGGGTTAAGTGACTTGCCCAGAGTCATACAGCTAGTGTCAAGTGTCTGAGGCCAGGTTTGAACTCAGGTCCTCTTGAATCCAGGGCCGGTGCTCTATCTACTGTGCCACCTAGCTGCCCCGGCATTCTAGCTCTTTCAATGACTTGGCGTTTATTTTGTAATCTTTCTGTGTCAGGATACATAGGTACATACATAAACACATACCTATATATATATATATATACTGATACAAATGCTCATCTATATCCATATCCATCTTGTCTCTATGGATAGACTATAACCTCCTAGAGGGTGGGCGCTGCTTCATTTTTGTCTGTGCATCATTCAGAGCCAAACACAGTTTCTGGCACATACTAGGTGTTTAATAAAGGCTGGTTAAAATGTTGATTGATGTGCTACTTAGGAAATTTCCTAAGGACAAAAGGGTCTGTTTATTTTGAAAACCAACCAATCCATAGGACATTTCCTTTTTGCAGACATATAAGTCATCTCCAGACCTGTTGTTCTTAATCATAAAGATGGGATATAGAGCACAGTATTTTCAGGTGGTGAGATCAGAGGAATGTGGAGTGAGAAATAGCGTGTTTTATTCATAACTGGATATATCATCATAATCAAGCATTCCTAGACTCTTGAACTCTACCACTGGCTGAGAGTGTAATAGTGGGTAAGCCCACTCCAAGCTTTAGCTCTCTACCATGGTGATGATAATGAGTATTAGAGATAAGAAATTTGAGCTCTGAGGAATAAATGCTTTTATAGAAACCCTAAATATGCTTCTGATTGTCATAAATTACTGGGTATCTACCATTTCCCATAGGCATTAGAACAAGGAGCAAAGGATTACAAGTTGGCAGAGAGGTCCCCCCCCCCCCCCGCCCATCTTTGAAAGGTATATCAGTTAGTTGTTCTTTAGAGAAGGAGGAGGAAGAAAGGAAAGAGATGTTCCTGCCATTGGCAAAGGATCCTGCCACAAAGAAAACTACCTGTTCAGATTCTCAGCATGGTTTCAGCATTAGGGGAGAGAAAGGAGAGGGCTTCCATGCCACATACAATCCATTTCTCCATTTGAGACCTTTGATTCTTCATGTTGTCAATCTATTGATTAATCTGTTTCAACAACAACAAAAAGGGTGCTGGACTATGTAATTCCTACCAGGGAGTTTGTTTTCTCTTTAGGCAATAGGGTCAGCTACTCTATCAGATCACCAGGGTGAGCACAATGTATCTGTTTTCTTAGACCATCCCTTTCAGTCATTCTGAACCACTCTGAATTAAAGGTAAAGGTGACTTGTATCAGGAGGATGTTTTCATAAATTCAGTTCAAGGCTATTAGCTAACCCAAAGGATACAGTGTGGTACCTGAGCACCACAAAGTTATTGCTGCCTTGAGCCATCCACCTACCCTCTTCCTTGCTAAGCTACTACCTTACTAACGCCTCAGCCCTGTGTACTGATGTTGGTGATGTTTTTGTTAATGGTGATGGTAGCTCACATTTATAGAGAATTTACAACATAGGGAGTGCTTACTTATTTCACTACAACCCTGTGAGGTAGGTGGCAATAGGTCAATAGCAAGTCTACTGGGGAAGGTTTAAGGTGTTGGCATCTAATTGTCTCCACGTTTATCTGACCAGCCTCAGCTCTACCTCTCATCCTAGAGCTGTAACCACGGGAAATCACAGTGTATCTTTATATAACTGATGCCTCGCTTTTCCTGAATTTTCAAAACATCTTGGAAATTATGGTTTACTTGGGAAAAAAATAAACCTCTAATGAGCTCATTTGGTTAAACAAAATGCTGACTTGCCCATTAAAGGATGACCAGGGAAATATCAGCTCATTAAAGTAATTAATAGTTCTGCTTCCTCCTCCCTCCAACTCCTCTTCTCCTTTCCCTTCTCCCCTTCTTCTTCTCCCTCCTCTTCCTCCTCCTAAGCGCTGCCCTTCTGCGCGTGTAATGCTGGCTCCTTGTACAGTGTTCTGTTTACAGTGGTATGAACATTCTTCGCCCGTGTCTTTCATTGCTGAAGTAACCCACCTCTCTCATATCAACTCTTACCTAGGAGCCGCACTGCAGACTCTTTGATGTAGGTCTTTTTTGCATGGCAGCAGAGGCCAATCTGTGGTTCCATTGCATGATGCAACCTCACCCTTTGGGTTGTCTCCGCTGGGATTAACTAGATTTTCTCCCTGCATCGGCCATGCATGCTGACGTGCTTCTCCTGATGGCCACTGAATGCAGTGAGCACCAAACGCATGCAGTCAACCAAAACAGCTAACATTCTTAATCTATGGAAGCATTGGCTTGGAGAACTCTGCTCTGAAATTCGGATAGGGCCTTATTAATCATGAGATGCCCCAAAACATATTATCCCTAGGAGACTGAAGGATAAAAGCAGTTGGAAAAAGAGAGTTTGATGCACCCTTTCTCCCACTGGAAAGCAGATGCTCCCCTACCCCAGGGTAGGGAATTTGATAGACCCAGTTTGTTGAATGACCTCTACCTCTCACCTATACCTTCCCAGAGTGCAAGTGGATGCACCTATATGGATAAGCATTACAGCTATCCTTTCTCATTTTGCTAGACAACTGTAACCATGGCATCATTTACCCCTCCTGGTCCTTGGATTTTATTATTATTTTAGGCAGATGAGGGAGGTTGAGCCAAAAGCTCTGGAAAATACAGTTGGCTATGCTTATTTGTCTGAATTTCTCCTGCTCAGAATTGCCATTGCCCACCACCCCCATAGAACTATTAAGAATGGTAGCTCTAACCTGTAACAAACACAATGTTTTGGAGACGTGAATTGGAATTGCACTTAACATTTTTTATGAGTGGGTATGATCCTATCTCCTCATGGTGACATCAAAGCCTCTTTTTATTGCAGGTCTGTTTGGCAGTCCTTTCAAAAAAAAAGGATGATTAAAAAAAAAAAGAAATGTATATTTTCCTCTTTCCTACGTGAAGTAGCTAGGACATGCATTAAGAAAACATGATTCTTTCTCTCTCAGATATGCAGTATTTATGAAAGAAGAAAAACAAGAGTGGCTAAAAATTGGGTCGATCTTTGATTGCTGACCCTGTATTCCCTGGCTGGGTATAAGGGTCTGGAGAGAGTTGCCAATTGTTGGGATTTAAGATGCAATACCAGGAATTCTTTAGCCAAAAAGACTTGCTCTACTGCACTATACTATTATAAGGGAACTAAAATCGAAAAGATGCATCATGATATAGTGGGAAGAACACTGGGCGCTAAAGTCTGAGGGCCTGGGTTCACATCTCTTCTTTGACATTGATCACCTGTATGGCCTTGGTCAAGTCATGTGACGGCTCATGCCTCAGTTTCCTCATAAAATGGAAGAGTTAGATTAATTGGCCTCTAAAGAATCTTCTAACTCTATATCACTGATCCTATTGTAAGAAAATAAAAATGTGTGTATGTAGATATAATTTATAGTTACAATTTCTCAAATGCAGAGAATAGTGTAGAACTCAAAATGTTTACATATGCTTATCTGATTCATCTTATGAAGCACAATTTTTTCCCTGAAAACGTTTTTTTTCCAGAAACCGAAAACCATCACCTCTCTGAAATGGAAACTTTTCTTAAGCCAGAGAAGGCAGATGGAGGTGATCAAAATGACAAAGGAAACAAATGAAGAAACAAACAATCCCAGCCAACATCTATCTTGGTCTGAGATTCAACATGGAAACACAAGTATAGTAGTAGGAGAAGTCAAGTCTAGAGAAAACCACAGAGTTCGAGTCAGAATTCAACA